>NC_083347.1:1866432-2182775 GCF_019175385.1 Lycium barbarum
AGAGCAAAGAAGTCATGAGAAAACAACCCGAAAAGACAAGACCCAACAAATATAAGCAGAAATCAAAGGGCAATAAACGATAGAGCAAAACTACGACCACCAGTGCGAAAGAATAAGTGAGACTACCTACTAGCCTTATATCCTTCTATCCTAATATGAGTCATCCACAACCTTCTATCTAAGGTCATGTCCTCGGTAAGCTGGAACTGTGTCATGTCCTGTCTAATGACCTCTCCCCAATACTTCTTTGGCC
Organism: Lycium barbarum; assembly: GCF_019175385.1. Lineage (NCBI taxonomy): Eukaryota > Viridiplantae > Streptophyta > Magnoliopsida > Solanales > Solanaceae > Lycium > Lycium barbarum. Next base: position 1,866,686 of record NC_083347.1, read on the forward strand.
TACCTCTACCTCTCCTGAAACCGTCCATAGCCAACTTCTCACACCTCCGCATTGGGGCATTTGTGTCTCTCCTCTTCACATGCCCAAACCATCTCAGCTCCGCTTCCCGCATCTTGTCTTCCACCGATGTCACTCTCACCTTGTCCCAGATGTCTTCATTCCTAATCCTATCTCTCCTAGTGTGCCCACACATCCTCCGCAACATTCTTAATTCCGCAACTTTCATCTTCTGCACATGAGTGTTATTTTCCCGAAAAGTAATCCTTCCGTCCCAAATTATCCTTTTTTTTTTTTTACATGTGATACGCCTCTCAATGATTAGTAATTAGGAGATATTTTTAATTAATGTACTTTTATTTATGTCAATTTATAATCTCTATTAAATATTCATTCTATTTAAGTGTCATCTCCATTAATAACAAAATTTGCTAAGGATAAAATGAGGAAATAATAATTAATTTTGCATTGAACTTCTAAAGTGATAAATAATTTGAGACAATTTTGTAGTAACCACGACAAATAAGTTGAGACTGAGCGCATAGCAATAAATTTATCCAAACTTCACACGGTTATGTAAGGTATTAGGGACCGTTTGCTACAATGGTGAGATATTATGAGATATCCCATGGGTGGATATTCCATGGGATCAATTATCACACCTTCTATATGAGATAACTAATTTCCACCATTTTAGTGTAAAAGTTATTTCGGTGTTAATTAATACCCCAAATCAGACATGGAATAAAATTAATCTGAAAAATCTACCCTGCAATTATTACACTAATTGTTATCTTGCTGACTTGCACTGATAGATCCTATTATATTAGAACACCCATTTAGAGTTTACACTCATAAATAAATTTAAAATCTTGAATTCGTTTTTAAATTTTTTAATTTACCTCTGGCTGTATTATAAGTACCAAATATCGCGATAAAGTTTAGTACTAGTGATTTTTTATGATCAGCCGTTTATTTAGTTGTGATTAGCTTAATTGGACGTGTTCCTTTTTTTATTTTATTTTTTAATTATTATTCTGTTGTAAAGCTTAGTTAAACTACTGATTCAGCTACCTTAGTACTTATTCCCCTTGAAGTCACATGTTACTGTCGTATTTGTTTCATCACACGTGAAAAATTACAACTTGTAGTACTTTCTCGTATATTTTTTCAATATATAAATTTTGATTTTAAAATATTGTGCAGATCTAATCCGATATAGTTTCAAAAATTAATTCAATTGACTATCAAAAAGCGAAATAAGACAATTGATTTGAGACGGAGGAAGTATTGAATTGTTTAATCATTTCCTTTTAAAATATAAATTGTTAAATATATTGTACTTTTATTTATGTACTTGTATCTAGACCTGTTAACCGGTTCCAACCGGAACCGGACCGGGAACCGGTTAGGAAACCGGCCAGTTCCGGTTCCAAAACCGGAACCGCCTAACCGGTTCCGGTTTACCGGTTTTAAAGTCCAAACCGGAACCGGTCCGGTTTGGATTGCTTAAAATGTTTTTTTTTTTTGTTTTTTGTATTATATATATATATATATATATATATTATAGTATTTATTTGTATATTGTAGCTATATTTTCATATGTTATACAACTTTATAATTAAAGTTTAAATATTTACTGACTAACAGCCTAACAGCAAGTCAGCAATACAGAATAGTGTTTTTCGTATACATATATATGTATAACTTACATATACTTATATATATGTATAACTTAATATATATATACTAAATATATGTATAACTTAATATATATACTATATATACTTATATATATGTACTATATACTATATATACTTACTTATATACTATATATACTTATATACTATTTTTTCTATATATACTATATATACTTACTTATATACTCTTATATATGTTTAAGTATACTATATAACTTAATATACTTATAAGTATATTCTTAGTATATTTTAGGTATATTCATAACTTAATAAAAGTAAAAATATGAACACAAGTAAATAGAAGAAAGCTCAATGAGCCATATGTTTTATTCATTCTTGGATAACATTTATTTGCAAGTTGTATTTTTTTTAACTTGCAAATAATACATGAGTTATACAAAAATAGTAGAATAATAAAATCACCAATTTTGAACCATTTCGTTAATTTCCCCCACATCATATTCGTTCATGGAAATATCTTCAAAGTCTTCCATTTGGTCCGGTCCACTAGCTATCAAATCTTCAATTTCTTCCTCTTCGCCTTGCTCCGCTTCTGAGTTTTGGTTGCGTCGCTCCGATCTAATCCAATCTCGAATGCACACTAGTACTTGCAAGCTAAAGCCGGATAATGAATGTCTATGATCTCCAATTTGCTGTCTTCCTTGGCTAAATGCGCTCTCCGAAGCCACGGTTGATACTTGAACCGTAAGGATATCTCGAGCCATTCTTGAAAGTACCAGATAGCTTGCCTTGTACTTCTTCCATCATGCTAAGACGTCCAACTCATCCAGTTCCTTGATATCCACATTTGGCTGCATCAAATAAAAGTTATATTCATCAAAGTTTGCAGTAGAAGAAGAAGTTGGCTGTGAATGTAAAAATTTTAAACCCGACAAGCCCTTTTTGCTACTCTAAGAAATAGTAGGGCGTGGAGCAACGGGTGTAGCACGTTCTTCCAAACTAGAATAATGAGTAAAAACTTTTCTAAACTCATCATCAATAGCGAGATCGGCTTCAGCTAAAGATGGTTGAACTCCCTCTTCAATTTCTAAAAATGTATAAATTTGACTAACCAAATTTTTAGTATAAGACACTTTTAAACAAGGATTTAAAAGGGAACCCAATATAAATAAAGTTGGGATGGGAAAAAAATACTTCTTAAATTTGATTATCATTTCAAAAATAGCCACTTGATAATCAGGTTTATATTTATACTCTTGTAAAACTCTAGCTATTTCCGCTAAGTAGGCTAAAATTCCGGTTACCGTGGGATAAAATTGTCTAGAAAAAGCAAGAGTTGCATTATAAAAATTTTCTAAGAGTTCAATACATTCTTTAACATCTTCCCAATGCCTAAAAGTTAACCAATCCTCACTATCAGTATTATATTTGTTGTGAACTTGTTGTATGGGAATCCTATACTCATATGCTTGTTGTAGCATAATGTAAGTGTAGTTCCACCTAGTCTCAATTTCTACTTGAATTTTCCTAGGTCTAAGGTTATTTTCCACACAAGCATTCTTAAAATCTCTAATTCTTCCCCTATTAGCATTACAAAAAAGAAACGCAACAGCATTTCTAACTTTTTGAACAGAATCATCAAAATGCACAAGACCATCTTTAACAATTAAATTTAAAATGTGACAACTACATCTTACATGAAAAATATTTCTTAGAGGAGGGTTTATTTCTCTTTTTAAAAGACCAATTGCCCTTGTATTATTAGAAGCATTATCTAAAGCAATACAAAGTGTTTTTCTATAAATGTTAAAAAATCTCATTATAGTAGACATTGAATCGGCTAAAAATTTTCCATCGTGACGACCTTTTCCTTCGTCATATAAAAAAGCTATAATTCTTTTTTGCATAACTCAGTTGTCATCAACCCAATGACATGTAATAGCAAAAAAATCTAAATGGTTAATACTAAGACCTAAATCAGCGGTAAGACAAACATTACAATTTAAAGAATTAAATACATGGAGCAAATAAAATCTATATTTTTTAAACAAATCTATAACATTGGCTCTACAAGTACTTCTAGGAATACCCTCAAATAACGGGTTATAACAACGTTGAATGTAAGTAACAAACCCCAAACCCGAGGGAAAGGAAAATGGTAAACAATCATAAGCTACCATTTTAGCTATTTCTACGCGTTCTTTTTTCTTGTCATACTTAAAATTTCTACCGGTTCGTGGGTCTATCGTCATTTGAATCCCCCCCACATTTGAACCCGTTTGTTCTCCCCAAATATCCACATGTTTGGTTCTCATATGACCATTTAGTGTACCCGTTCCACCATCCTTACCAGTTCCTTGCTTAAAACTAAATACTTGTCCACATAGGGTACACGTAGCTGTTTGGTTTTCCCTATTCTTAGTCATAAATTTCCAAACTTTAGCTGTTGGCTTACGAGTTCTAGGCGGTTTGTCTTGTGTATGTGATTGTGCAGGACATGTATCTCCAATGGGATTTTCGGGGGATTGTGTTTCATCATCATCATCATCATCATCTAAGTCTTCATTAAAAGTGTCGGTAAAATGTTGTTGCATTGCCTCATGACCTAAAAGTGGATTATTTCCACCAACATCAATACCTAAATTAGGTGTTTCTTCCACAAATGTTTCCTCATTAAGCGCACCCCTAACAGTACGACTACTACTACCGGCACCACGTCTTAATCTCTTTGACATTATTAAATAGAATTAATTTAAATCACAATCAAATAAATCACAAGAAAATAAATTACAACAAATTAAATTGCTAGAATTAAATTGCGAAAAATAAATTGCTAGAATTAAATTGCGAAAAATAAAGATAGAGTTGGAACGAAGGTACCAAATTGCTGGATTAATTTCCAACAAAGTGAAGGCGGCTAGAATTGCAAATCCACCAAAGCTACTTCGGATTATTGCAAAATCACCAACTCTACCAACAATATTATAATTGCAAAATTAATAATTGAAAGTTGAAATTATAATAAGACTTTGTGGCTAATTATTGCAAAGTAACTATAATTGAGAGATTGAGATTTGAGAGAAAGATGAAGAAGAGTGAGTTGATGTGCATCAAAATGAAAATGAAGAAGGGTTTATATAGGGGTGGGGATGGGTTAAAGTGTTAAAAAAAAAAAAAAATTGGGGGCCAAAAATTAAAAAACTGACCGTTTGGCAACGACCATTTTTGCAAATGGACCGTTGCCAACGGTCCATTAAGCCCAACGACTCTTTCGTTTTTTTTTTTTTTAAAATTTTTACCGGTTTAACCGGTCCGGTTCCGGTTTCTAAAATATTGGAACCGGCCCGGTAAACCATTACACGGTTAACCGGTCCGGTTACCGGTTAAAACCGGTAAGGCCAAACCGGTTGCCACGCTTACTTGTATCTCTGACAAAATTTCTTCTAAGCAACTTGTATTTAAGTTCATCAAAGGAATTCAGTATCAGCCAGTTATATATCAAGAATAAAATCTAATTCCTGCTCTCTGCCAAATGGTATCACCTTATGATGAGATTGTTTTACCTTCTCATCACCACAATGGACCTGAAGATCCTAAACACGTAGCACCAAATAAATAAAAAGGGATAATTTCAATAACATACAATCCAGCATAAAATATTACATTCACGTAATCATATTTTTAATTTACATTCACATAGCCAATTGTTTTTATTTGCAACTGTGTGTATACACACGATATACAACATTATACAACATCATATCCTTACTGTAAACCTTGTATAAAGTGTCTAATAATGTGATTTCAATCTTGAATATGTGATTTCAACCTTGAATCTCAAACTGTAATGCATCTTTTAAGTTGACCAGTTACATAAAACTGAGCACAAGTATGCATGCATGCATGAATACATTTCACATAACACTATTGAAAATTGGGCATATGACCTCAAGTTCGGCTGATTTCATGGCAACAAACATTAGACTGTGCCTATTTACACAATCAGCAGATTCCAAATATCAAACCAGCACTGTGAATCATGACACGTAGAACACACGTGTTCGGTAGTTGAGATTGAAGGGTTTGAATATAATTGTTCAAAAGAAAGCTATTTCTGGTCAAATTGTACATACAGATAAGGCAGCACGTACAAATTGGAATTGCCGGGTTCGTCCTATCCTTGTTCACTTCTATAGAAATAGAAACCTCCAGTTGCCATAATGAATTCCTGCAAAATCAGTAAAACGTCACCACCCACAACGCAAAAGTATTTGTACTTTCTTAAGCTTGTCAAGACTTGAAATCTCTAAAATAAGTATTTGTACTTTTTGGTTTTTTAGAAATTTGGCCAACCTGACTATTGTTCGTAGGATATATTTGATAATGTATGTTATATTTTTTCCAGTTACCATAGTTAAATTCCTACAAAATTACTAAAATGTCACCACAAACGCAAGAATATTTGTACTTTTTTAAGCTTGTCAAGACTTGAAATCTCTAAAATAAGTATTTGTACTTTTGGTTTTCAGAAATTTGGCCAACCTGACTATTGTTCGTAGGATATACTTAACAGTTTATGTCATATCTCGAGTTGCCACAGTTGAATTCGTGCAAAATCACTAAAATGTCACCACAAACGCAAGAGTATTTGTACTTTTTTAAGCTAGTCAAACACTTTAAATCTCTAAAATAGTATTTCTACTTTTGGTTTTTCAGCAAACCTGAGTATTGGTCGTAGGATATACTTAATAATATATGCTCTATCTCCAGTTGCCATAGTTAAATTCCTGCAAAATCACTAAAGCGTCACCACAAACGCAAGAGTTTTGTACTTTTTGAAGCTTGTCAAAGACTTGAAATCTCTAAAATAAGTATTTGTCCTTATGTTTTTTCAAAAATTTGGCCAACCTGACTATTGTTCGTAGGATATACTTAACAGTTTATGTCATATCTCGAGTTGCCACAGTTGAATTCGTGCAAAATCACTAAAATGTCACCACAAACGCAAGAGTATTTGTACTTTTTTAAGCTAGTCAAACACTTTAAATCTCTAAAATAGTATTTCTACTTTTGATTTTTCAGAAATTTAGCAAACCTGAGTATTGGTCGTAGGATATACTTAATAATATATGATGTATCTCCAGTTTCATAGTTGAATTCCTGCAAAATTAAACTACTCTTGCGTTTTAGTTGAATCACTAAAACGTCACCACAAACGCAAGAGTTCTCCTTATTTATGCAAAAATATAATATAAATAAGAAAAAAAATATGAGATACGTTTGTGGAAACCAGTACTATATATATACTCTATATATAGAGAGAGGGGAAGATAATCCTCAAAGAGAAACTCAAAAGTGTATAGATATGGGAAAGTTGAAGTATGAGCCTTTATTCGAGACCAAGAAAGCAAAGGGCGGGATATTATATAGTAGGATATTTGCAACTTCTCTTTTCTGTGGGATTATTTTGATTTGGATTTATAGACTATGTAATATACCAAAACCAGGTGAAAATGGTAGATATGGTTGGATTGGAATGTTTGGAGCTGAAATATGGTTCGGTTTTTACTGGCTCCTCACTCAGTCTCTTCGTTGGAATAGAGTTCATCGTCACACATTTCAAGACAGGCTCTTACAAAGGTACGTGACAATCTCATCTAAAAGTTTAATCTGTTAAATTGAGCAGAGCACTCGTTTATTCATTTGATTATATTTTTAACTCGCCCCTCATCCACTTAAACTGATATTTAGTAGTTAGTGTGCATAATAAAAAGGTGTTGATGAGCACTTTTTATGCAATGTCCTCATAATTACAGCAAGAAATTAATATATTTAAAAGTATTTTTACATTTAAAAAAAAAAGGCCGAATGACGACTGACGAAAATAGAATAGAAAGATAGTATTTCGGATATTACAAAAGAAACTAGCGATAAAATCATAAAAAGTTTGGTCAAACCAAAATTATATGCTATAAAGCATAAGTTAGGGATGACCACTGGTGACTTTTGACTAATTTGGCTTATAAGTACTTCCGGAAACAACCTCTATATTGGAAGGTAGGGGTAAGGTCTGGGTACACGTTACCCTCCCCAGACCCCATATTGTGGGATTTCACTGGTGATGTTGTTGTTGTTGGGTTATAAGCACTTCCGGTGTTTACCAAATGCGTAGATAAGCCAAAGTCCTTATAAGCTAGTTTGACCAACTTATAAGCTTAGCCAAACACCCTCTGAGAACCACTACTGTTCTAATGTCATGTCGAATTGTGTGATCATCTCGTCAAAATGTTTAAACTGTTAGACAAAGTACATCTTATTTACTTGATCATTTAGTGTTGTCCATGGAACAGGTATGAGAACGAGTTGCCAAGAGTAGATGTATTTGTGTGCACAGCTGATCCTGCAATAGAGCCACCAATTATGGTGATAAATACAGTTTTATCAGCCATGGCATACAATTTTTCCACCAGAAAAGCTCAATGTTTATTTCTCAGATGATGCTGGCTCTGAGCTTACCTTTTACGCCTTGCTAGAAGCTTCTCGCTTAGCAAAGCATTGGCTTCCTTATTGCAAGAAATTCAACGTTGAGCCGAGATCCCCTGCTGCCTATTTTACGTCTTTGTCTGTATCGGATCAATCCGATGCAGATTTTTCCGAAATAAAGGTACTCCCTCCGTTCCAGTTTATATGGTGTTTACTTCGTTTTAGTCTGTTTCAAAAAGATTGATGCGTTTATATTCTTGGAAACTCTTCGACTGTAAACTTCATATTTTACCTTTATGACATACTCTTATAGCCATAGAAATGTCATTGACATGTTGAAGGCCACATGTTCTAAGGATACTTTTGGTATGTGTCAAACGTCTGTCTTTCTTTCTTACACTCCGTGTCCGATCAAACACTCTCGTATAATATGACACAGAGATAGGAAGTGTAGTTTTTATTTTATGTTCAGCTGGAATAGTTGTTTTAGGATTTGCCTGTTCTTTACTATCCTGGAGGATGGAAGTGCTTAAAGAACTTTTTTGTTTTGTTTAATTGGAAGTAATTGAGTCAAATGATTAAGTTGTTAAACTTCTCAATTATTAATTTAATCTCAAATAATTAACTTGTTTAACTTCTCAATTATTAATATACCAAATGCAACAAACTAGGTGAATGGTTCTGCCAACCACCTTGAGGGATCTGTATATACTTCATTGTTTTTCTTTTGTCCATTACCTACTACTTGATGAAGAGGCTGCATATGAAAAGTTTACATTTACTGCTCTATCTGCAAAATGCTATGTTGCTCGGACTCTCCAAAAACGTTTCCGCACCTGTGTCGGATCTTCCAAAAATGTCCTACTTTTGGAGATCTAACGTGCACCGGTGACATTTTTGAAGAGAGCAACATAGGTAAAAGGTGTTAATCTAGTTTGATTCAATTAAATAGCTTCCCATTACATGCAAAGCTATTATAGGAGTGACAGTCTCTTCTTTTTATGCTTCTGATTTATATGTAATAAGCACCATCGATTTAATCTTCGTATTCTGTTCCCGTTACATTGTTTACCATAAAACTATTGAATGTGGAGTAAATTTCAAGCATAAATCTTACGACTAGCCAGTAATTAGTAGGTGAAATCGATAAAATGCTTAGGTATATATACGGTTTGATAGCCAACATCTTCTCTTAATACAGCAGAGGCTATACGAGGACCTGGCAAACAGAATTGAAGTCGCATGCAGGGTTGGAACAGTCTCAGATCAAGCAAAATTAGAATACACAGGATTTTCCAAACGGGGTTCCTATTCATCCAAGAAAAACCATGCTGCTATCTTGCAGGTATAAAAAAGAAATCAAACAAAATATCAAGGTGCAAGTTAGGCCATGTACTCGTTTCTTATGTTAAGAGAGATTCAACAATTTATATATACATAAAAAATTGTTTTTACCCTTTGTTCAGTGTAATTTTCCGATGAAGGTGATTCTATTGAATTAAGGGTAACTTTAGTTATCTGATCTTGTCTATTTTTTGTTTCGTTCACGAACCAGATACTAATTGGCAGCAGAGACGAAGAGACAAAGAACATTGACGGGGTAAGACTGCCAACTTTGGTCTACTTGGCTCAGGAGAAGCATCCTCAGCACTTCCATAATTTCAAAGCCGGGGCAATGAATGCATTGGTAAGTCTAGCAAGATGTTTCATTTTTTCTATTTGTAATCTTGGATAAAAATTGTGAATAATTTTGTCAAAAAACTTTCAGATCAGGGTGTCCTCAGAGATCAGCAATGGGCCAGTAATTCTGAATGTAGATTGTGATATGTACTCGAACAACTCAAGCTCGATTCAAGATGCTCTTTGCTTCTTTATGGATGAAGAAAGAAGTCATGAAATTGCATTCGTGCAATTTCCACAATCTTTCGAAAATACCACTAAAACGAAGTTTATGGTTCTCTACGAGTAATTGATGAGGTCAGTGAATCTCTAGTTATTCAATGTGTCTTGACGACTACTCATTTCTAGTGTCGTTTAAAGAATTTCCGTTCCATTATTTACATAAACTTAAGGTCGAATTCCATGGTGTGGATGGTTACGGAGGCTCTTTGTATACTGGAACTGCCTGCTTTCATAGGAGAGATACCCTTTATGGTAGAGAGTTTAGCAAGGAAGCTAGGATTGATTTGAAGAGTGCATGTCCTGAAAAGACAGAAAAAAATGTGCACGAGTTGGAAGAAAGACTAGAAAGATTAGCGAGTTCCACGTACGAGCAAAACACTCAATGGGGAAATGAGGTATGCCCATATGCTTTCCAATTTGTAATTGTTCATACTGACGTTGAATGAGTAAATAAAAGTGTGCTATCTCTAAGGGTGTGTTCGGTATGAAGGAAAATGCTTTCCATGGAAATATTTTCTAGGAAAGTAAGAGCCCGTTTGGATGGGCTTAAAAAAAGTGACTTTTATGTATGAAGTGCTTTTAGAACTTTTAAGTGCTGAAAATTATTTTTATAAATAAGCAGTTGAGTGTTTGGATAAAAGTACTTATGCTGAAAATAAGTTGTTGATGTGTTTGGTAAATAAGTGCTGTTAAGCACTTATTTTATGTCAAAATGACTGAAATGCCCTTAAAGCTGTTAACACCATAATAAGTTGATTTAAAAGATGTTCATTTATAAATTCTTGTGAAGGCAATTCTGTAGAACTAATTATAAAAAATGTTCATTTATAAAAATGTCCTTCTTGTGTATAGTCTTTAAAAAATTTATAGCAGTGTGATTTTAAAAAAAAAAAACTATTAGTGAATTTAACACGTTATAAATATTGCCAAAGTGTTCATTACAATCCAGAAATTGCTGACCAATTCCTATATATTTATCCAATAAACGGTAATTTCCACGATGAAATTGAATAATTTCAGACATGTGTTTTTTTCTTATTCTTCCAGCAGCCCTGTGCAAAAACAATAAGCTCGTGAATATGAATTCTCTTTTGCCATTTTCTGACCACATTTTCTCCACTGGCAACCATCTGCAAAATTTTCAACAAATGACTAAGGTTGTCATACTATTTAACCATATTACTCTACTATTGACTAAAGCCTATACACAACATAACTAGCATCTAATAAAGCACGGGTGTCAAAGATGGAGAATTTGACACAAAATAAAAGTGCTAATACAACCGAAAACACTCCACTATAAATAGAAGAAGTGGAAAATATTCATATAATACAAGCATCAAGCATTACAAATGTCACTAGCAATCATATCACGAAACTCCATCCAATAGACATCATTTTGTTCTCCTACATCTTCGACATCTACATTGTTAGCTCTTGAAGTTATGCCAATATCATTAGAATCAACCAATGGAATATAGCTCTCATTCTCGGCTGTTTGGAATGCATCATCCACATTGCATTTCTTTCTAATATAATTGTGAATGGCCATAGTAGCAAGCACGATGTCCCTTTGTGTGTCAACGTGATAGTATGGCATGTCTCTCAAAATAGACCATCTTGCTTTCCAAACGCCAAGTGTGCGCTCTACTCGAATGCCAGACATTTGTTCTTGATTCGCTGCACGTGCTCTTTCTCCAGTAGCAACAATATCAGAAAACAACGCATTATAGCGATACCATATAAGTGAAAGATCTATTTTCCTGAACTTATTGTATCGATCATCCTCCTGTAACAAAAAAATCAAAACTACTTTAAACTAACCAAGCAATTTAGCAATGAAAGAAAAAAGAAAGACATATAGAAAAATGTGAGAGATGTACCTTAATTTTTCGCTCCCACCAATCATCATCTGCCATAATTGTATTTTTCGTGGCATCCCATCCTAAACCTGTCTCCCCTCTCATCAACTTCTTAAAAAGAATCCAATCTTTTTTCATGTTATCCCAATGATTTTTCATTTGTTTTTTTATCATAGTTTCTTCCCATGGTTCTATTGAATTCTTCAACAACATTGTTCCATCCATCTCTATTTAAATGAGTGTGTGGTCTACATCCTTGTCTAATCTCATTTTCACACAAATCTATAAATTTAATGTTGGCATCATCATCCCACTTAGCATTACTTCGTGCTTTACTAGTTTCCGGCATGATTGAATGTAAACAATCTGAAGAAAGGAGAAATAAACGTTCATGAACTCTGCAACATCAAAAGAAGAAGTGGAAGTCGCAGCCGCAGCAGCAACAGCAGCAGCAGCAGCCGCCGCAGCAGCAACAGCAGCAGCAGCAGCAGCCAGAAGCTTCAGAAGAGGCTGGAACCAGCAAGTTTTGACATGAGGAATCATTTAAATAAGAGACAAGGGAAACACAGTGATCAGCACAAGTGCATTTGTAATATCGAAATTCTGAAATGTTTTATAATTTTAAGTCCACCTCAGAAAGAAGATAACAATAAGTTTCAGCAGTCAAGTTCCAAACTCAGAAATAAAAATAAAACACATCACCATAATTGAAAGACCTTAAGCTAATAGCAACTACAACATCTAAAGTGCTCAGCATGGTGGGTTGACACAAGACTGAAAAACGGATGGTGACATCTTAAAATCTGCCAGCTATTAGTTTTTTGGTCCATTCATTTCTGGAACCACCCCAGTTGAACCTGCATACGATGGAAGAAATGCAGCAATACCTTCATCACTAACATGCAAAGTGTATATTAGATTGGAACTTGCACAACAAGGAAATCACAAAATGATGGTGCCAACAGAATTTAGTTTATCATTATTAAATGCCTCAATCAGAAAAAATTACATAAAAGCTCTCCTATGTCGGAAACAAAACACAGTTGCTGTCTACTGGTGCATTATGAAAATATAGGCAGCAACTCTTCAAGTAATCCATTGCAATAACAGATTGGATATAACATGATCATAATGACATTTTACTTGGAATATTCATCATCATGGTGATTATTTAAGGCATAAAGAGTCATCTGTCAAGGAGTCAATTCACCAGCTATAACCATAATAGCGGAATGAAAATTACTAGTTCACTCATGGTATATGTTACTGAAAAAGGGGAGCAAATAAACCGCAAAGTGGCATATAGAATCAAAATGGGAACAAATAACATTCAATATCACTTACAATATTAAGTGGTAATTATTCTACTTTAGTTGGAGGATATGACATTCAGTCTGATATGGAGGCATAATATGGTCAACTTAACAATTAAGTCTAGGGACCACTCACTTGCACCTCTATCCACTGAAAAATGATAAGTGTCTCTCCCTTTAAATCATCATTGATCACAAGAAAGTCTAAAAGCAATTGCTTAAAACATAGGATAATGATGAGTGCTAATTTCATTTCGCAGGGGATGTCAGAACAAAAAACTAACTAGGTTGATGCCCGACTCCTGAATCTTCTGACGTCTTTCCTAAACCTTGATAATTGGTCACTATTTAGATGATGTCTAGTAGCTCCAGGTTTTATTAATAGCCAAGATTATAAGTTTTATTAACAAGTCTATCTCCTCAAAATGCACAAGCAGATTCAACTCCACCAATCATAATAATCCAAAAAGGAGTAATCTTGATTTCAAAAAAAAAAAAAAAAAAATCAGAAGCAGATTCAGCTCCACCAATCATAATAATCCAAAAAAGGAGCAATCTTTATCCAAAAAAAAAAAAAATCATCCGGCTATCTCTCTCCCTAAAACTGCTCAAAAACTCAGCAACATTAGGAAAAGTTAATTAGAGTATCAAATAATAGAAGTTCCATACAGATTTGACGAGACCCATCAATCAAGAAATAACAAAAACCAAAAAGGGTGCTAAAAAAACTTACTCAAATAGTCACCAAGATTGAAAATCTGTTTAGCAATCCAAGCAAAGTAATCAGATGAAGCTTTTTTAGGAACAGAGATCGTGGATGATGATGATGCGTTGTTGTAGATGATGATGAACAGAGATGTGGAGGCTGCGTTGTTGGTGAAAAAATGAGGGTGAATTTTAGGGCTTTAGCTGTGAGGGCACTTTGGGAATTAAAATAAAATATAAGGGATATAAAAGTAATTTCCATGGTCAACGAAACTGGCTTTAAGCCATCCAAAAAAAAAAAGTTAGGATTTCCAACTTTTCATTTTTGGGTGACTTTAAGAACTTTCTGACTTAAATTTGGCATTTTAAGTTGATACCCAAACACCACAATAAGCTAAAAAGGGCTTATAAGTTGGTTTGACTAACTTATAAGCCCATCCAAACGGGCTCTAAGTAGATTTCTTGCTTATTTTCTTGTGTTCAATACGCAAGCAAAATATATTATCGTAAAAGCATTTGTATATAATCTAGACATATATTATGGGAGTAGGGGTGAGTGGGGTAGGGGTGTAGGGATGGGGGCTACGCGGGTGGGGGTAAAGATGAGGTATTTTGCAGGGTGGGGAGGACACAATTAATGTGGATTACCACTTGTGGAACTTATTTCCATACTTCCATTAGGGAAGTCATTTTCCTCATTTAAAGAACTTATTTTCCTAGAAAAAATGTGTTCCAAAAAATTTGATCAACTGAACATGAGAAAATTAGAAAAAGTGTTTTCCTCCATACCGATCACACCCTAAAAGGTTAAAATTTTAGATGAGATAGTCATACACTTTAATAACTGACTCATTGTGAACTTATGAACATGGCAGATTGGATTGAAGTACGGGTACCGGGTTGACAATTCAGTGTAAAGGTTGGAAATCCGTTTATTATCGTCCGCAAAGGAAGGCTTTTTTAGGGCTTACTGCAACAACTTTGGATCAGATATTAGTGCAGCATAAGAGATGGTCCGAGGGCTTAATGATTCTGCTTTTGAAGTATAGCCCTGTTCGGCATGGACTTGGAAAGCTCAATCACGGCCTTGTGCTCGGGTATCTCACTTACTGCCTATGGTCTCCGAATTGCTTGGCGACGCTCTACTACTCTACTGTCCCTTCGCTTTATCTACTCAAAGGAATCCTTGTTTCCAGAGGTATTTTTTCCCCTTAATCATCTTATTTTTTGACAATAATATCATACTTAAGCTTTAATTCTATAGGTTTAGCTAAGACCACTTCGGGTATTAGAAAATTATTCATTTTCTGTTTGGTGCGAACTGAACTTACTTTAGAGCTAACATAGAATCATCAACAGTACCTGTCTAATTTGCTCTACAAGTTGATTGCTTAAGAAAATGTCATAGCCTCGCTGAGTCTATAAGAATACCAGAATTCCACTTTAAAGAACCTTACCTTAAATATGTCGAAATTGAAGTTATCTCATTAGCGGTAATGATTTTGTCCTACTAAACTTACTGGCCATTATGGTTTGACAAATACTAAAAAAAAAAGAAGAAGCAAACTTTACAGCAGAAAATGCAATTCTAGAAACAATTCGCAGAAAGGGGTTAAAACCTATGCTGCTCGGACCCTCCAAAAGTGTTGCCACACTAGTATCTGATCCTCCAAAGATACACTACTTTTGGAGGATCTGACATGCACTCGGCCCCATTTTTTGAGGAGTCCGAGCAAACATAAATTGGCACTAAAAGCACACGGTGGAGCAAAATCATTGGCCTTGAAAAGAACTTTATGAATTCTCCTGTTGCTCTCAACTTTCAGGTCTCCAGTAAATGGTTCGTGCCATTTGCTTACATGATAATTACAGAACTAATATATACTTTCATTGAGTTTCTATGGAGCGGCGGAACTATTTTGGGATGGTGGAATGAACAAAGAATGTGGCTTTACCAGACAACAAGCTCCTACATATTTGCCTTTCTTGATACAATGTTGAAGTTATTTGGTTCTTCCAATACAACATTCATAGTAACTCCAAAAGTCACTGCTGAAGATGTGTTGTTGAGATACCAACAAGAGAAAAAGGAATTTGGAAGTGCTTCACCTATGCTTACGATTTTGTCAACACTTGCAATGCTCAATCTTTTTTGCCTTGTGGGGTTAGTGAAAGAACTGATAAAAACAAGAGAAGTGGGATTGAAATTTTCATTTGAAACTTTGGCTTTGCAAATTTTGCTTTATGGGGTTCTGGTTTTTGTTAACTTGCCTTTGTATAATGGTCTCTTCTTTAGGCAAGACAAGGGGAAAATACCTAGCTCGACTGCAGTTCAGTCAGTTGTTTTTGCACTTTCTGTTTGCACGTGTATTGCATATATGTATTAGTAGTACTATAAATTTTGGATCTTTTCAGGAACAATGTATAATTTTGGGATCATGAGATGAAATGCTCCTTGTTTAGATCCTTACAGTCTACAGAGTTTAAGTTTTATGTACTGCTGGTATTGAATTGATAAGTTTTATGCTGGTTGCCAACATACCTTTAGAACTTTTGGCGCGGCATAAACTAAATATTGGTCGGCATAGTTAGCGTTCAGCTTCGGAATATGTGTCATAACATTCCACAAGTTATGCCGGAAAAAACAAATCTTTCAACATTCAACATAATATGAAAAAAGGCATAAGTTTAGATTTCACTCGACATAATTAGTGTTTAGCTTCGGCATATGAATCATCACATCCACACAAGTTATGCCGGAAAAGGCAAAACTTTCAACACTCAACATAATCTGAAAAATACTACACAACTTATGCCGAATAACTTAATTCCTACCGAACTTGTGCCGAGCTAGGGAAAAGTTCAGTCTCCGATGATAAAAATGATACAAAACTTATGCCGAGCGAAGCATATCTAGATATTTTTATTAAATAAGCAGCAAGGACAAAAATTAAAGACCAAGACATGAGGGATAAAAATTAAAGACCACGGATATAAGGGACAAAAATTAAAGACCGGTGCATTTGAAGGGCAATCCGTGCAAAAAAGACAAATGAAATCTGAATGCTATATAAAAATTAAGAGGTTGTCTCAGTATCTTGTTACTTAATAAGATGGACAAATATTTACCTTAGAGATACAGAACTTTTAGGTTGAAATGCAGCAATCTACTAATTTAGCCAAAGGCACAAAAAGATAAGGACACACAAAACAACTAATAGAGGAACTTATTGAGTTAGTTATATAAGTAGAGGAGTTTGAATCTGAATATGTGTTCGTGTAGTCAAATTGTGATTTTAGCGCAAAAGACATACAGTATTTGATGTGAGACTTTCTTCACATAAACATGTCCATAACGCTAATTTAACAAAAAAAAAAAAAAAAAAAAACTCGGCATTTTGTTAAAAAATATTGTAATCAAGAAGAAGGATGACTTTCTGAGATAATAACTATCAGTTGAGTGACCATCTAAGAAATCAACCGCTGTTTTACCTTTGAAGATTAGCTTTTGGAGTTTAGAGTTTGAATCTATGTTGTTTTTATTTCCTTTGTGCTCCACTATACAATCTTCGTTTTCATTGAATCGAAGCAATGGATTGTTAAGTTGATGTAGTAATACTGTGGCAGCCATGGAAGTTATGTGAAGGGGTGTTCATGTTTCGGTTCAAGTCGGTTTTTCTCTAAAAGAAAATCAAACCAATTAAGTCGGTTTTTCAAATATTGAAATCAAATCAATTAAGTCGATTTTTCGTGCCTCCGTTTTTGTCGGTTAATTTGGTTTTTACCTTTTTTTTTAATAAAATATACTTCCAAGCATATATTAAATTGACTATATTCCAATATAACACTTCCAAATTAGTTGTTCTTTAAGACAAGAAGAAACTATATATGTAACCAAATTATATACGTAGCTTCCTCGAGAAAATCGTATATATTTTCAAAGGAACTTAAAAACTTCTTACAATGAACTTTTTTTGTGCAAACAATTAAAGAGTTGTGTTTTAGTAGGATATTTGACAATAATTAAATTAAACAATGATTAATATTTAAAGGACTCAAAGACAAGATATTTTGGACATGAAATAGATTCTTAGAATGATCAAAATAAAGATTACAAATCAAACTAGAAAGTAGAGGTAAAAAAAATTGAATTACTATAAAGGTAAACACCTAGATTATGAACCAAGAGTGCAAAGATTAATATATACCATAATATTTTACATAAAAATATACATACATACATACATATATATATATATATATATATATATATATATATATATATATATATATATATATATATATATATATATATATATATATATATATATATACTAGTCTCTATAAACGTGCAGTTGCCCGTTATTCCCAGTCAGTCTTAATAATAGTAAAAAATATTAGATAATATTCTAATAATATACATTTATTTTATGAGTTACAAAATTGTTACTATATATTGTATAGAAATAGTATCCACTTAATACATCTTTGAAATTGATGTTCTCCCGTATTTAATTTTTTTCTTCTTTTTTCCCCATATACAAAACATGTTATGACTAAGATAATTCAATATTAGATATTAAGTGACCATATTTATTTATTGCCATTTACAAATACAAAATTGTTGAAAATCGTTACTAAACAAAAGTACGTTATAAGAATATCAATCAGTTTTAAGAAGTAGGAATCTAGTAGCTCAGTTGTTTGGCTACCTGAACTTTCACCTTGTTGGTGAGGGTTCGAATCCCCATGTTGTAATCCCCTCACCCATTTCCCTTTCCCCTACCCCCTATATAATAAAAAATAATTAAAAAAAATCAGTTTTAAGAATATTTAATTATTTATTTAAGAAAATTTAAATATGGTATGTGCATGCTTTTGTTTAATATATGGTAGAAGTTAGAGTAGTTATGTGTTTCTAAATTCTAATAAAGGCGTTTCCATATTCAATTTGAATTGGAATCAAATTCATGGTGATAGACTGAAACTCAATTAATTAAGTAGACAATGTGATATTTTTTTATATTTACTAAATATCCAATAGAAATATGGTAGATTTAGATTAAAAGGATATATAAGTCGATCAATATTTATTCAAATATTTTTATCGTTCGGCATTGTTATTCGTGTATTTATAATAATGCTAAAAATACTTATTTCTACGAATAACACGTCAATCATTGAAAAGTTGCATAGAAAAAGAAAAAAAAATTGTAATAATTTGCATATTAACCAAATTACTCAATTAGAGGAAGTTAACTTGCTCCTTAATCATTGTAAACTCGTTTTCTTTGGCACTCATTCAAACTTTTAACACAAAAATTAAATACCAAAAAAGAAAAGCTAGAAGAGTAAAATAATAATAATAATTATCAGAGTTACAATATACGTTTTTTCCTCGCCCAGTGTGTTATTCCATTTCAACTTCTCCCTCGAAATTTTAGTTCACCGTTGTCTTTTCAAGCAAATTTTAGGTTTTCTTTAGTATTATTGTTGACACCTAATTTTGGCTCGACGTGCTTAAAATTAACGTTTTGGGGGGCCCTGATTCGTTAAAGAGCACGAAATACATTTTTTTACACATTTTTACATTTTTTTCAACAATTTATTGATGTTTATCCTTATTTTAGGAATTTTCTCAATTTATTGTCATTTTTTCAAGAATCATTATTTTGCACATGTACAGCGTAATATTATCATTTTTGTGCAATTAATAATTGTTTCTTAATTTTATAGCAATACATTTTCATATCATAGACATTAAGGTTTATATTTTATATTTGCGTTATTATATTTATACATGTATTAATTAACTATATGTTAGTACAGTCTGACAGTGCAGAGAAAATCGGAGTAATTAATTTTTTTTCAACGCAGAGTAAAATCCGATCAAGTCAAGGTTTCATCATTTTTTTTTTTAAAAAAAGGGGATTAAGGTAAGCATTGAGGAGACAAAAGGGTGCAATCTTCTATTCTTTGGACAAAACAGGGGCCATTTTACATTATAAGAAAAGAAGGGGGTATTCATCTTCTACATAATACACCACAAACTTAATTTTCAGATTTGAACTCTTTCTCTTCCAACAAAACCAAACCCTAAACACTTTATTTTCCCTCTCGTTTTTTTTTTCCACAGCCGCCGCCGCCTCCCCGCCGGAGCTCGGAGCTCCGGCGACGCGCCAACATCACCGCTCTTCTTCTCCACCCTTCGTTTTCCTCCGCCGACCACCGCGAAACCACCATAACCCCTACAAACAGAAAACACAATTTCCTCTCTCTTCCCTTTTCTCCATCGCTGCAACCAGCGAGCTCCACTGCCGATAAACTCCCACCAGAGCTCCGACGAGCTCCACAACCACCATACCACCGCTGCCCACCACCACAAAAAAAAACCATCCTTTTCTCCGTCAAGACCACCAGCTGTGAACTCCCCGCTTCATCTTCTTCGCTGCTCCGGCGAGGAGCTTCAAGCTCCGGTGAACCGGAGCAGCTAGCGAGCAACCGCACCACCCTTCACCATTTTTTTTTTTTTTTTGCTCTTCTCCTCCGTTCTCTGACCACCACCCAGTACCACCAAACGCCACCACACCTCCACATGACCTTCCCTCTAGTCGCTACCTCCTCACTATTCTACTCTTTCTTTTCACAAACCCAATCTCTCTTTCTTTTCCATTGCTTATTCGAATTCAGCTGTTGTTTTGAAGCCTAGCATTTGCATTTGCTTGTTTGGTTTCAGATTTAAATCTGTCTTCAATGCTGTTTTTTTTTAATTCTAACATGTATTAATGGCACGGATTTTTAGGTTAAGTTAATGTCTAGTATATACCATTAGGCCTCTGCTGCACTCTGTTTGGCACGGGCTTGTCTTTTACTCTGCTTTGCTGGAAAGGATATTTCTTCTCAGTGGGTATCTTGCTCGGAGATTAAGGCTATAAATTCAAGAATGTTGACTTGTATAGCATGTTCAAAACAGCTCAATACTGGATCTCTACGTGGCCGATGAAGAAATTTCCGTCGATTTCCAAGGCCTTCCATGTACAAAGACGGATTTTTATTTTAAGTTTATTCATTATTTTTAATTCATCCGATAATTATTTATTCTCTTACTGACATTTTTTATTAAGTCTCATGCAAGTATGGAAGTTATTTTTTTGAAGATGACACTCAAAAGAAGTTCAAATAGCTTCTTAAATTCTTTGTTTATATATTTTTTTTTTACATTCTTAAATTATGCAAGCATAAAATATAGTGAAACTTTACTTTTTAGGGTGTAGGTTAGTGGTATTTATTTATGATCTGCTTAGGTGATTTAAATTTCATGTGCTTTAGACAAATTAATATTAGACAGTTATTATTTTTATAGCTAATATTCTTATAGTTATCACGTTTTGCTAGAGTTTTAATTCAATAGCTTAGCATACTTAAGTGAATAAATAGGGCGATTTGCCTCAATATTTAGGCTTTAGAATATACTCTCATAATTAATTGATTAGGCGTACATACTTAGCTAGTTAAATTAGTTAACTCACTTCGAGTGCAAAATAATTTCATGCCCATTTTTTACACCTTTGTCACATACTCAAGCTTCTAAGTTGCACATAACTTTTTTTTAATTATTATAACACATATGTATAAAATACGTATTGCATGATTATTTATGTGAATATTCATATTATTCTTTAGTCTAAATTCTATTAATTTTTGTAAATAATAAAGCCTTTTACACATCCCTCGTATAGTTAAATTGGTCCGGCCGGAAACCACATTTGTGGATTCTGAAGGATGCCTAACACCTTCCCTTCGGAATAATTTGAACCCTTACCTAGAATCTCACTTATTTTCGTAGATCATGTTAAGCTGCATATATTAATAATTTATAGGTACCCTAGTATACCTTAAATGCTAGGTGGCGACTCTGTACATAATTAATTATTTCAGAGCTCCATAAGTTGTGCTTTGTTTAGCCTTTGGTAAAAATAGGGTGCAACAATTATGTAATTGGATAAATAGATAATTATGTCAGAATGACCCATCCAGAAATGGGACTCTTGCAATATATAGTATTTTTTTTTCCAATAAGCCAATAGTTGTATTTAATTAAAAAAATTATTATCCATTTGAAAAGAATTTTAGTTCTTTCAAGTGTGGATTTTTTAGCTTTTATATTTATAGTAATAGTAATTATAATCTTCCCATTATGAATGCAACTTAATTTGGTGTTTCAAAGTTATAAAGCCAATAACGTTAAAATCGGTAGCTTTATAATATCATTTGTTAGCACCGGATACTTTTTAATTTGTATACTGCTATGATTGACTAAAATAGCAAATAGGTCTAAAGAAAGTATTGAAATAACAGCTAAAGATCATAATTGGTTAACAAAAAGGAAAAGGGATAAGCTTATATTGATTCTCCATTAAAAATATTATTTGGTTGTATCCACTTAGTACTTCTCAAACGTGCAGTTGCACGTTATTCCCAATCAATCTCAATCATAATAAAAAATTATTAGATAACATTATTTGTAATTATATAAACTTATTTTATGAGTTACAAAAATGTTACTGTAGTATATGATTTAGGATTATATCTACGTTATACTTCGTTGAAATTGATGTTCTCAGTATTTATTTTTTTCTTCTTTCCCCATATAGAAAACATGTCACGACTAAGATAATACAATATTAGAGAATAAGTGACCATATATTTGTTTATTGTCATTTATTAATACAAAGGTGTTGAAAATCATTACTAAACAAAATTACATTACAAGAATATCAATCAATTTTAAAATTATGTAGTTAATAACTTAAAAATTAAGTGATCACTAAAATAAGGTATAATAATATTTTATATTAAAAATTCAAGTAATACATAAAAAATTCATCCGACCAATCCATAAATAAATATAAATATCAATTCACGAATTAGCACCTCATGAAAAATAAGTTAACGTAATTAATAAACCACAAAAAATAGATATGGGAAAAAGAAACTCATACCATATCCTACACAATGCAGATTATCAAATTTGTAGAATAACTAAACAAACAAAAATTGATCTGCTAGTAGTCTCTATATATGCTTTACGAATTGCGTGCCTAAAATGTAAACGTTCAACTGCAATTTTTTTTCTCATTGATTTCCAAATATTTAAGAACTCCCTTCCGTCTCTTTTAACCTATTAAAAATAGAAACTTAAATAATTAGTTCCTTAAACGCACCTTAATTTCTCCAAAAGGAGTAATTAATTTAATGATATTTTATTATTAATTGAATTCAAAGACCTAAATATTGGATAAAATGTTTAAGATTATAATTTTATTCAACATTTACGTTACTCATTGTCTTGAAATTAATACGTTACTTTAGTTTAACGATTCTTATTCTATCTTTTAAGACCACACAAATAAAGTCATCTAAAAATACCTAACCCTATCAAATCATGGTCTAATAATTACCTAATAAGTTTATTTGTTAGACTTCAAATTCTAACGTGCACAAATAACTTTCAATCACACAATTACACTAAGGAAAATAAGGACATCCATTTGATACTTCCTAATCTGAATGTGATAGCAGCTCTTTAACTAATTTGATTCGAAATCGAAAATTAGAAGTAGTATTTGCTTTAAACTCTAATTTTAGTTGTGACTCTTTTTATATTTACCAAAATAGTCAATTGATGTATAGTAGAATTAGACTAAAAGGGTATAAAAGTCGTTTAAAATTTAAAGGCTATTTTAGTCTACCAACATTTATATTCATGCTTTTAAAATAATTATGAACGTGCAGTTGCACGTTTTTTCAAGTCAATCTCAACCATAGTAAAAGATATTAGATAATATTATTTATAATTATATATATTTATTTAATGAGTTACAAAAATAATAGTATAGGATTGTATCTACTTAATACTTCTTTGAAATTGATGTTGCTGGTATTTACCTTTTTCTTCTTTTTACTCATATAGAAATCATGTTACAACTAAAATAATTCAATATTAAAGATTAAGTAACTATAAAGCCGATACGTGGCAACCACTGTCTAGAGATTAATTAAAATTAGATACTTCACTTATCTGTGACCTTATTTTATAAATTCAATTGTTAATCTTTAATCTAGATTTTAGGTTAAACGTTCCGATAATGTTTGCCATAAAAAACTAAATACAAATATTTCTAATCTTACATTATCTTTTAACCATGTGAATATCTAGGACATGAGATATATCAAAATTCATAATTATGACCAAAAAAAAAAAAAAAAAGGAAAGAGAAGACTCTCCTAACGTGGATTCTTCATTGACTTATTTAATACACTATGTTGTCTTTAATAGAAGCCACATGGGTATAGGACTACTATCGTACCTATTACGTTCTAGCATATTTATTTTCTAATCATTCTCAACACGTTGGTCTTGGACCCTCTCTCTATATTTTAACTTGGACTCTATAAATGAAATATTTTTACTTTTTTGTTCATTAACGTTATAGAGATAATTTAATTAATAAAGAATATAAAGATCAACCTGTTATAAAATAAAACTATTAAGTAAATACACAGAAGAAATATGTAGAGAGAATATGTAGAGGGATATCAGATTATATTACTTCTGCTCTTTCAACATTGCATCTGTGCATCCTATTTATAGGAGCAACAGGACATGGGATATTTTGAGATATTTTGGAATATTTTGGGATATTTATAACTTAATGGATATCCACTACTTAGGATATTTATAACACTCCCCCTTGGATGTCCATTAATAGATGATGTACCTCGTTAAAATCTTATTAAAAAAAAAACCCTGTGGGAAAAAGTCCTAATGAAGGAAAAAGAGTGCACATATCTAGAAATACGCTTTGAGAGCTGCCTCATTAAAAACCTTACCAAGAAAACCCAATGGGACAAAACTTGGTTAAGGAAAAAAGAATACAACGCGTATTTCACTCCCCCTGACGAAGACCAAGATTCAGATGTCGGAGTCTTCGCATTCCAATCTTGAATATCATCTTCTCAAGAGTTGAAGTTGGCAAAGATTTAGTGAACAAATCTGCAGGATTGTCACTTGAACGGATTTGTTGCACATCAATATCACCATTCTTCTGGAGATCATGTGTGAAAAATAACTTTGGTGAAATGTGCTTTGTTCTATCTCCTTTTATGAAACCTCCTTTTAATTGAGCTATGCATGCAGCATTATCTTCATATAATACTGTGGGTATTTTTGTATCACACTTCAAGCCACATCTTTCTCTGATGAAATGTATCACTGATCTCAACCACACACATTCTCTACTTGCTTCATGAATAGCGATTATCTCAGCATGATTTGAAGAAGTAGCAACAATGGACTGCTTGGTCGATCTCCATGATATAGCAGTACCTCCGCATGTAAACAGATAGCCCGTTTGAGATCGAGCTTTATGTGGATCAGATAAATAACCTGCATCTGCATAACCAACAAGATCTGTACTACCTTTGTTAGTATAAAACAGACCCATATCGCTAGTTCCCTTCAGATATCGCAATATATGCTTAATCCCGTTCTAATGCCTCCGTGTAGGAGAAGAGCTATATCTTGCTAGCAAATTAACAGAAAATGCTATGTCAGGTCTTGTAGCATTAGCAAGATACATAAGTGCACCTATTGCACTAAGATATGGTACTTCAGGACCAAGTAGCTCTTCGTTTTCTTCCTGAGGTCGGAACGGATCTTTGTTCACTTCAAGTGAGCGAACAACCATAGGAGTACTTAAAGGATGCGCATTGTCCATGTAAAACTGATTTAAAACTTTCTCAGTATAGGCAGATTGATGTATAAAGATCACTTTTGCGAAATGTTCAATTTGCAGACCAAGACAGAGTTTTGTCTTTCCGAGATCTTTCATCTCAAATTCTTACTTCAAATATTCAATCGCCTTTTGGAGCTCTTCTGGAGTTCCAATGAGGTTTATGTCATCAACATAAACAGCAAGTATAATGAACCCTGATTTTGTTTTCTTAATAAAAACACATGGACAAATGGCATCATTTATCAAGTACTCATTTAGGCGATTATACCACATACGCCCTGATTGTTTTAAACCATATAATGATCTTTGTAATCTGATTGAATACATTTCCCGAGACTTTAAACCAAATGCTTCAGGCATTTTATATCCTTCAGGAATTTTCATTTAAATTTCATCAAGTAAGCCACATAGGCCGTGACAGCATCCATCAGTATAAATAATGTGACATCTTCTGTTGTTTGGACTGCTGGCCCAATAAACATTACGTTTACCAAGATGGATCATTTTACTTGGTAATTATTCTACGTCAACATGCTTTAAGAGACGTAGAAATCAAATCCTCACAACCTTATACAATATTGTGCGCTATATTGTATATTGTCGACAAGATATCATGTTGTATCGGTTCGCAATTCGACATAACTTACTGAGATCTCATCACTTCATTATTTTCAGGTACCTGAACCTCCCATAAGGTTTATGAAGTGTTATGTCGTAGCTCTTCAAGAGCACATTGCCTTCTTATTATGATCATTTGCTCCTCCCTTTTTCAAGGATTATTATATTTGGAACCGATTGGTCTACCATGCTCCATGCACGCTGTAGATTTTGTCCTTCAGGGACATTAAGAGCATTTTGCAGATGAAATATGAAATAGTTGGGTCAGCAAATGCTTCCAGCATTTGACTTGAATTATCTGAGGATCATACTGATGATAATTCACAACATATTTCTTAGCTGCTTATTCTCTCCCCCTTATTTTAATGACATATGTCCCCATTTTCTTTGGGAAAATCCATCTGTGTGCATCATGGTATATCCATTAATCATGTACCGCACATCAAATGCTAAAAGATGGAAATATCTAGTTCCTGACCCTGAACCAAATATGAGGGGAGAATTTATCAAAATTTATTGATTTGAAGCATACAAGTGCTGTTGTATGCAATATATCATATCTCAGACCAACATCTGAAACTCTGTTCTCATAAGCAATGGTTTAGCTGTATTATGGAGGCATCCAATGCCAAACCAACTTAGATATAAACCAGCATTATCAAGATGATTGTCTTGATTACATATTCTGAAAATTGTGCTTCCAACTCAATTATTTTGAGCAAGCAACTTTGTAAATGTCAAACTGCCAGTTGACAATAAACATACATGTGACTGTCTTAAATAGATGCATCTATTTAAGACATCACATTGCAGGTGAAGGGGCCCACATTCACCTTTTATATTTTTCAGAATTTTGAGGATTCAGTCCCAACATTAGCTGGTGTAATCAATTTATCATGAGAACAAGCAACACAAACAAATTCTTGAAAAATCTTCTAGTTCTTCAATATGTTTTTAATACTCAATTAGCACATCATATTTAAATCAGGACGATCAAAATGGTCTTGTCAACTGATAAAATTATCTGTACCCGTAAACTTCAAGTTTACTATGATGAGTGCTATTTCTTTTAATAAACTTCTGGTTTACTATTGCATGAAATTTTATGTCAAAACTTCTGGTTTATTGTGACATGCGATCTCATCATGCTCGGGTAACGCTTTACACACGTGTCCCTACCCGTAATAAGTTGGAGATATTCAATCTTCCAATCATCTGTAGTCTCAATATGATGATCATTTTTCTCGCTAGTAAACTTCAGGTTTACTATAATTTATTTTCCGATCGAAATAATTATGATCTGAGATGAATGGTACTATCATAAATAAGCTCTTCGAGAGACATCAATTTGTTCACCTTAATCATATATTATTTGGACACTGCTAGTGTCATGATACTTGTAAATAAATAATTAGCTCTTCTGGAGCCTTTGATCATTAATTTCTATTACCAAATATTTCTTAAATACTTCTGGTACCATTAAAGCAAATTTCGACACTACTGATGTCACGAAATAAACATTGAATTCTAAACTTCAATATTTCAAACATCTCCTTCAGGGAGATTCATCATTAACTGAGTATTTTGTATCTAAGCTCAAACACATAATAATCAAATCCTTCATAAAGAAATATATTAATTGTTATTTCCTTCAAGGAAATCAATAACAACTAACCATAATGTATTAATGTGGTTATAGGAGAAAACATTCTACTCTACTTCCTTTTGCCTTAGAAATATGTTTCGACGTACGACAGGTACATGTAGCAATGTCTGAATTTCATACCACCAGAATATAACATCTACATTCCTTGTATTTTATCCCTCCAGGAGATAAGTTGTGGTATTTGTTCATTCACTTCGGGGAATGAAACCTGATTATTTAAATGTGCTTGAAATACGACGCTCATCAATAACTCGTTATTTTGCTCAAACACAAGAAAACATTGCTTCAAAGTATTTCTCAGATATTTTGGTAATTCTTTCTGCTTCAGGAGTAAAGTTTCAGAGTTTTACTGCTTCGGGAGTAAAGTTTCAAGTTTTACCACTTCAGGAGTAAAGTTTAAAGGTTGACTAATTCAGGAGTAAATTTCTGAATTCTACTACTTCGGGAGTAGATTTCAGAGTTGTTTCAGGAGTAGAATTAAAAACCTTACTACTTCAGGAGTAAAATACATAGGCTTACTACTTCTGGAGTAGAATTCAAAGTTTGCTACTCGTGGAGCAAAATTATGAGTTTAGTACTTCGGGAGAAAAGCATATAATATTCAGAATATTTCTTCTCAATTATTCTACCTCTTCTGGAGATGGATCATGATATTTTCACAATCAAATGCACGTTTATATTTATAGGCTTTACCACATATTATCACATTCACTTCAGGGATTGGATCTATATTTATAACATTTATCAAAAGTTTTAATTCTTCAGGAATAAAACATAATTATCTGAACGCGCCTTAAGCATATCAAATCGTGATAGCTTATAGCCTCTTTTAAGATATTGCTACTTCAGGAGCAAATCGAGGCATACATTTAATGTGGAGAATTTTTCTCTAACACATCTTCAATCATAAACACAATAAGCCCGTAAAAATATTACCTCTTCTAGTGTTCACGGATATAAACTCATTTAATCATTTCATATTTGCGAACTAACCTTCCAGTAGAATATTGGCATAAGGCCTTCAGCAACTTTGGTTTCAAGATATTTTGGCAAAAAGAGGCCGAAGTGTTATATTCCATAGTAATATTTAAAAAAAGAAAGGCCATGTTTCTTACTACGTTGATGGTGAGCTTCTCCCAAAAATCAGTTTAAAATTTTCGTAGTTGTTAAAGTCAACAACAATCAACCATCAAAACAAAGATAGAAAAATACTTGGAACATGTTACTTGAACTGTTTAGACTAAATAAGTACTGCAAGTCCTTTACTTTATCTCCAGTGAGGCAACGACTTGTACTCAGTGTAATTCCAAGAATTGCACCTTCGAGGCTTTCAAAGTATTTGCTCAAGATGGCTGAGGCTCGTGCTGATAACGTGTTATAAAATAAAACTATTAAGTAAATACACAGAGGAAATATGTAGAGAGAATATGTAGAGGGATATCAGATTATATTACTTCTGCTCTTTCAACATTGCATCTGTGCATCCTATTTATAGGAGCAACAGGACATGGGATATTTTGAGATATTTTGGAATATTTTGGGATATTTATAACTTAATGGATATCCACTACTTAGGATATTTATAACACAACCAACATTATTATTCGTTTTACTCAATCAAAAGTAGTAGTAGTAGTACCCAGTTTTGATACACCCAATTTTGAATATATACATCATAGTGGGGTGTAATAGGAATTCCATAATATAGGAGGTGTTAGTGTTTAAATTTAAAATACGGGGATACTGAACTGAGTCATATTTCATTGATGTTTAATAGTGTAATTAGTCCTTAAACTTTCATCTTTGAAAATTTGTAGAAAAATAATAAAATTGTTTGGCTCCTTCGTTTTTAAATCAATTCATACAATAGGCTCATATCAAATTAAAATGTAAGGTTCAAATTGAAAAAGGATGGGAAATCAATTTTTCAGTCTACTATAGTCTTTGATGTCCATAAACAAATAAGATTATATCCTATATCATGCACATTGGAAGTAGAATTTGAAGGATCCTATAGGCGATGTTTGATTAAGATTAGAAGTTTATGCGAATTCATATTAGGAGAAGTTATTAAATTTACAATTTTATCCATTATAGACTTATTTTATTAAGACTCAATTTATCTTTAAATGGTTTAAAAGTCGTTCAATATTTGAAGGATATTTCGCTCTACCAATATTTATATTCATGCTTTTAAAATAATATATATATATAGGTGCAATTATTAATTTTAAACCCATACCAGATTTTGTCGGTTTTTAAAATTGAAAATCAAAACCAAATCAAACCAAAAAGTGTCCGTTTTTTTGCTCGATTTGGTTTGATTCGGTTTTCCGTAAACACCCTCTTATGTCGTTAAGGGACGGGTCTACTGTTGAATTTAGATTCAGCAAATCCAATTGCTTTGGCCTAGCTTTCTTATTTGGGTTAGGAAAAACGTTTAATATGTATAAGTAACCTATCATGAATTGGTTGTTGTTCTGTCCTAAGCATAAACTTAAAAACAATTTTGAATTCGTTCTTAAAATTCCGGATAACCAATTTTCTACCCAAATATCGCGATGAAGTTTAGTACTAATAATTATGTTCTGATTAGCCGTCCATTTAGTTGTGATTAACTCAATTGGATTTGTTTTATTTTTTGGCTGTTGTAATGCTTAGATAAACTCGTGATTCAGCTACCTTAGTACTTATTACCCTTGAAGTCGCATATAATTTTCTTTCCATTGCAAAAAAGGTGTCCTCCCTATTTATTTATTTAAAGTAATAAACAATTAGCCTGAACTCTAGATCTGTGAGCTCTGATAATATTATTGAATAGTAGGATTTTTTTTTTAATTTTTTTTTAAGGATGCTCATCTCTAAAGGTAGCAAGTATATCATGAAATTAATTAAGGTGCGCACAAAAACTGATCATGCAGTATATATATCTCATGAAATTAAACAGGTGTGACGGAAGCGAGTCTAAAGACTGAGATTATAAAGAAAAACTATTGTACATATCAAAGCGCTTTCTAAGGTATGAGAAAAAAAACTTTTAACAAATGCAGCTGTGTTTGGTGCGTCGGAAAATGTTGGTCAAGTAAATATTTTCTCGGAAAATATGCTTGGTACGTAAGTTGAAAAATATCATTTTAAAAGCATTTGCATATATTCAAAGCAAATCACTATGAATTTTTTGAATTTGCAGTGCAACTTTGGGGTTGGGGGTTGGGGATTCCTAGGGGTTTTTCTATTGATTCGGTTCCTCCATTTTCTCCTATTTTGAGGAAGATATTTAGTACAAGAAAAAATAGAAAAATATTTTTCGAAAAACATTTTCCGTCATACCAAACAAACCCTTAATGAGATATCGTTTTCCGGAACTAAATGAGGAACTAGATGTTCTTTCACAATGTGGTTTATTTTGCTTGACAATTTTAGAGAGAGCTTGTTTATGATTTCGTGCTGACCCAGTAAACGAACAAATAGGTGGTCTTTCCGGAAATGGCAAACAAAAGTTAAAAGGCAACTACTACCACTTTGGTGAAAAATCATCATTTCTTTTGTGCGGAATGCCCTTCCAAGGCATTAGTCTTTAATTTTTGCCCCTCAAATTGATGGTCTTTAATTTTTGTCTTTCGCTAAAAACTCCTTGGTTCCGGGTTCAAACTCCCATTTAGTAAAAAATTTAAAAACATTCGCAAGGTAGAGTTTGGATTCGTCAGGCAAAGTTTTGCCTCAAACTCTACCTGATCAGACAGAGTTTTGCTACCTTTAGGCAGTAAGGCACCGTTTGAAACTCTGCCTTAAGACAGAGTTTTGCTTTATACCTGAAGGCAAAACTTTACCTTAATACCTGAATGCAAAACTCTACCTTAAGGCAGAGGTTTGCATTAAGATAATTTTTTTTATTTCAGTTGAAATTTTATAAAAACTCTGCCTTAAGACCTAACTTTTGCCCGAGTAGGCCTAATTTTGCTATGAAACTCTGCTTTGCAAAATTCTTTTTTTTTGTTGAGCCGAGATTTGAACCCAGAATTACGAGTATTAGGCGAAGGATAAAAATTAAAACCACCAATTTGAGGGGCAAAACCTTTGAAGGACAATCGTGCAAAGGACTCGAAAATCAGACTCTTTGACCAAAATAAGCTATTATTTCAGCCAATTCACCAAAATAATATATTTTTTTGAAAATTTACAGAACTAGAATAAACATATTTCACAGTAACGTATTAGACATTATTTTATTCAAAAAATTCAACGGGCAAAAAAGTTAAAGGTTAACGGTATTAAAGGGTAATTCGTTACTGTGAGTAACGTTTTATGGTTAATACGTTACTGTGAGTAACGACTCTAAAGAATACAAAATCTGACATTGATTGATCTTAAAGTCGTAACTCAGAGTTACAACTTCAGGCTAAAACGTAACTGACAGTAACGTTTCTACAGAATCCAGACACGAGCAGTTAAATCCTGCAAAGAATTCTTCAAATTACGAACCCTTCTGATTGATGTAATTATAAAACTTTACTGACAATATTGATTACCTTAAAAAAAAGTATCGATCAGCCTTACAAAAAGATACTGATTAGCCTTAAAAAAATTGATTAGTATTAAAAAAATATTGATTAGCCTTATAAAAAAAAGTATTGATTAGCTAAATAAAGTAATAATTTTTCAATTTCAAAACAACACCAGCAGTGGGAAATTATATGAGCAAAAGTTGGTTAATTCTCCCTTTCAACATTTTCTTATACATTTTAAAGTGTAAGATGGTTAAGACCCAAAAGAAATTAAAGAAACAATGTCTTAAGTTTAAAACAATAACTACTAGTAATTAATGCTTATATATCACAGTCTTTTCATATATGAAAATTAAGAACCAACCATCTTTCATATCTACTACTTAACGAAAAATACTTCATCTTCTAGAAGCAAAACAACAACTAAATTTGATTTTTTAATTCACTTCGCTGGAACTAAATTTGTATAAATCAAAACGGCAGCTAAGAATGGTTTCCATCAAGTTGTAGACTAAGAGACCTTAGTGAATCATATATACTCCATAAAATAAAGCACTCAAATTAGCTAGGATAAAATAAAGAACTCAAATCAGTGGATTAATCAACCATAAAACGTTACTCACAGTAACGTATTAACCATAAAACGTTATTCACAGTAACGAATTATCCTTTAACATCGTTAACCTTTAACTTTTTTGCCCATTGAATTTTTTGAATAAAATAATGCATAATACGTTACTGCGGAATACGTTTATTCTACTTCTGTAAATTTTCAAAAAAATATATTATTTTGATGAATTGGCTGAAATAATGACTTACTTTGGTAAAAAATTCCGAAAATCACACCATCAACCATGGCCACATGGGCCCAGCTAAATAAATTTTGAAGCTGCCCCATTTCTTTAAATTTCTTTAAAGTTTTTAAGCAGCTACGTTATTATATTAGCTATCACTATCTCAGCTCCTACATTATCTAATAATTTACTATTTCATCTCCGCTGCTATAGTTGAAGTCTATCAGAATCACTAAAACGTCACCACAAACGCAAGAATTCTCCTTGTTTATGTCAAAACAATAATAATATAAATAAGGTAAAAATACGAGATACGTCTGTTGAAACTAGTATACTATATAATACTATATGTATAGAGGAAGATAATCCTCAAAGAGAGACTCAAATCTCAAAAGTCTATAGGTATGGGAAAGTTGAAGTATGAGCCTTTATTCGAGACCAAGAAAGCAAAGGGGAGGATATTATATAGGCTATTTGCAAGTTCTATGTTTTGTGGGATTATCTTGATTTGGATTTATAGACTATGTAATATACCAAAACCAGGTGAAAATGGTAGATATGGTTGGATTGGAATGCTTGGAGCTGAACTATGGTTCGGTTTTTACTGGCTCCTCACCCAATCTCTTCGTTGGAACAGAGTTCATCGTCACACATTTCGAGACAGGCTCTTACAAAGGTACGTGACAATCTCATCTAAAAGTTTTATCTGTTAGATTGAACAAAACACTCGTTCATATGATGACATGAGTTGTGCTGCAATGAAACAGTGAAGATTTATATAGCTGACTCAACTTGTTTGGGACTGAAACATAGTACTTGTTATTTATTGAGCAGATCACTCGTTTATTCATTTAATTATATTTTCAGATCCCCCTCATATAAGGGCCTCATAGTTATATGTCTCAAGTGCGGAAAAGTTTTTTTTTGTTTTTGATTAAGGTGGAGGTGGAATTTGAACTCAGAACCACTGCCTGTTTTGATATCATATTGAACTGTGTGATCATATCGTCTAAAAGTTTAAACGGTTAGAGAGAGTAGATTTTATTTACTTAATCATTTATTGTTGTCCATGGAACAGGTATGAGGATGAGTTGCCAAGAGTAGATGTATTTGTGTGCACTGCTGATCCTGCAATAGAGCCACCAATTATGGTGATCAATACGGTTTTATCAGTCATCGCATACAATTATCCACCAGAAAAACTCAGTGTTTATCTCTCGGATGATGCTGGCTCTGAGCTTACATTTTACGCCTTGCTAGAAGCTTCTCGTTTCTCAAAGCATTGGCTTCCCTATTGCAAGAAATTCAACGTTGAGCCGAGATCCCCTGCTGCCTATTTTACATCTTCGTCTCTATCAGATCAATCGAATGCAGATTTTTCCGAAATAAAGGTACTTCCTCCGATCCAATTTATATGGCGTTAACTTTTTTTTTTTGGTCTGTTTCAGAAAGAATGATGCGTTTGTATTTTTGGAAACTCTTTAGATTTGCACTTCATGTTTTATCCTTAGTGGCTCTTATAGTCATAGAAATGTCATGACATGTTTAAGACCTTAAATTCTAAAGATGCTTTTGGTATGTGCCAAAACTCCATCTTTCTTTCTTAAATTCCGTGTCCAATCAAATACTCTTGTTTTAGGATTAGCCTGTTCTTTGGCTATCCTGGAGGATGGTAAGTGTTCAAAGAATTTTTCAGTTTTATTGTGGTCCGGCCCTTCCCCGGACCTCCCGCATAGCGGGAGCTTAGTGCACCGGGCTCCCTTTATTGAAAGTTATTGATCCAGATAATAAAGTTGTTAAACTTTTCAGTTATTTAATATAACAAACGCAACAAAGTAGGTGAATGATTCTGCCAACCACCTTGAGGAATCTGTATGTACTTCATTGACGATGGAATTATTTAAAAAATTGTTTTGTTCTGTTGAAAGTTATTGATCCAAACGATTAAGTTGTTAAACTTCTCAATTATTTAATATAACAAATGCAATAAAGTAGGTGAATGATTCTGCCAACCACCTTGAGGACTCTGCATGTGCTTCACTTTTCTTTTTCCTTTTATCCATTACCTACTACTTGATGATGAGGCTGCATATGAAAAGTTCACAATTATATGCTATCTCTGCAAAAGGCTATGTGCTCGAACTCTCCAAAAATGTTGCTGCACTCATGTCGGATCTTCCAAAATGCGTTTTGGAGGATCCGACACGCACCAGCAACATTTTTGAAGAGTCCGAGCAACATAGGTAAAAGGTTTTAAGCTAGTTTGATTAAATTAAATAGCTGCCCATTATAAGCAAAACTATCATAGGAGTGACAATCTGTTCTTTTTATGCTTCTGATTTTGTATGTAACAAGCACCATCAATTATGTATTTTTTTTATCAAGTAAGCACCATTGATTTTATCTTCGAATTCTGTTCCTGTTACTCTATTATTTACCATAAAACTGTTGAATGTCGAGTAAATTTCAAGCATAAATCTTACGACCAGACAGCTAGTAGATGATATCGATAAAATGTTGAGGTATATATACGGTTGATAGCCAACATCTTTTCTTAATGCTGCAGAGATTATACGAGGACATGGCAAACAGAATTGACGATGCGTGCAAGACTGAAAAAGTCTCAGATCAAGCAAAATTAGAATACACAGGATTTTCTAAATGGGATTCATATTCATCCAAGAAAAACCATGCTGCTATCTTGCAGGTATAAAAAAGAAAAAGAATATCAAAAGTACTAGTGCAAGTTAGGCCATGTTCTCGTTTATCATGTTAAGGAGATTCAACAATTTATGTACACACATATGGATTTAATAAATGCAACTTTACATATATGATCTTATCTATGTCTGCTTTCATCCGCGTACTAGATACTAATCGACAGCAGAGACGAAGATACAAAAGACATTGATGGGGTAACACTGCCAACTTTAGTCTACGTGGCTCGGGAGAAGCATCCTCAGCACTTCCATAATTTCAAAGCTGGGGCAATGAATGCATTGGTAAGTCTAGCAAGATGATTATTTTTCTTTATGTAATCTTGGATAAAAAACTGTGAATAATTTTTTAACTGAAACTTTCAGATCAGGGTGTCCTCGGAGATCAGCAATGCGCCAGTAATTCTGAGTGTAGATTGTGATATGTATTCGAACAACTCAAACTCGATTCAAGAGGTTCTTTGCTTCTTTATGGATGAAGAAAGAAGTCATGATATTGCATTCGTGCAATTTCCACAATCTTTTGAAAATACCACTAAAAATGAAGTTTATGGTTCTCTAAGAGTAATTGATGAGGTCAGTACATCTCTAGTTTGTTTTACCTTCCTAATCATTCAATGTGTGTTGATGAATAAAATTTTCCTTCCATTACTTTTACATCATCTTAAGGTGGAATTCCATGGTGTGGATGGTAACGGTGGTCCATTGTATACTGGAACTGGCTGCTTTCATAGGAGAGATACCCTTTATGGTAGAGAGTTCAGCAAGGAAGCTAAGATTGATTTGAAGAGTGCATGTCCTGAAAAGACAGAAAAAGACGTGCATGAGTTGGAAGAAAGACTAGAAAGATTAGCGAGTTCCACGTACGAGCAAAACACTCAATGGGGAAATGAGGTATGTTCAATCTGATGTTGAAGACAAAGCTTAAAATCTTAGATGAGATAGTCACACACTTTTAATAACTAACTCGTTGTGAACTTCATTAACATGGCAGATTGGTTTGAAGTACGGGTGCCCAGTCGAAGATGTATTGACCGGGTTGACAATTCAGTGTAAAGGTTGGAAATCCGTTTATTATCGTCCTAAAAGGAAGGCATTTTTAGGGCTTACTGCAACAACTTTGGATCAGATACTAGTGCAGCATAAGAGATGGTCCGAGGGCGACTTAAATATTCTGCTTTCGAAGTATAGCCCTATTCGGTATGGACTTGGAAAGCTCAATTTTTGCCATATGCTTGGGTATCTCACTTACTGCCTATGGTCTCCGAATTTCTTGGCGACTCTGTACTATTCTATCGTCCCTTCGCTTTATCTACTCAAAGGAATTTCCTTGTTTCCACAGGTATTTTCGCCCCTTAATTATCGCCATTTTCTTAACAACGTCATACTAAAGCTTTAATTCTATAGGTTTAGCTAAGATAAATTAGGAAATTAGAAACTTATTCCTTTTTTGTTTAGTGTGAACTCAACTTACTTTAGAGCTAAAATAGAATCATCAACAATCCTGTCTAATTTACTCCACAAGTTGATTGCTGAAGAAAAATATTATAGCCTCTTTTGAGTCAATAAGAATACCAGAATTCCACTTTAAAGAACCTTACCTTAAAGGCTTAAATATGTCGAAATTGAAGTTATCCCATCAGTGGTAATTATGCTGTCAATGAATATGCATACATTTGTGAATTTCGTTCTATTAAATCTACTTTCTGTTATGGTTTGACACATACAAACAAAGAACGATCAAACTTTACACCAGAAAATGCAATTTTAGTAATAATTGGCAGAAAAGGGTTAAAACCTATGTTGCTCTGACTCCCAAAAAATGTTGTCTCACCCGTGCCTGATCCTCCAAAGATACATTGCTTTTGGAGGATCTGACACGCACCCAGCCCCCCTTTTTTTTGAAGAGTCCGAGCAAATATAAAACTGGCACTAAAAGCAAATGGTGGAGCAAAAATCACTGGCATTCAAAAGAACTTTACACAGTCTTCTTTTGTTCTCAAATTTCAGGTCTCAAGCAAATGGTTCTTGCCATTTGTTTACGTGATAATCGCGGAACTAATATACAGTTTCGCCGAATTCCTCTATAGCGGTGGAACGATTCTTGGATGGTGGAATGAACAAAGAATTTGGCTTTACAAGAGAACAAGCTCCTACATATTTGCCTTTCTTGATACAATGTTGAAGTTATTTGGTTCTTCCAATACAACATTCATAGTCACTCCAAAAGTCACTGATGATGATGTGTTGTTGAGATACAAACAAGAGAAAATGGAATTTGGAAGTGCTTCACCTATGCTTACAATTTTGTCAACACTGGCAATGCTCAATCTTTTTTGCCTTGTGGGGTTAGTGAAAGAACTGATATTAACAAGAGAATTGGGATTGAAATATGTATTTGAAACTATGGTTTTGCAAGTTTTGCTTTGTGGGATTCTGGTTTTTGTTAACTTGCCTTTGTATAATGCTCTCTTCTTTAGACAAGATAAGGGGAAAATACCTAGTTCCACTACAGTTCAGTCAGTGGTTTTTGCACTTTCTGTTTGCACATGTATTTCATATTTGTATTAGTAGTACTGTAAATGGAAATGTTCCTCTCTGCCCCTTAAAGGTAGGGGTAAGGTCTGTGTATATCCTACCCTCCTCAAATTTCACTTGTGGGACTACACTGGATATGTTGTTGTTGTTGTTGTTGTAAATGTTGGATCTTTTTAGGAACAATGTGTAATCATGGAATCATGAGAGAAAATATATGCTACTGCATCAAATCCTTACCGAGTTTAAGTTTTATTTATTGATGGTGTATTATCATGAATTGGTAAGTTTTGCGCTGGTTATCAACCTACTACCCTTTTTCTTTTATCCGGGCTTGAGACCTGCAATGTGAGCAAGCCAAGTTTGCTGATGGTGTGTGAAGTGTAGGTAATTACAAGATCTCTATGATAAGGATTATTTGGTAACTTTGTAAAAACGATCATTACCTGCTATCAATACAAGTTAAACTACGCTGCTAGTGTTTAGGGTAAATTTCACAGATGGTCACTTAATTATCACTTTTTTCACAAAAGTCACTTAACTATCGTTTCTGAAACAAAAGTTACTTAACTATCACTTTTTTTCACAAAGTCACTTAACTATCATTTCTAACACAAAAGTCACTTAACTTTGAGTATACTAACACAAAAGTCACTAAACTATTTTCCGGTGTCACTAAGCCACTTTATGGTGAATAACTCATCTTTTACGCTTTTTTTTTCTTTTATAAAAAATCTAATAAATTAAAAATTACTTAAAAAGGTTCAACCCGACCCAATCCAAAATTAATTATTACTCCCTCAGTCCCAATTCATATGACACGGTTCGAATTTTAAGTCAAAACAGTTTAATTTTGACCGTGAACTTGGGCACGTGATCTTTAAATGTTTGAAAAAAAGGTACATATTTGGAAACTACGTAAAAAATACTATAAGTCACGATACTTGAATTCAAAATATTTAAAAGATATATGACAAAATTACAGTCAAAGAAACACTTGTTTGAATCTCGAAATCCGAAAGGTGCTACATAAAATGGGACAGAGGGAGTAAATTTTTTTGGACGGGTTGAACCTTTTTAAGTAATTTTTAATTTATTAGATTTTTTTTTTTAAAAAAGGAGAGTAAAAGATGAGTTATTCACCGTAAAGTGGTTTAGTGACATCGGAAAGTGATTTAGTGACTTTTGTGTTAGAAACGATAGTTAAGTGATTTTTGTGAAAAAAAAAATGATATTAAGTGACTTTTGTATTAGAAACTATAGTTAAGTGACTTTTGTGGGGGAAAAAAAATTAAGTGACTTTTGTGTTAGAAACGATAGCGAAGTGACTTTTATGAAAAAAAGTGATAGTTAGGGGAAATTTCAGTAATGTACAATTTAGCACATAAAATTACATTTGCATAGTCATATTTTTAAATTACAAACCCATGACCCAACAAATTATGGCCCCAGCTTGTATATACAACATTATACAACAATATACAGCTTTATACACCTACTGTAGATAATGTATAAACCTTGTATAATAATGTATAAAGAACGTGTTTATACACACTGCTACAGGAGATGTTTATACATTAAAGGGGTTTATAGGGTGTTATACAATGTTTATACATTGTATACAGTTTATACAGTGTTTATACAAATGTTAAAAATATAACATAATGTATGTGTTTTATACACACTATACCCTAAAAAAAAAACCAACATTAGAAAGAGATTTGGAAGGGAAAAATAGCATCTTGGAGTTTGATAAGGGAGGGGGAGCGGGGGGGGGGGGGGGGGGGGGGGGAATCTCGGGTAAATAAAAGTTTTTCAACATGGGATAGAGGCTGCAAAATGTAAAAAAAAAAAAAAAGTATGGCCATTTCGGGTAAATAGGTTACCCAAAATGGCATACCATGTTATTTTCCCTAAATAATAATTGTAACTGCTTAACTTCATATAATTTCTAATTTTTATAAATAAAAGTAAAAACACCTTTGTACTCGGTTGACCTTGTAGTAAACATATTTATTCTTCGTGATTCGACCACGTTCTCAAGTCAACTATTTGACTTCCCGATTACCCAATTCCACCTAATTATGGAGCTTTCGAAAGGGAAAAAAACTAAGTTATATTGATAGCTTCTCAAAGTTACCAACAAATTTCATTTAGATATCCAAATTATAATTTATTTTAATTAAACATATGAACACATGTAAGTGATAACGAGTGTCTATTAGACATATTCAGTTTAATTTTTTTTTTATTTTTTTACGCGTGATCTCGAATGCCCATTATATATGTAAATAAGTTACGCACGTAAAATGTGTCATCTCCTTCAATTATACACATCATCCTCAATTGATATATGTCCGAGGTTTTATAGCTTATTGAGACTAATTCGCATAATTAAAGAATGTGATATATTTTAAGTAGTTAACTTATTGCATTTGAGAACACACGATAAAAAAATTAAAATCAAAATATGAAGTTTTTAACATGAACACTTTGTTATGTTTCATATGTTTAATTAAAATAAGTTGTAGTTCAAGTACCTAAATGAAATTTGCCGGCAAATTTAAAGGGTCGTCATGTATTAAACTTAAAAAAAAAAAAAACTAATAATGGGTTTTCGGGTACGGTTAACCCGAAAAC
The DNA here is from genome assembly GCF_019175385.1 of Lycium barbarum. NCBI lineage: Eukaryota > Viridiplantae > Streptophyta > Magnoliopsida > Solanales > Solanaceae > Lycium > Lycium barbarum. The sequence goes on from NC_083347.1 coordinate 1,907,882, forward strand.
TTTTAAGTACAAGTTTAGTTCATCAAACTTTTAAGACAAAACAAAGTCGTGTATTCTTTAACTTAGTCAAACACAAATATCGTATCAATTTCAACTTTGCTGTCCAAATCCCAAAATTTTCTCAAGAAAAGGTAAACCCTAGTCTCAAAATCCCTTTTTGATGCTTTTTTTATTTTTTTTTATTTTTTTTGATTGCAGATGAGAATTGGGTCATTGAAAGGTTGGATCTTGGTGACAATATTGGTGGCAGCATGGAGTTGTGGAGAGGTTTATGGGATTAGATTTGTGATAGATAGAGAAGAATGTTTTTCACATAAAGTTGAAATGGGAGAAACAGTTCATGTTTCATTTGTTGTTATCAAATCAGAAGGTTCTTGGCATTACAATGAAGAGGGTGTTGACCTTGTGGTAACCAAAATTTACTTCAGTTTTTCTCTTTCTTTCTGTTTGTGTTTTATGTTATCGCGTAGTTTCTTATTTTTCAATGTGTGTATTATTATATGTTGCTGCACTTGTATTGTATCTTGCTATGTTGCTGTTTTGTTTTTCGTACAATCCTGCATTGGATACATTTCTTTTGAGCCGAGGGTCTATCGGAAACAACCTCTCTACCCCACAAAGGTAGGGGTAAGGTCTGTGTACATCCTACTCTCCCCAAACCCCACTTGTGGGATTACACTGTGTATGTCGTTGTTCTTGTTTAATTCTTTTTTCTCTGTTTATTAGCTTATGTTGTCATTAATATTGTAAGAATTTTCGTTGATTTATTGAGATGAAAGGCGATATAGTAGTTATCGGAGTGATCAGAGGGTTCTTGGCATTACAGTGAAGAGGGTGTTGAACTTGTGTTAACCAAAATTACTTTCAATTTTTCTCTTTCTTTCTGTTTGTGTTTTATGTTAATTTTGTTTCTCTGTTTTTTAGCTTGTATATAGGTATGTAATTTGCAGGTTTTGGTTTTTGTTTTTGTGATTTCTGCTGATTGAAACTTGTAAAAATTTCATCTTTGATGTTATTGAGGAGAAAGGTGATAGAGTAGTTTTCCTATCAATTTTATATCTTGTTGCTGTGATTCTGAACTGTTAATAATGCAAGTGGGGTTTGGAAAAATTCAGGGTTTTTTTGGTGATTTCTGTTGATTGAAAATTGTAAAAATTTCATCTGATTTATTGAGATGAAAGGCGATATTGTAGTTTTCGGATTGACTGTATATCTTGTTGCTGTGGTTCTGAACTGTTAATAATACAAGTCGGGTTTGGAGTAATTCAAGCTTTGTCGTTTTGTTTATTGTGATTTCTGCTGATTGAAAATTGTGAAAATTTCGTCTTTATTGAGATGAGAGGCGATATAGTAGTTGTAAAGTTAATTGTATATCTTGTTGCTGTGATTTCTGAACTGTTAATAATGCAAGTGGGGTTTCGGAATTCAAGCTTTGTTGTTTTGTTTTACGAGTTTGTGTTGACTTTGATTTTAAGCAAGCTCGAATTTTCCAAGCTTTCTTATTTTGTTTTTCAAATTTGTGTGGACTTTGATTGTAAGCTTCATTAGAAGCTTGAATTGTCCGAGCTTTGTTGTTTTGTTTTTCAAATTTGTGTTGACTTTGATTTTGAGCTTCATTAGAAGGTCAAATTGTTGACAACAAACTAACAGTATCTTTTCCTTACTTTTACTTGTCTCTCTTCTTGTGTCTTTTGTAACTTCAATCCTGGACACCATAAATTGCAATTTGGTTTGGTGGGTGGTAGGAGGAAAGTTTATCACTTTTTTTCTCCTTTTACCTTGTGGGATGGGGGAATTGAGTCCCAACTATGAGAATTAGAATTACATGGGTTCATGTTCAAGAAAGTTTGAATCTTGGGGCTGTAGATTGATGAGCTTTTTTAAATCCACATAAGGATTACTTCAGTCGGCTTTTCTTGTCAATTCATTTTAGTTTTTGCCTTTTTTCATAACCGAGAAGTCTCTGAGGGCCTATGGCCCACGGTTCAAAGCTCTAACCTTCTTCAAAACTTTAATTAAATATCAAGGTTTTGTCTACACCAGTGTTCGAACCCGTGATGTGCGCCTAACTACACATCGCGTGCTGCACTCATTCTACTAGACCAAAACCTTTGGCATTGGTTTTTCACTTTGTCACAATTGGTTCTTTATGCTATCTAGAAGAAAAGCTTACATAGCCATATTTTACACTCGACTAGAGAAAAGTGTCTTTTTATCCATTCTCTGGTGGATTATTCAATTGATGTTTCTACGTTGGTGGAAATTAGGTGAAGGGACCTTCTGGGGAACAAATTCATGATTTTCGTGACAAAATAAGTGAGAAGACTGAGTTTGTGGCCCATCACGAAGGAGTTTATCGTTTCTGTTTCACCAACAAGTCGCCCTATCATGAAACCATAGACTTTGATCTTCACGCTGCCCACTTTGCGTACCATGACGAGCATGCAAAAGACGGTTAGCGTGTCACTTTTCCTCATCTTACTTTTTGGCGCTTTTAGAAGAGATCTTACTTTTCATTATAATGCTGCAGAGCATTTCAAACCATTGTTTGAGAACATTGGACAACTAGAGGAAGCTTTATACAATATTCAGTTTGAGCAGCATTGGCTCGAGGCCCAGACAGACCGGCAAGCAATAGGTATTAGTAAAGCTTTTGCATATTTCTTATATGAATCTCCCACATTTCAGCAAATCAAAATTTTACCAATCACTTACTCCCTCCATCCCATATTACTTGGCCACTTTCCCTTTTGCACGCCCCTTAAGAAATCATAAATAAAAGATGTATCTTACTACCTTACCCCTATCTCTCTCCAATAAATACATTCTAATCAATATTGACTATTTTCAAGAACATTTAATACTAAGGGTAAGATGGAAAAGATTTAATTAATTTTATCTTGGTTTTGTATATGAACAAGTAATTAGGGACATATATTTTTAGTAATGTGGCCAAGTTATATGGGACGGAGGGAGTACCATTTTTATAGTAGAAACAGCCCTCTTTTCCCTTTAGCGTACGCTTCAATTAGATAATTCTCCTCACTTTTTCGCACGATGTTAGTCTTAGATCCAGTGAAATGTTTTTTATCGTTTCAGTTTCGGTTATTTTATATAGATTTCAGTTTCTTTGTTCAATTTTGCAAGCCTGAGGATGCATACTTCTCCTTCATCTTGAATATGTGAATGATTATGACCTTTAGCGTATGACCATTTAAGCTCAAAATCTTGTTTTTTAAAAGATTCATTGGGAAAAAAGCTTAAAATCTTGGTAATGCTAAAAAAGTGCGAGGTTGTTCTTTATTTGCTTATGTTGTAACGTTTGAACCTCTTAGCTTTAGGCACTTCATATGTTGTGTTCTTTGGATAAGGATACCTATATATCCACGACTTAGTGGTTCCGATATTCACATGCAGTGTCCCTTTTCTGTTCACTAACAAGGTGAGAATATCATTTATTTCCATATTATCTGTTTCTCGTGCCATCTTAATCTTTTATACTAATGACAAAAGCCGTGTACACAAATCCGCTAGAATCATGTAATAGTTTGCATACTCCAAACCTCGTCTTTCTAATATGGTGATATCATTTCTATTTTATGCAGTGAATGAAATAATGAGCAAAAGAGCAATGTACAAAGCTTTGTTCGAGTGTTCTGCTCTCATCGGCGTTAGCGTTCTGCAAGTCTACCTTCTAAAGCATCTTTTCGAACGAAAGCTGGGGCAGTCCAGAGTTTAGGTTTTGACTGAGCACAGGATATTTATACTGCAGAATCCTTGAACTTTAAATGTATTGGCTTTTTGTATTCCTTCCAGAAGGCAGGTACTGTAAAAATAGAATGAATGATTTTCGCCAGAGATTAAGTTATTACAGTTCCTTTGGTTGGATGTTCAAGGCTCTATAATTTAAATGAAAGAATAAAGATGGTAGACGATAAAAAGTTTTATTCTAACTTTATCCTAATCTATGATTGAAGATTTCTCCAAGTTCTTTAAAATTTTCTTTGTTTGTCACATTTCTTCCCTTTAACAAGCTTGATCCTGAATTTACATTTGCATTCAGTCTCATTATATTTCAGTTGCTTCAATGATGTCATGCTCGTCTTGGACTTGGCCGTGCCTCTTTGGGCACATGTGACGGCGACCTCAATGTGGAATGCCTTTGTCCAAAAACATAGTATTTTAGTTTGCTTTGTGTATTTTGTGCTTTCCTATGTAAGTTGTAGTTTTCTGAAAGTTAAGAGAGTTTCTCAAATAATATCCTAGAAGTGTTATTGCCTTGGTGAATGCAACATAACAATTATATGCCACTTAACAAAAATAAATAGACTCTAGAAAAATTTGTATTAGCTTTGGAAAGTTTGAACAAATAAGTGAATGTAATCAAGTGCTTGTAAACAAACACTTACAAGAGACCAGACCAGAAAACTAAGTGATTTAAAACTGTAGAATTTGGCATGAAGGAAGATCATCAAATTACCCAAGCTATGCACTTGGCCTCTAATTTGGCCTCAAAACTCTAATGCGCATGTTCACATACGTGTCTAATTCACCGAGCCTCTATCCGAGACAGTGCCTGGATTTTCAGTAAACAAACACATAAATAGGAATTTCCAACGAAACAGTGGGTGATTTTAAGCAATTTCTACTTATCAGGCAAAAACAAAGAATCTCCAGAAATTAACAGAAAAATTTACGATTGAAAGGTGCTTTACAAAACACACTATGTGAAATCAAGCAGACTGCTTGTCTGCTAAAAGATAAAATAAAAGATACAACATATAGGTACATCAAACATTTTGTCTCTCACATTTTTGTCCCCCCCACAATATAACACAAGTTTACAAGACAAAAGGGGACTTGAGTAATGCCTCAGTCTCCACCACCAATCCAAAAGAAGTTGCAGGGTTCATTATGAATATGCATCCTATATTCAACTTTTACAGAGACCCTTGTCAAGATTCTGCATGAGGGCTCTGCATACAGCAAAACCATTTTTTCTGCAAAACGGCAAAATATTGGTCAGATTCTAAGAAATAAGAATGCTTCAAAGTATAATGAGAGAAGTAAGCATCTATGAAAAGTATATTCAGATGGGTCACCGGACAAGTTTATCCGTCATTACATCAGAAAGCAGTCTCATAATTGTAGTATGCACACGGTTCCAAAACTAAGTTTGAAAATGGAGGACAGCTCTTCCTAACCTAAGCCACGATGGAGCAGGTCAACTACTCTTACTCATTAAGAAAAAGAACATAAAAGAAAAGAAATGCAGCTCGTTGAGCATGGGGCTTTCATAATGGAGGTCTCAGGTTCGAAACCTCCTGCCTGCAACAGCAAGGGATTTGCCTTCGGGGTCGAGCTCGTCGCATGGGGCTTGCCTAGTGCGGGCTATCTCTCCTGTGTGGTTTGCGAGCTATTGCACATGAGCTGGGTTTACCCTGTGCGCACTTGAAGGGTAGCGGCTGCGGGTTCTCATGTCATTCAAAAAAGAAATGCAGCTGGTCAACTACTTAGGTAACCTGACAAGTATTTTCTTTTCCTCAAAACAACTATGTGAAGGAAACACCATTCCAACAATGACATAACTAGTCTTGCTCTCTAATTCCTTCAATATTAAGTAAAAATAGGTTGCAACTATTGAAGTTCACTTCGACGAGAGTGTAGAAATCAAAATGCTGAATATCAATCATTTTCCGAAGACGCTGGTACCATAGCAAGCTTGCGAGCAGGTCAACTAATTCATCGGGCAGTCTTGCTACAGAGCACAAGCATAGGTGCCACCAACGTTGTCAGGTGAGCCCACACTGAGTTCTGTAACTCGAATTCAAAACTTCGATCTCTAGGTTGTTTATTCTATGCCTCAACCACTCAACTATCACATTGGGAACAACCAGCCATCCTTAGTAAGAAAAGCTAGGTTCTTCTGTTCAATGCTTTAAAAGTAGAGGCAGGGAGTAGGTTCGACCCCTTAATTTTTTTAATTTTATATCGTGAAAATACATTTAAAATTGTTAAATTCAAAACTAAAAAAATGTACAAAAGCAAATTTAATATTTTGTCAATAATAATTTTTCAAATTACTTCTTTTTCTGATAAGTAAATTATATAAAAAGATATATACTGCATCATCAAATTCTAAGCTATGGAGCAAACATTACTTCTAAAAATTATAGTCAAACATTTAGAAAGAAAAGCTAAGCTAATGTCTTAGTACGTACAAGATGAAGAATCAAAGTTGTAAAGTGTGCACTTGACGTTCCAGTGACATATGAGGTGGACAACCAATATGAACAGTACGCACAGGACGAAAGCTCCACATGTCAGGTGTTAGCCCTATAAGACTTTTGCTCTTCATGGTCGCCCTCGTGGGTTTAGAAGCCTACATCACACCTAGAAAATCCCAGAGGAGTCCTGATAAACACTGCCTCACATATTTTTTTCCTCTAGGTAGTTGGCTAGAAGGGAAATGTGATAATAGCAAATAATTTACATGAGTTCCCTAATCTTGGTGTTAGTCCTATGCTTATATGGGAAGGTTCCACTTGGAGTTAAAACTTTGACCTGACGATAGGCAGAAGAGCAAGTAATTACGATTTATGGGTTAGTATATACTACTAGTTTCCTATTTATATGGATTCCAATACACACTTCACTTTACCCAAAAATAAAACACAACTCTAGAACCCCTGTCCAATGCAACCAGGATATATGGTCTGACCACAGTCCATTAAGAATTACCGATGCTCACAGCAGGAGGTTAGTTCTCAACACCACTTCCAAAAAAAAAAAACACAAGGTTTTTTGAAATTTTCAGGTTTTCACCTTGGATTCAAGGGAAGTATAATAATAAGTGAATAATTAATTTTATGGTGTCACGAATCAATAAGAATTGCTACCGCCTTAGCTATCTCTCTCTCCAGATATCAAAATTAAAGGGGACCACATTGCTGGATGTTGACCAACAGATACTTCATTTTCCGGTGGAATAGAGACCAAGTTCACGCCCTCAACACCATAGATGTTCCACCCTTTTTTGAGCAAGGTGCTTTTAAATGAAAATTAGCTAACTTTGAGCTTACAAGCTCAAGTGCTATGCAATTCCTTGACCTAAGAGATGAGTTGATTCCACTTTACTGTTTGCACCGTACAGGTTAGTGAATACCCTACTACCATGTGTTTCAAACTATTGCTGATCAAGTTAATGCTCTGGATCTTCAAGTAACTAAGCTCAATCTTTTGCATTGAGACCTTGCAATATACAGTGTGATGGAAGTTTTATTTTGATAACCTTTCTCGTAAAATTAACTAAATTACAACCAAAATATTCTGAACATATGAGACAGCAGAAGATAGCTGAAAGTGGCTTGGTTGGTGTTGCTTGGATATCATTAGGCCAGTTAAATCCTTCAACTGTTTTGAAAGGGCCATAGAATAGGATGGGATTTCACCTATTTGAAAGATGAATTATCCCCTGAATGGAAAAAATAAAAACTCTATCTGTGATGATGCAGATTCACACTGCTAATGGCAGTTTAAATATGTAAAGAGAAAAGGGCAGAATTTGTTAACAATTAAACCATAAAAAAGTAGAGGGTATAACGTATAAGTCATTGAATCTACAAAAAGTTATCAAAATAACTTACAGTTTGAGGTTTTAAAGGTTCTTCTCCTTCCTTTCTATTACCATCAGCCTTTGTTGGTGACTCTGGCTTGCCACCAGTTTTTTTCTCATCCCTAGCCTTGTTGAAAATCACAGTAAATCCCTCTGCAGAAGCTGGGTCATTAACGTCCCATTCACCAAACTTAGGCAGTGGTCGACCCTTCTCCTGATCGAAGATAGATGTGAAAGCCAAACAGGAAAGGTAAATAATTGGACAAAAAAAGAAAAATACGCCTGAATAGTCAAGTGAGTAATTTCATGAATCATGAACAAATACTATTTCAGAGAAAGCAGCTAAATTTATCAATATGCCACCATAATTTTGTTAATACACAGTGCAAGAATGCATATCGATGACTCCATCAATCACTAAAGGACACAAGAAGGCGGCCAAAATTCTCCAAATGTATAACACTACAACATGAAAATTTGAAGTTGGTGCATTAGGAAGCATGCACAAAGTAATTCCTGAAGGACAATTCTGAAATTCCTTTGACATTACCAAAAGCTCATAATTATGCGTAGTGCAGAAGGATGTAGACGATGTCCAAAAAACTTAATAATTAGAAAAAAGAACTGCTTGGAGTTCATGCTTAAATATACAGAACTGCTTACATTCAAAATTATTATGTCCTCCAACAATTGGCAAACTACAATATGCATCCACAAAATGTTAATTCTATTCTTCTTAAACAGTGTTGTCAAAGGCGCGCTTAAGCCCTGATGCGAGGGTCAAAACATGTTGAGCGCTTGGCCTCGCTTTATTTGCGCTTTAGTGTCATCATCAAGGCTCTAAGACATACTTTTCCTTGCCAATGAGCCTCTTTTGAAGGGATGACACTAGATAATTGATATTTCACTTTATCGTAATGTTTTTACAATTTCTTTGTCCATATATTTGTTATTCATGATTATAATATATATTTGTATTTTTGCGCCATTGCGCCTTTTTTCAGTAAAGCCCCCGCTTTATTTGCGCTTTGCGCTTAAAGCCCCAGCTTACCATAGAGCTTTTTTGCGCTTTTCGCTTTTGATAACACTGTTCTTAAATCAACTATACTTCATATCAAAACTGATTCCAGAAATTGTACCCTGATATTGCTAGCATATTGCCCCTCAAAGGTTCTTAAACCACCATGATTTAAGTTAATACCATTAGAAGGGTTTTGACATCACGACGAAGGTCATATGCTCTAATGGTCATAACAAAACCATCATAGTGTCCACTACCTGTCTAAAACCACTCAACTTAACTCCAACTGGAGATATATACCTTTCCATCATTTGATGCATGCAAATAGGAGATCGAAGCATTACAAGAAGAAAAGAAAAGACTAGTAATCTATACATTGACAAGAAGTATGAAATCCACACAAGAGGCAACAATGCGAACATCAACTTTACGCTAATCAGAAATTTTTATATATATATAAAAAATAAAAAAAAACAAATAATCAACTTAACACATTCAAACACTTTATATAGAATGCAAAAACTTATCACTACTGGTAGGAAAGATCCTATCTAGTTAGTGCATCCAAGAAATTCTAAACTTGAATATCCCCATATGGTCGCCGTAGAGACAGCAAACATAAACTCCCATTTGGAACATAATTATGCATAGGGGCATACATGTTAGATAAGCAACTGAGCTAGGTGTATATTTTGCAAAAGGTAGACTGCCCCTTGGGGGAATTGCAGCTATGGTGTTAAATCATCTTTAGATAACCATCACATCAAGAACTACCCAACTATCAGTTGTTCCCTTTTCCTAACTGAACTATCACCATCTATGTATTAAAACTCACCTCGGCCAACTATCAGTTGTTCCCTTTTCCTACCTAAACTATCACCATCTATGTATTAAAACACACATCGGCCAACTATCAGTTGTTCCGTTGTTCCCCCGTTGTTCCCTTTTCCTACCTGAACTATCACCATCTATGTATTAAAACACACATCGGCCAACTATCAGTTGTTCCCTTTTCCTATGTATTAAAACTCACCTCGGCCAACTATCAGTTGTTCCCTTTTCCTACCTGAACTATCAACATCTACTCAACTAGGTGTGTTTCAATACATAGATGGTGATAGTTCAGGTAGGAAAAGGGAAAAACTAATAGTCAGGGTGTGAAACTCAGGAAAAAATGATAGTTCAGGTGTGTTTTTGACCAAAATATTTTTCTTTTGCACAAAATTCAACAAAAATAAGCTCTATATAGGATCTGCCTGAAAGTCAAGATTTTCGATCAAACTCAAAAAAACACACACACACACACACTAGAGAGTAAAATCAGCAAATCAATGAAAACCCATTAAACAAGAAACCCCAAAAACTAACATAACATAATCATTTATTCATATAAATATAGATGATGATCAACACATATAACATCATCAGCTAACATAATTGAAATCCAGTGAACAGAAACAAGTAAAAAAAAGTCAATTTTAGGGCAAAATTAACATACCGACATGAATCCCAAAATAGAAAAAATGAGATTTTTTCCTCACTGTAACACAGAGCGAATTTGTGAGAGAGAAAGGTATGAAAAGGTGTATTTTGGGAAATGGACGATTTATATATGGAAATAAGACAACGTAGAGCCTGTTTGGATGGGCTTATGTTATAAGCTACAAATAGCTTATAAGCTAAAAAAAAAAAAAATGGGTAGTTTAACTTATTTTTTTTGACTTGTTTTAAGCATAAAATGACTTTAAGTTGATCAACCAAACACTCAAAAAAGCTGAAAACAACTTATAAACAACTTATAAGTCAATCGAAACGGGCTCATAGTATTATATATACTCTTTATGACAATAAAGATAATTAGACAACGTAATGCTTATGTCAAATCAATTAATTTAAGTTTAGTAATTAAAAATAGAGAAAACTGAAAAGGCTCAAATATGTCATCCAACTAAAATGACTCATTTATGTCACTCGTCAATAGTTTAGTTCAGTTATGCCACCGAACTATCAGAAATGGCTCATCCATGCCATTTTTCTATAAAATCGGTTTTACAATACCATATATGACACTTGGCCACCAATTAGAGGTCTACGTCGTTTAATTAAACCAACACAAATTAAATCCTAAATTAAATTAAAACTCGACCCACAAATTTGTGCTAGTTTAATTAAACAGCATGGACCTCTAATTGGAGGCCAAGTGTCATATTTGATATTTTAAAACTTTCGTTAATGAAAAATTGCATGGATGAGCCATTTCTGATAGTTCGATGGCATAACTGAGCCAAACTATTGACGAGTGGCATAAATGAGCCATTTCCGATAGTTCAATGGCATATTTGAGCCTTTTTCGTAGAGAAAATGACAAAAACGGTTTCAAAATAGTCTCTTAAGTATCACCTGAGCAGTTTAGTCTTTAAGTTTGTCAAAAGTGAACATATTTGGTCTACAAATATTTATCAAACTCTGATTGCTAAAATTACCCGAAACTATATAGTAAAAGTTGCATCTCAAAAAATTAAAGAAAATAGAAGTTGCACCTCAAAAAATTGTATCAGACTCTTGAAATAGATTAAAAAACAATAAACTACAAAATTGTACTTTCAAATCTAAGTTCCCGTTAAATATTTTCTGTTTTCAAAATTCCGGTTAAATGTAATAATAAGACTTGAATAAATATTTTACGGAGATTAAAAGTGCTTGCTTTTGACAAACTTCAAAGATCAAAATTACGCAAGTGATACTAAGTGACTATTTTGATTCTACGGGACCATTTTTGTCATTTCCTCATTAAAAATAAAATAAAATATGTTTTTCCTATAACTATAATCAAATGACAAATATGTTTTATAGATTTTTATTGCCTCACTTTTTGTGGACCACCCCCATGTGGATTTGTAAACCAATTTGCATACTCTCGACTTAAGTAGACATTGGGTCAATTTTGAGCATCAAACAGCAAGACTGAGAATATTCTGACTATTTATAGTGTCCCCCATTTTCTTCAAATGTATATGAAAGTTTAAATGAACAAGACAGAAGACTATTGAAGTTAGATAGCATTATAAGTTGATTGTGACCTTTTAATCATTAAGATTCTCCTTATTGCCTTTATCAATTGTGACTCCTCCATTATTCTCCGATGTGTAGATTAAACACAGGTCGTGAATTTGAACTTTGACATTCTTTATAGACAAAAACCTGATTGCGTGAATAAGGATAGAGTGACAAACCCATTATATTCACCGAATTTCGAACCTTAGGTCAGTGACCCTCGAAAATTTCTCAATTATAGCCTCATAATCATAATTATATGTTCCCTAAAATCTGGATTGATCCGTGTATAATCCATCATACAAGCAAAAAGGATTAAGGAAACTATTCATGGTTATTTTTCTCCCTTTGTGGGTGTTGAGTGTGCTTCCTTCCTCCAGTAGTCCTATGAACATTACTCAATTATTAGCCCTTACTTGATTTTGTCGTGCTATGAAAGCCAAGATTTGACTTTTCAATTAATTATAGTTTTATTTAATTGGTAGAACAAAAAAACACGCATAATTAAACCATTTCTACGAATCATAAAGTAGCAGAATCAAAACTTAGTTCACCAGCCGCAGTGCTATAATTTCTCGTGGACAATGACATAACCAACAAATCATTTTTATATTTGATAATTGGACATATTGTGGACGAAAAATTATGTCGTTCGTGATGATGTCAAGGGAGTCACACAACCTAATTAGAGTAAATGACATTATTAGTTTAGGCTTATGGAAAGGTACAAGTAGCAACTCAACGGATTTCATGATTCACAGTAGCTGTTAAGAGGATTTTAATCAAATTGAGAAATAAGATTAAATAATTTGAAGGGCGAGCATGTTCGTCATTTCCAAAATAAATACCAGATCCAGTATAGCATTATAAGCTGATCTAAGAGTTGATCTGATGCCAATCGGTAACGATAGGTAATAAATTAAATTCTAAAGCATGAAAGAATTAGCCAACCTACCCATTACCCAAAATAAATGTAGACCTCCTACACTAAACCCCCTACCAAAAAGAAAATGACTTATCTACACGGGGATATTAAGGCCGTAGGAGTGTGCTCTAAATCTGTTGCAATGGAAGGAACAACAAAATAACAGAGCTCCTCGCCACACTGCAAGAAGACTACCACTCGTAATGCATAACTCACTACCTCATGATACTAAACTGCCATGTACATGACCAAAGTGGTGTGGCCATTACCCCGTCATCCTTGAGGCATGCTGTGTATTGACTCAAATCTGTAAGCAATAACTCCCCAATCTATGTTGTGCAGTTGATGTCGATCATCCAGTCTGTACAGGAGAAAGTGATCAGCAAGCTGAGGGTCGTCTTCATTTTTCTTTGCTGAATTTGAGTTAATTGACCAGTAAATCAACTAAGCAGGAAACCATTAAGTCTTAAACTAGACTACTTGAATCATCCAGTTCATGTAAATAAGGCATGCATGACAATGGTTCAGTAATTATATGTTTGATTAATACTTGAGTGGAGCAGGCACAAGGACAGGAGAGCAACTAGAACACACACCAACTAGGGAAAGTAGAAAATGAGAAAACAGATAGTCACATAGATTTCGTCAATCAACTTATTTAACAATCTATGGAAACTTTTACAGCATTCCCTGAAATATAGAAGACATGCTTACCATAGGGCATCTAGAGGAAACCGCAGAGACACCACAAAAGTGCAAATCATATATGCCATCAAATAGCAAGCTTTAAGCACTCAACAAATAGACAGAACTAATGGTACTCTAAGAACCTTTCTAACAAACTCATCTGAAGAAGGTGAAGGAAACAAATTTCGACAGATCAAAGCACAGAATTCTCATCACTAGACAAGGAAGTGAACAAGTGAATGGTTTCAGTTACCAACCTACACAAGCAAAGACAGAGAAAGCAGAACTATGGAATAGGCACCCCAAGACAGCCAAGAGAAGAAAAATTAAAAGAGTAGGACATACTTACATTTACATGGCAAGCACAGGGTGATCAAATATATGTAATTTTCAGGAAAGCTGCATAAGGGAAGCTTCTCTCAACCAAAACCAAATCCTTCACTAGCCTCATGGATAGCCAAAAGCAAACGTTCTTGAAGCTGTTCCTTGGAAGTATACTCCGGAAGGTCAAGTTGGTTGAAGCTGAAAGGAAAAGGCAAAAGTGACTGTAAGGGCCACTATAGCTTGCTATAAACTACCACCCAGATTGCAACTACTTGATGATGAGTGAACTACTGATAAGCCTATAATAAGTCTGATATACAAGCACCGACCAGGTATGTGCAGATGGAAGCCTCTCAGGAGCTCCATAAGCTTTGTGAATCTGAAATCTCTGAGGGCCAGAAATCCCTTGCAATGCCTTGAAACCCTCCAAAGGAACCTAAGGCCAACAGCACCCACAATTAATCCCAAAGAAGAAATCCAGAGACATTTAAAGGGAATGTGCATGCACTCTGTAAAACATTCAACGGGCATACAGAATCCTGAACCACCGAACAAAAGGGGAAAGTAGGGTCTTTTTTTACAGATAGAATAGCAGATATACAGGGGAAACAAACATCAATCAGCAATCACACATTAGAGCACCTGAATATATTTGGTTTGCAAAAAAAAGAGGCTCTTATCTCAAGAAAAATTGACTTTGGTATAAAATTCACCTGTACTTGGGTGGGAAAGGAGGGAGGAAGGGGTTCTGTAGGTTTAGTTCCACATCAATAGAAACAAATTCTATCGCCTCTTAGCAGATTCTATATGTGACGAAAAAACCTCTGCTAGTACACAATGGTATCTACTAACCTTGGATGTGCCGGTCACAAATTGCAGAAATCTTGCCATGTCTTCCTTGCTAAAGCCTTTAACAACCTCCCAAAACCACTGAACAGCAGTAGATGCTGCTGTATATCCAGTATATTCAGTGTTGGCCTTCAGATCTTCCACTGTATACAGAATCATGTTAAGAAGCTTCATAGGAAACAAATAGGGTGTATACACAAAGCAATGGTGGAGAAGCATGTCCACTTACTATCAATTTCTGGAAGACCACTTATCAAAAGTTCAAGCTCTTTATCATTGAAAATGGAGATAAGTTCGCCTGGTACCAATTCATTGAAACCTTCAAGGAACGCAGTTATTTGAGGGCGAATAGCATTTGTCAGAATATGGTCAGCAACGAGATCAACATACTCGTGCTTTGTCTCTTCTGTGACCCTTATATTTCTTCCTCCAGGTTTAAGCTCATAATCAGTAACCTTACACATGCAAGATTAAAAAAAAAAAAACTTTAGATATCACCTTAACAGAGTAATCTGACTTTCTCATTTAACTTCTCTCTCTTTTTTTTTTTTTTTTTCTCTGGAAGGAGGGGTTCAAAAATTTATGCATACTAACCTCTGTTTTCTCATAAAGAATGAGTTTTTCCTCATCCGCGTCCATGCTAAAAGTCAAATCTGGTATATCACTCACATCATTCTGGTACAGGAAACCAAGAAACCATCAGAAGTTCCATGGGTGAAATTCTAGATCAGTTAACAAATTACTGCACGTTTATAAAATCTCACCTCAAGCATCCACTTCAAGTTCTTATAGTAATCAGGATCGACAGCCTCTATATCATGATATGTGACCTTTACACCAAGCATATGTTTGTAGAATGACCGGGTAAAATAAACATCCAGCAACTGCCCATCAAATAGTGCTTTGGCAACCTATAAAGAGTATCACGTCAAAGGCTTGAGATTAAGATGTGAAATAAGGATAAAGTCGTAGCTTGGATTTAAAAAAGAGTTCCAGAAGTCCTACCACGCGGCCTACAAATTTGAAGTATGAGAGATGTTCAGTTTGATAAACGGAATTCGGGTTAGGCTGGAAAGTTGCATTATTCCCAACGGTCGTAAACAGCAAAGCTCCTTTGTCAAATATGACCCTTGATAGCAATTGATACCACTCTCTTGTCAAACCACCAGCATCAATACCCTCTTCACCTTGAAAATGCACATTTAACCGTCCTTTCAGGTCTTCTTTGGGTCGCATACGCAACTGATTATAAGAATCCTCCAACACATAAGCCCGCCGAACACTAATTCGCAGAGGACCTGAGAGGTGATGTTCATGCTGCTGCCTTATTCTGGAGCGAAAATAAGCTCTTTTATTGTCAAAATCAATGAGCCGCGGGGCTTTCAGCATCACACAAAGTGATTTCTCCAGTAAGCCAGGGTTCTGCCTGACAAAAGCATTAAGCAAGCGCCGATGCTTTTCCGCGAATCTTACAAATGTTACAGCGCCATCTACCCTTTTATGTGAATCCCCAATAGACTTGGAGGACAACTTGAGTGAAGTACCGGCTAATTCTTTCACTTCTCTTGCAGTTGCATTGATATGATCTTGCTGCATAATAGAGATGTTTGCTTGAAGCTTCTCACACAGAACAAAGAAAGCCTCGATAAAAGGTAACAGCCGCTGAGTTCCAGGAGGCAATGGAGAAGATACAGATGAAGAACCAGCTTCATGTATATGCTCCCCGGTATTAGTACTTGGCATAACTGAAGCAGAAGTGCTCTGCGTGAGCTCCAACTCCATGGCGCCTATGCATTCACTCAGCTCTTCCCATAAAGGTTCTAGTGCAACATTTAACTTCCACATGATGTTATGCTCATCATGCTCCTCCTCCATAGATGTGTCAGTATTGCCATCAGCACAAGCTGTACTTAGTGAACTAAGTGTTTGCAGTACTCGAAGGACTGCAGCTCCAGCCATAGATCCAGCACTCAATCCCAGCATGTGTGTATTCTTAAGTGTGATAAGCTCTTCGACAGCTGAATTGCTCAGCCTTTGAGTCAACTCTGAAAGTTCTGAAATGAAGAACTTCCGATGGGGAGCAGCAACTGAGGCTAGCTTCTTCAACACCTCGCCCGCAAGCATGTAAACTTTGTCTGAAAGCCTAAAAGATATACACTAGAGGTCAAATAGTTGCAGCACAGCATTTAACTTTCAGGAGTGAAAAGGAAAGATAAACAAAAGGGGAAATCGAGGAACAGGAAATGAAAGATCTCAAACCACGAACAAATAGAAACATAAAATATTTAGGCAAATCAAGGTACAGAAATTTTAAATAGAAAAATACCCTTCATGACCAAGAAGACAGCAAAGATTGTGCAAGTCAGACTGTGGCAGCTGCAAGAAGATGTCACGAATGTTTGGGCTTCCATTGGCATCAGATGCAGGGTTGGCAGAACCAGTGCCGCTATCATCTTGAGGGGACTTTATGTCTGGCAATCCAGGATCTTTCTGTATATCACTCATAGTTTCATTGCCAACAGGATTATGAGAACCATCTACTGTTTCATTATGAGAACGGTCTACTGTTTCATTACTAGAACGGTCCACTGTTTCTTCAGAATGAGACTCACACTCCATCTTGGAAGCTGCATTATAGACAACTACTTGAAGGAGGCCCATGACCTACACGGTACATGTAAGGAAACAACAAATATATCTGAGCCAACTATCTCCAAAGACCTAATATTTCAGTAGTATCAAAGCATTTGAGCATAACCTACCTGTTCAAGATGTGCTATGCTGCGCAAAAAAAGTGGTTGGTTCAAGAGCTTGAGAAATAAAACCAATGGAATATCCCTCTTGTTAGAGCTTCCAAAAGCATTTGAGGAATCTCCTCCAACAATTTTTTCCTTGCCTTTGTCCCTCTTGGTTTCCAAACACTTCAAATCTGACCACTCTGGAATAAGCGAGAGCTCAAAGTAGAAAAGAAGACTGGCAACCGCAGAGTGGTTGTTGGCGAGGTAAGTTAAGATCTCCAGAATCCGACGCAATACCAATGGAGGAAGTCCTGGGAAATGACTTAATGGTTAGCAAAAGACCATATGTAAACAGAGACCTACAACGTCACTTTAGAAGAGACAGCTACCATCAAATAGTTGTGATCGGCCATAAACAATACTCGACTGACAGCCATAAAGTCTCTGTGAGTTAATGGTTGTTAAACCACCAACTGCCCCTCCAGTCTCGGGCTTGATAGCTTCAAGAAGAAGGTGGACTAGAACTGCTCTTGTGCTGCTATGCGCACACAAATTCAACAAGAGTCTCTGCAATAGACCTTTCCCAAGAGGCTGAAAACAAATATTGAATGTCTCAGTTCAATATGTTGAGCACAGATCATAAAATATAAATGACCAAAATATTACAACACCAACTACAACTCTACAGAAGCAAGCCTATTGTTTGATGGTAGAAGCATTTTCATTTCAAAGCCATTTGCTCGATTGATGTGAAGCAATTTACCTGCGCTAATCGCAAGAGGCGGATCAACGCTTTCAAGCCATTAGCATCTAAAAGTGGCTCGCCTTCAAGTTCCTTCAACTTCAAACTCTCTGAAAAAGAGGATGAAGCCCTCCGGCCGATTGTAACACCCACGCCCCTGTCCATAACTGTCTGTCTGTCAAATCCCAGCCCATTTCTACGACCATGAAGCCTGTGGCTGCCTCCAAACAAGCTACGTGCTTGGTAATGACTCATAGCTCTGTCCCGAAGCATTTGCGCTTCAGCGAGTAATGGAGATGGCAATGCTGACAAAACAGCTTCTGATGACGTTAACAAAACCTGACAAACACCCAAAATAAGCATAAATAAAATGTTAAAACATTAAAACATTCAGAGGAAAGGGCAAAAAACACTCCAGGTACCGACCTCTTCACGCAGATCAGCTGGAAATGTGGCTATGATTGAAGCATTATCCATTTCCACAGGCTGACCTTCAGTCTGCTGTACGACTCTCTGAGCCCGTTGTTGGGCAAGAACTTCTGCTTGAATATCTGGAGGGAGAGCAGCTAAAAACTCTGGATCGATATCTTCAGCTGTCGGTGCTGTATAAGTTGGAGGTTGAGCCTGAGCCTGCTGCGATGCAAGAACCTCCGCCCGAAGATCTTCAGGTAGTGCCTCTAAAAAGGTTGGATCGATAGCGTTTGGAGTAGAAGCTTCATTATTTAAGCTAGTTTCATCAGTTTGACTAGCGTCTTGAACTTCCTGAAGGTTCTGAGTCACTGATGGTTCCTCAGGCAGAATAGGTAATGGTTGGTCACTCTCCCTTTCTGTTTCTACACCGTGCATATGTATATCAGTATCCTCCTGACCTACAGAAAGATGATGAGCACTGGAATCCAGCATTGCTTCCCCAGAAATTAGCAGTGGCTCATCAGTGGCATGACTGTCTGTTAACGTGGCTGTGTCATTGCGTACATCAGTCGAGGTCATATTGCATATGTTTACATCCCCATCAGCAGTCCTATCATGCATCGCGTTGCCTTCGCCTTGTATAGATGATACAGCATAATCTGCAGTTCTCTCTATGTTATCACTTGGATTTGCATTTCCCTCTCCAATCACCATGCTGCCATGACCATTGTTTGACCTGTCCAAGAGTACATCTTCCATCGGATCAATAGCTTCCGGAAATTCACCTACCTGATCAGCGACAACCTCCGGATTGTGTTCCCTTTCACAAGACTGAACTTCAACTGGTTGATTGGATTCTTGCCCACTACTGTTATGGCGATCATCATTTTGTTGGCCAGCAGTGCTATCACCCTCCATCTGCTGTTGATTCTCACCAACTACAGGTATGTCCTGCTCTCTCTCCAGTAATCCAACAGCAGGATTAGTAGCTGGAGCAATTCTGCTTAGTTGAGAAATGAACTGCTCCTCAACCATCTGTGCAATAGCAGCAGACTGACCGCCCGCTTGGGGTTGACCATCATCAGTCCACCTACCATCACCAGGCCTCCGACCTGGAAAATGTAGAGACTCCAAACCAACAGATAAGTCAACCAAAGGTGGGGGTGCTGCACCACTGAGCCTGTCACTGAAAAGGCTAGACGGCGCACTATCAAATGGGAGTACTGGAGAATCAAAAGTGTAAAAACGAGCTACATCCAGTCTACCAGCAGATAAGGCTTCTGAATCTCTGGACGAGTTCCCAAGAGATGACCAGACAGGAGCAGAGTCACCAGACTGTGATGGCCTCGAGAGAAGAGGATGTTGCAGACCAGTAACTTCAGTAACAGATTGTTCCAAGGAATTTCTAGTTGTTTGGCGGCGGCGCTCAAAGCCAAAGGTCCTGCGAAGACCAAAGAGGTCATCAACATTCCACCCTTCAATTGTCTCACCTCCAACATTAATAAGGCCACCACCTGTTCCAGGTTGCCCTAAAACTTGTAAATGGTCAAGGCCGTCCAAGGCTTCCCTCCACCTAACCTCAATAACGCGATTTTCATGAAACTCATCATCCTCTTCATCAACCATGTCATCATTGTATTCACCTCCCAGGCCAGCATCATCATGCTCTTCCCCATCTGTATCAGCCAGAGACATCAAGCCAGTGCCATCTTCAGCTATATCTTCATCCTCATCCTCACCCTCATCATCATCCTCGTCATCCTCGCCGTCATCTCCCATATCATCATCTTCTTCACCCATTTCATGATGTCCCCTATTCTCAACATGGAAACCCATGCCAATTTGCTCTGTGTCGTTCAAAACACCGTTGTCTTCCATCTCATCACGCATGTAATCCAACCCAAGCTCGAGAGGAGGATTGCCTGCATTTGCTTCTTCTTGCTCAGTTCTCATTTCTTGCTCCATGGACGGGTTTGTAGTCACATTCTCATTGCTGTGATTCTGAGAAGCACTAGCCGGCAGTTGCCCTGCATTTGAATTAGGAACCTCCTGCTGGCCGTTTCCATCTCCACTGGCCTCAATATTTGGAAAGGCTGATATTGTATTCACCTGATTATCCGACCTACCATTAAGGGCAGTTGACTTTTTCTTGTTCACAGAATCAGTTTTAAAAAGTTGCTCACTAGCATTGGCAGCCCTTGTTAGGCTTTCCAGTGTTTTAAGAATCAGATTCACAACTTTCGGAGCATCAGGGTGATCCAAATCAATTGCTTGAAGGACACCAGATAAGCACTGGACCAAGCCTCCATCTATCATGCTTTTGGCTATGTCTGGAGAACAACCAGAACCGGGTAGGTCGCCTGAGGATGAGTTCTTGGACAAAATGGAGTATGCCAGATCAACAAAAGCACGGACCTTTTTATCTGGCAATAAGCTGCTACAAGCAGAGTTGCTTTCAGACTTTACAAATGAAGACAAGGCTTTCACAAGTTCATTAATAACCCTCCTACGACCTTCACTAGATCTGCCAGACAAAACTACCAGAAACCATGAAGCTTTTTCGGACAGCTTATCTCTCCATTCATCAGGGCCTGCAGATTTATCGATTGAAAGGGGAAGAAGCCGTTGCAAAACATGATGGATAATACCACCATGACCAGTATTCTCCGGCTGATGGGATCCCCGAAGTTGACACATCTCCAGATCCCTTCTCAGGATAACCCCAAGAGCATGTACATACATCATAAGAATGTCACTCAATAATTTGAGTACAAAAGTAACTTTAGCAAGCCCTGCTGATTTCTCTGATACATTGTCAGACTGAACCTCCCGCACCTCATCAACCTTTGATTTCCCCTTTACTTTGACTATGGGCTCATCAACCTCCATAGCACAGGCGCTTCCCATACAATCTTCTCCCAATCCCTGTGTAGGAAATGCTGCTACTATTTCAAGAAGATGATCAATTACCTGAGAAATATTTGCAGGGATCTTTTTGTGGCCTTTAGAACACTTTCCTGATCCATCATGGGCTTTATTTTCAGAAATTCGCACACACTCGTTAGAAGGTCCAAACTCGACAGATGTTTTACCTTTATCTTTCTCTCTCTCCTTGTCTCTCTCTTTTGATAAGACAATGATAGATCTCCCTCCAGATGATTCGAGCTGGCAAACTGCACCTGCAGCTTTCACGAAGACTCCAGGGTCTCGACATATCACAGGTGCCATTGAAGTTAAAAATGTTTTAACAGAAGTGCGACCAGCATGACGACTTCCACTAAGGGTCTGCCGTATCTCCATCTCCATGGCTGTTTGCAGGGTCTGAGGATCTTCAAGAAGATGTCTAACAATGGCAGATGCCAAGGTGTCATATCCGGGGAAGTAACAAGATCTTGGGAGATCAAAAAGAGAAGCCATTCCTCCATTTTCAAGAAACTGAATGGCAAAAGCATGTGTTTTTGTCAAACGTGCACAAAGCTGTAGAGCAGCCTGCATAACCATGGCTGGTGCATGTTGTTTAACCAAGTCACAAGCAAAATCAAGCACCCTACGACTCTCCTCTATGCTCAAAAAACCTGTAGGTTTCCCAAATATTTTCTCAAAACCAGTGGACGATTCATCATCCTGGGAGACTAGAGTTGACTTCTTCTCAGTAACTGCTTCAGCATCTTGGGATGGGAGATGCTCTTCTAAAGATTCTGGTAAAGATGCAGCTATGACTCTTTCAGTTTCATCACCAGAGATTTTAGGCCTGGTTTGCAACAGATTAAATAAGATTAGCAGCAGTGCACTGATGCATCTAGGAACCCTAATCTCATTTTCAGCTCCAGCCTTGAACTTCATCAATATTTCAAGTACTACAGAGACAATTTCATTCTTTGCTGCAATTTCCCGTATATTTTCATCTTCAGATAGAAGCAATGCCAAAGTATGTGTTATCATACATAAGGCACCAGAGTCCCTGGAAAATTCCAGCTGGCAATCTTTCAACTGGTGAATCAGATATGAAATCACTTTTGCACGATCTTCTCCTTTGTTCCGACTGCAAAGAGTCACAAGTAAATCCATTAACGGAAAAGCAATTGAGTCTGTGCTCTGAAACAGCTTAATTGTTGCAGCAAGGACATCTTCAACAGGTGGTGGCTTCGTTTGTTGTTCTTCAGATAGAACCTCTACCGATCTATCAACGTTTTCAGCTTTAGAAGAGTCTGATGAATTCCCAAGTGACAAAGCTAGTGCACGAGCCAACTCATCTTCTTCTTGAGCAGGATCGTCAGCATGACTAAACAACCACTCCATAGCCATCTCCACACTATTCGTTTCAACTCGTCTTAATGCCTCCTCAGCTCTTGCTCTTGAAAAGCCCATATCAACAATGGTAGAAATAGTAGCCTCATCAGGTGGAGGAGCCACTGCACGTGGGTTTGCAGAACTTGATGACCCACTGCGATTTCGTTTCACATCCCCAACACCACAGTAGATGTAAGTTATAAGCATAATGATAGAATTAATAAACCCGGGATTACAACTGGGGAACATCTGATGGTTCCAAATGGGAAGTACAACATCTAGAACCTGAGACTGCAGCATACGGACAAACACTTCTGGGTCTCTTGGAACAGGAAACAACCCAATAGACAAACCGACAGCAACTGGCTGAACAAGGAGCTGCGCTTGGGATGTTGAGGTTGGAGACAACAGCAAAGCTGAATTGACAAAATATTCAAGCAAACGGCAATAGCTCTGCAGAGTACTAAGAAGCCACGAACTGTGAGATAACCTGTTTTCCTCACCACTATTTTCAGGAACCATTCCAGATGTCAGTACAGAATAGGGAAGTGTCCACAACAACTGACTGGTTGCTTCAAATGTTGTTAGAAGCTCCTTAAAGGTTCCTTGGGCATAGAAATTGTTAATCATGGATGCATAACAGGTACGCCGCCTGGCATCAAATGTTAGGGTCAGCATATCATCCACAACCTTACCAAGATATCGACACTTGACAGAAGGTGGTATATCAAGCGCAGCAGCATCTGGATATCCTGAGAAACCAAGAGCCTCGAGAAAAACTTTGGCCAAGGCAGTTCCTATGCTCTTTGAAGCTGAACTTAGAGATCCTGTTTCAGTTCTCCGACGATTTGGAGATGTAAATCCTTTAACAAGAGCCATAAAGAAAGAACGCATGCTAGAAGCAAGCTTGTTCAGAATTTCTAAAACCAGAACACTGGGAGTTTTTTTCTTCACCTCCTGGATTGTACTCTCCACAACACTGGGAGCAACTTCAGAATCAACTTGTAAACTTTCCAAATGCCTACCGGTCCTTCCACCACGAATTCGTGCTAAACCATGTCTACTACGACGATTAAAACCTTCACTTGAACGAATTACAGAAAGAAACTCACGTTCTACCCCCCATTGAGAGTGAGAACTATTCCTGATAGAAACAGGATTCATGTATCTAACTGAAGGAATATTAGTCTCCTCATCACTGTCTCTAGCTCCTATATTGGAAGAACCTGCTTCTACATTTTGAGGCTCTACTTCCACGTTCTGTTTCTCATCCACCTTAGAATCACAACACAAGGAGATTTGCCAAAGTACTTCCTTATACGCTCTCCCAAGATCCTTTAAGACATCAGCATCCGTAGTTCCTAACTCAGAAACCACAGTAGTACTTCCCTTCAACAAAGAATTGGAGAGAGATAAAATACCTTCAAGACTTGAAAGGTTCTTCAACACAGTTATCCTCTTAGCAGATTCCACCTTTACAAGCTGAGATCCTCGAATTTGAACTATAAGTTCATTCGTTAACTTCAAATGTTCACTTAAAAATGAACAGACTGCACGAGCAAGAGAAGCAGAATGCTGTGGAGAGAAATTCTTAAATGCAACAGATAAGGTCTGACCCACAGAAACAGATAGTGGCAAGGCAGGCAAAGTGAACAGCTGCAGAACAGCTTCAATTCCTTTCTTCTCAACAAAAATACGGCATGTATCAGAATTCTGAAGAATTGTTTCAAGCAGACGAGCAGCATTGCCTATACATTCAGGAAGAAAAGACTCGATGTTTGGTACCAAAGAATCATAAGACGGTTCGACATGCTCCAAACCTTTAGCCTTTTGTGAGTCTTGCTCAGGCAAAACCACACCCCTATCCTCACCTTCAGTTTCCATTGGAACAGGGTTAGAAGAACTAGGACTGTCGGCTGAGGGTGAAATAGCTTCTGGAACAGATCCAAGTTTTGCAATCTCCTCCAAGATCTCAATCATAGTTTCCACTCCAGGTCCGCGCAATGATGCGGTGTGCCGCATTAGTTCATCCAGGCCACTAGACAAAGATCCAGTGGTATCTCCACTAAGGGCTCTGACATATGTTTTTGAAGTGAAAATTTTTACAAAACACCTCAAAGCATTGCGATCTTTCACAGCCTGAAGGCCATTGTTATTCAAGCACAACGCATCTAAACACTGAGGTATGCAACTGATAGCTTCTGCAGAGCCAACAACCCCATCCATAATGGCATCAATGAAGGCAGAAGGAAGACCAGCTGCTTCCAATACAGGGAAGCAGGTGGGATCTTTGTGAATAAGATCACTCATCACAGTTGCAGCAAGATGAAACACTCCACCACCAAAATCCTTAGCTCTTCTGAAGATTATGCTCAAGCATTGAGGCAACAAGCTCTCCTCTGAACCATAAATACGAGAAGTGGTTCCAGGAGCATAGGTTCCCAGAGATATGGCACGTAGTAAAGCTTTCATCAGTAATCGCCGATGATAAGCAACCAACACATCAGAATAAAGAGCCTGCATACTGTCTAGCTCGGAAGAAGTACCAGCAACAATCTGCGAACTATTAAAGTCAGAACTTTCGAGATCACTACTAGCAGTTGGCAGCTTTACACCATTTTCAACACGAGAAACTTCTACATTAAGGCGTGCTATGGTGTCATCCAAACCTCCCAAATCTCTGAATAGAGCAGCAGCTGGATTACTATAGTCCATGAATGCCTCTAGAACATGAACAGCCATGCTAACTAAATGCAAGTGTTGAGGATCCGAATCTTTAAGTAACGGTAGAAGTGTAGGGATGAACCCTGCTTCTCGCATGGCTGAGCAACCAGATGAAGATGAGACCAAAATGGTAACAAGAGATAACAAAGCCTCAGCGAAAAGGACAGACCATTTTGAGGAGTTACTAACAATGGAATCAATGGCCTTTTGCATAAGGCTGGAAAGAATGCCACGATGCCCCCCAGATGTTACAGCTGTCAAAACACTTGGCTGGCGTGACCGATCTTGACAGAGAGCAACCAAGGAAACAAGAGCCAAAATTCTAATCTTCTCGGGAACCGCGTCTTCATGGCTCAATAAGGTAACCAGCTCATTAATGAACTCTGGTTCACTGTTGAAGAACGAAACCAAATCATCTGAATCACTGCATGCTTGAACAAGAGCTATAAATGCATAGAGGCGTATGCAAGTGTACTGTTGTCGAGAAGCTGGGGAACTGAATGCCCTAGCATACCGCAATCTTGTCAAAAGAGGAAATCTCAAACTAGGAGGAACCTTGTATTGTAAGATTAAATTGTTCAAAAGTTCAAGATCGGACTCTTTTCTGTTGTCAATGTTAGGCAAATGGATGATCTGTAAACCAATGGGAGCAGTGGGCTCATCTGAAGATTCAGTTGCATAGAATTCAAAATGTAAGGTGCAACCTAACTCATTAGCACTTGCATCAGAGCTGTCCTGCAGAGCACACGCAATTAACCCAAGGCCTTCTTCTTTTCCTCCCCAACCCTGTGCAAGAGCGAACAGCTTTGAATTAAGAGAAGCATCTCTAATGACATATTTCCCTATTGTTTTCTTCAAAAAGGCAGCCAAAGTTTGCAAACACGCCTCAACCACATCCGCATCAGTGGAAGCAAGCAACGCTGACAAGTGATGCTGCACAACCCAAAAAACAAAAAAAATCAAATTCAAAATAATATAAAAATTTCGTGATGTGTGTTGGGGACGCTATTGAAAACACCTACATTTTTTACCAGATCAAGAGCAAAGATGGAGACGGAAACAGTTCTAAGACATTAATATACATTATTTTATTCAGAGTAGATAGGTACTTTCTACATCTGAGAGTCAGTTCAGAAACTAAACTGAATTATTCCCCCTTAGGCATACAAGTTTATCAACAATACCACCTCAAGATGTATCACTTCTAACCCATGTAAAGCCACTTTACTTTGCTAAGCATAAGACGAGAAGCTTTAAAACCCCTTATCTTTGCATCCACTGTTCACATGTTACATAATAAAGAAAAGGAACTTATAATAACTCCGCCAACTTAAAGCTAGGAAGGATACAAAACTGTCTTCAAAAAGAAACCAGAATACAACAAGACATGCACCTCCCAAGGAAATAGAGCCTGGAAACATTACATTCTGTAGTTTATTCCTATTGATGACTAGAAGGAACTAATTGGCTTGCTAATGTCTTTAAACTTCACAGCTTATTTTATTATAAGGTAAACGATTTTAAATTTTACAGCTTATACCCTTGTATTACACCATCGCATGATTTAACTCCATTTTTATTTACCAAATCACATATTTGCTATCGTTGTAAAAGATCCTAGAGACTCCATATCTGCTATTCTCCAAAAGCATCCTCCTCTAAACCGCCTTGTTTCATTTCAATAGTGAAATCGGAGGACCAATATTTTTTCTTTATTTAAAAATTGTAAAATCTTTTATGACCATAGAACTAGAATAATGCTGAGCATATCATACCATTGTCCAAAAAAAAAAAAAAATGCCGAGCATTTTACACTAGAGGAAGAAATAATGATTCAGCAGTAATCAAGCTTTGCAAGAAGATCAGAATTGGTATCTTGGCAAACAAGCTCAGTACAACGACCATCACCTCAACAAATAGTCCTTTCTTCTATTTACTTTTTTTTTAGGGAAGTCTCTAACACTACAGAATAAATTTCTTTATGCCAAGGGTCCCTACCAGCTAAAAAGAAATAACCTGTGGTACTAAGGAAGCATGCTAACTTCAAATCACAAAGAACAGGGCAATATGCAGTCACACAGAAAGCTAATTATATTCTTTTAGAATTATTAAAATCAGGAGCAACAAAATGAAAAGAGCCGCTTTAGGCATCTTCAGTACCTCATATGAGCTGTAGAAATGCTTATTTGTGCAGTTCTCCAATATTATCCTTATAACACGAAGGACCTGGAGGACAGCTTCCCTTGGGAATTGAGGATCAGATTCCAAAAAGTGGTCATCAAATTGCAAATCCTTCCTAGTCTTAATGTATTTCTCAAAAAATGTATCAAAGTGATTAAAGAGATCAACCCAATGATAAAAATCTCCCTGCATACACATGAGTAAGAAAAGGGAAAATAAGTTAAGAAAGGAGAAGACGTGCATGAGGGGGGAATAATATTAACATCGTCAACATGAAATCTGTATAGGTACCTTATCAAACTCCCAAACAAAACTTTTCAAGGGTTCTTCTATGTTCTCTAATGGAGTAGCAGTGACGCTACTGATAAATGATCGGATCTTTGGAGGCTGAAAAAGGAAAGGCAAAAACAAAGTGATCAGTGCACATTTAAATTTCTTTTAAGCAGTAGAAGTTAAACATAACGCCGGCACCTTTCAAACAAACATCACGAAACCAGCCATGGAATATTTTGCTTCAAGAGGATGTCTTTCAATAAATTACTCAACTAAATTTTGGAACTTTGATAATAAGCCTGATTGGAGTAAATTAATGAGCAAACACCAATAAACTGTATTTTGTAAACTATAGATAAAAGAAGATTTTGGGATGTCAAGTCAAAAACATATCAGCCTGACGAGCCTGACAAAGCAACTTCTACGATTAGTAAATTGCACCGGTCATTTTTTTTTTTTGAAGAAGTTCAAAATGCAGATATCTATAACCTTATAAGCAATCACAACAAATCAAAATCCGAGACTTGCTGTGATTTGAAAAGAAAAGGGAATGATGTTCAAATTACTAAATCCACATATAAAATGTGACTCTCGTCAAGAAAAATATGGTATTCAACCTCGATTAACCGCCATGTGAGTATCGGGATGCATGCCTAACAGAAAACCCCTTGCGCTCCAACCAGTTGAGAAGTTCAGTTTCAACTCCGGAAAACCATAAACTTATAACATATCAATCAATCCACTACTCCTCGACAGCAAAACATTTGGGGCCAGCTATATGGAATGTCTATATCTAGTCGGTATATTCCCGCCCATTCCATAAAGCTTAATCACATGTAATCAAAAAGTTCTAAGGACATGTCTAGTCATATTAACTAAATTATTAACAAAATTCAACTCGTGATGTCAAAAGAAAGCATCAACTTTATAAGCATAACTTATAACATATCAATCAATCAACTACTCCTCGATAGCAAAACATTTTGGGCCAGCTATATGAAATGTCTATATCTATTCGTTACATTCCTGGCACATTCCATAAAGCTTAATAACATATAATCGAAAAATTCCAAGGACATGTCTAGTTAGTTGGATCAAATAAATTATTTACAAAATTCAGCTCGTGATGTCTAAAAAAGCTTGTAACAATCAATCAATCAACTACTCCTCGATAGCAAACCTTTTGAGCTCAGCTATATATGAAATGCCTATATAGACATTCAATCCATTCTCGGCCCATTCCTTAAAGCTTAACTTAATCAAAAAATTCTGAGGACATGTCTACTAGCTAGATTAAATAAATTAGTTAACAAAATTCAAGTCATGATGTCTTAAAAACGTCACCTATATAAACATGAGATAACTTTGTTACGAGATAAGCTAACATCAAAACAAAAAAACTCGGAAAAAATGCTATATGAAATGTCTATCTATTCAATCTATTCACATCCCATTCCCTAAAGCTTGATAACACACAATCAAAAAATTCTAAGCACATGTCTAGTCAGATTCAATTAAACTTCTAACAAAATTCAACTCATGATATCTATAAAAACATCAACTTTATAAACGAGATAAGCTAACACCAAAAAATTCACCAAGTAATCTTCCCATCAATTTACATCTAATTAGTACATCAGAAAAGCTTAATAACATATAATCAAAAAATTCTAGGGACATGTCTAGTTAGATTAAATAAATTATTAACAAATTCAACTCATGATGTCTCATCAACTTTATAAACGAGATCAGCTAACACCAAAACAACCATAAAAATATAAAAATAAAAATAAAAACTCGAAAATAATCACGCTTCCAATCAATTTATGCCGAATTAGTATATCATAAAAGCTTAAAAACGTATAATGAAAAGATTCAAAGGACATGTCTAGTTAGATTAATTAGATTATTAACAAAATTCAACTCCTGATGTCTAAACCACATCAATTTTATAAGAAAAATCACCAAGTAATCCCGTTGCCAATCAATTTAGGTCGAATTAGTATGATCAGAAATTAAAACAGACACGCATATACATATATCACTAACCACTTCTACGGCCCATTCCATAAAGCTTAATAACATATAATTAAAAGGCTCTAAGGACAAGTCTAGTTAGGTTAAATAAAATTATTCACAAAATTCAACTCCTGATATCTATAAAACCATCAATTTTATAAACGAAATAAGCTAACATTAAAACAACCCTAAGAAAAAACTCGAAAAACCTACCAAGTAATCGCGCTTCCAATCAATTTAGGCCCAGCTATATGAAATGTAATATATCTATCCGATATATTCTCAGCCCATTCCATAAAGCTTAAAACATATGATCAAAATACTCTAATGACATGTATAGTTAGATTAAATAAAATTATTCACAGAATTCAACTCGTGATGTCTAAAAAACATCAACTTTATAAGAAAACTTGAAAACAAATCGCGCTTCCAATCAATTTACATCAAATTAGTATGATCAGAAATTAAAACACAGATAAACCATTGGTTGAAACCAGTGTTTTCAAAGGCAGAGGTGTAAGGCGGGGCGTTTTACATACGCCTCGACGAGGCGTAAGCCTCGAGGCACGGGCCGTAAGCCCCATGGGTATTCAATTTTTAGTATTTCTTAAAATAATATAATTACAATAAATATTTTTAAATAGGTAAAATTACATAAAAAAATAAAGGAAAACTGTAAATAAATGAAATGTATATATATATATATATATATATATACACACACACATATACAATAAATATTTTTAAATAGGTAAAATTACATAAAAAAATAAAGGAAAACTGTAAATAAATGAAATGTATATTAATAAAGGAAAACTGTAAATAAATGAAATGTATATATATATATATACATTTCATTTATTTACAGTTTTCCTTTATTTTTTTATGTAATTTTACCTATTTAAAAATATTTATTGTATATGTGTGTGTGTATATATATATATATATATATATATATATATATATGTGTGTGTGTGTGTGCGCGCGCGCGCGCTTGATCCTCACAAAAAAATGATCAAAGCCCATTATACACCACTTATAACTTGTAATTATATATAACATAATTTTACAAGTATAAACAATACAATGAAATAAAAGCTATTATGAAATGCAAAACAATTCTAACATTTTAACTTTCAAACACGGAAAAAAACACAGTTTCTTAAAACACTATTACTATCATACTATTCATTTTATCTCCCTATAAGCAAATAATCAATAAAATTTATCAGTATTACAATTAAAACATAACTTCTTCATGAACAAAAAATAAAATTATATGATAATTCTGATACATATATGACCAATGACAAGTGAAAATGTACAATTCCGCTATGTGTTTTTTTTTAAAAAGAATAAGTGATATTCACCCTCACGACGTTCTCAAATAGTAATTATCCAATACTACGACTTGTTATATGAGTTACACCCAATCTTCTATTTCTATAGATGAAAAACTATTAAGTATCATTATTTTGTTAAACAATTATGAGGGTGAATGATTTTAATTAAGGAATTTAAAATAAAATTTGTGTAAGAACTGTTAGGCGAGCCCTGGGCGTTGGGCGTTAGGCGTGTTTAGGGCGTAAGGTTAGGCGCTTAGGGCATAAGCCTCATAGGAACTAAGCCCCGCACGTTAGCCCCAGGACGTTTTGCCACTGCCCTGCCCCGTGGCGAGCCCCGGGGCGAGTCCTGACACTGCCTTTTAAAACAATGGTTGAAACTAACCGATCAAATTCGATCAAATTAAATTGGAGAAGTTGAATTAAAAACGTCACCTTTATAAACATGAGAGATAGTTTCCTTGCGAGATAAGCTTAACACCAAAAAAATCACCAGTAATCGTGCTTCCAATCAATTTAAGTCGAATTAGTATGAAATGTCTATATCTATTCGATATATTCTCGCCCCACTCCATAAAAGCTAAATAAAATATAATCAAAAAATTCCAAGGACATGTCTATTAGATTAATCATCAAAATTCAACTCGTTATGTCTTAAAAAAACATCAACTTTATAAGCTAACACCAACAAAAACATAAAAAATAGCGTTAAATTAATAAATTGATTAACAAAATTCAAGTCGTGATGTCTAAAAAGCATCAACTTTACAAGCTAACACCGACAAAAACATAAAAAATCGCGTTAAATTAATAAATTAACAAAATTCAAGTCGTGATGTCTAAAAAACTTTATAAGCTAACACCAAAACAGCCACAAAAAAATAAAAATAAAAAAAACACTCGAATTATCACGGTTCGAATCAATTTAGGTCGAATTAGTATGATCAGAAATTAAAACATAGACAAACATGTTATTTAAAAGTTCTAGGACATGTCTAGTTATTAAATTAAATAAATTCTTAACAAAAATCAACTTGTGATGTCTAAAAAACATCAACTTTATAAACTAAACATCAACTTTATAAACTAACACCAAAACAACCATAAAAAAACTCGAAAAATACACCAATTCCAATCAATTCAGGTCAGAAATTAAAACATAAGACACACAGATACATATATCACTAACCACTTCTACGGCCCATTCCATAAAAACTTAATAACATATAATCAAATAATTCTAAGGACATTTCTAGTTAAATTAAACGAATTATTAACAAAATTCAACTCGTGATGTCTAAAAACATCAACTTTATAAACTAACACCAAAACAACCATAAAAAAAAAAAACTCGAAAACATCACTAATTCCAATAAATTTAGGTCAAATTAGTATGATCAGAAATTAAAACACAAAAAAAATATATAAAACTAACCACTTCGACGGCCCTCCTTCGCTTTAACTTCATGTCGAAATCAACCAAGTGATGAAACCATTAGTTAAAACTAACCGATTAATTAATCGATCCAATAATAAATTCGATAAATTGAGGGTTAAGAACAATCAAAAAGTGATTTTAGATTGAGGTTTTTATGAAGATCGTATCGGGTTTGGATATCTAGGGTTTTTTCAAAAGGGTTTACTTGGTAACTAAGGAGAGATTGAAGAAAAAAACAAGGAAAGATAGAAGCTGTGGAGTGTCGTCACTTGCAATCTGTATATATATAGGAATTCCAAAAGGATTTTTTTTTGAGATAAATTAGGGATTTTTTTGCATAAAGGGAAAACAAATTTTATTTTATTTTATTTTGTATTTCAGGTGAAATGAATGCGGATAGAATCTGGGAAATATTAAATTAGAGGGATAGAAAATATTTTTATTTTTATTTTTCTCTCGATTTTGATTTTCATATACTAATAATTTAATATAAATACCACAAGATGTTTTTCCATCAATAATGGCTCATACTAAAACTCTCTAACCCGAAATATTCCTTACGAAGGAATACTTATCATTTTATGATAACTTATGGGAATGAGTAGAAAAGTTTAGTTTAAAAATAAGTGATATTTAGATTTTTATATACTAATAATTTAATAAAAATACCACAAAATCTATTATATTATACTATATAAGTTTTTTGCTTGAATTATAATATTGTTGTAGAATTTACCTAAAAATATTATGTTGGTTTAGCCATTTTTTGGATTCAATATAAATCTTATAGTTGTAAAATCTATTGGATACAATTTTTTTACATTTTGCTTGTATTGTCTAATCAAAGTCACTTACCATATCATGGCTTCACGCGTAAGGAATGGCGTTGAGGAATTGCTTAATGGTTAAGTAGTTTGGTCAATGAAAGAGTCACTCTTAAAACAATTTTAAAACAATGCAAGATGCTCTACTACTTAATGGTTTGTGTTGAAAGAATAATTATGATCCCTTTACCTTCAAATGGAGGTATTCATGTCAAATAATGAGATTACATAATCTTTTGGTAATAAAAGTTTTAAATATTGCTATGTGATCCCTTTACTAAACAATAATAAACTAGAAATAGAAATATACTAAAGAGCCCGTTTGGATTGGCTATAAGCTGTTTTCAGCTTTTTTGAGTGTTTGGCTGGTCAGCTTAAAGTCATTTTGTGCTTAAAATAAACTCAAAAAAATAATTGGGCTCATTTGACTTAGAGCCCGTTTGGATTGGCTTATAAGTTGCTTATAAGCTGTTTTCAGATTTTTTTGAGTGTTTGGTTGGCCAGCTTAAAGTCATTTTGTGCTTAAAATAAGCTCAAAAAAATAATTGGGCCCATTTGACTTAACTTATCTAAAGCAGCTTATAAGCCAAAAAAAATAAGTTAGACTACCCAACTTATTTTTTTTAGCTTATAAGCCAATTGCCTATCCAAACAGGCTCTTAGCTTATCTAAAGCAGCTTATAAGCCAAAAAAAATAAGTTAGATCCAAACAGGCTCTAAGACATAAATATAATTATCGCAAAATTGAGTATGGTACAGACTTATCAATGCTTTACAATTAATAAATTACTATTACGAATATCTAGTTTGTTTGGCCAAGCTTATTTTTCCCTAAAAATATTTATTTATTTCCAACAAGCGCTTATTTTTTAAAAAAAAAGAGGTTTTTGGCCAAATTTTTGGGAGAAAATAAATGCTCAGGGAGAACAGCAGAAGCAGTTTTTTCAGAAGATAAAAAAAATTGTTTTTGCCCAAAATTACCTTTTTGAAAAGCACTTTTGAGAAAAATACACTTAAAAATATTTTTTAAAAACTTGGTCAAATACTAATTGTTGCTCAAAAGTGTTTTTAAAATTAATTGATCAAATACAAACTACTTTTCGTCAAAAGTACTTTAAAAGTGTTTTTTAAAATAATCTGATTTTAGAAGCTTGACCAAACAGGCTATTAGGTGCACATGAGGATGACGCAATGGCGTTGACACGAAAATAGATCCAACCAACAAAGCAAATAAATAATGGACAAGTTATTGAAATGTTCTTATTATAAATTGAGAACATCTGCTCGTGACTTCTCTCCAATTTTTAACTACACATTTAAATTCTCAGAAAATTTTATTATTTCTTTCTTTGTTCAATATGCATCTACTACTCTCAACGTTTGCACTTCACATAAGCCGATAAACTACAAACAAAGACACCTTATGTATCGATTAATCCAATTCAAAAATCCTCACCTTAACTTAAAAAAGCCATGAGAAAACTTTCACTATGAAGTAAAATATGACAAAAATTATAATTTTATACACATGTCTAATGGAATAGGAAAAGAAGCTTAAAAAAGTAGATTGTATACGGGGAATTTGATAACACAAATTTCAATTATCTTTACGTGTATAATTTAAAACCACACTGACTACTTTTAAAAATATATTAAAAACTATTTCTAATATAATTATTTAAGAGTTAAATAAAACTAAAGTTCATACTCTAAGGACCATTTTGACAATTTTCTCCCAAAAAATAACAACAAAACAAAACTTGAAAAAACCCTTGATTGTTTGGAAAGGCGATGAAGAAACTGTGTATATTGAAACAATTATCTCACGCGCCGGCCGCCGTTTTAAGCACGCGCCACCGCAAGCTCACTTCATCTTCATCTTCATCATTCGATATTAAGAATGTTAC
Organism: Lycium barbarum; assembly: GCF_019175385.1. Lineage (NCBI taxonomy): Eukaryota > Viridiplantae > Streptophyta > Magnoliopsida > Solanales > Solanaceae > Lycium > Lycium barbarum. The sequence goes on from NC_083347.1 coordinate 1,943,247, forward strand.
GAAATCAAACTTCGAATCAGTTGTTAAGGAGTTACGGGGTATTATACGGGACTCCGATTTCGTAGCGGTTGATTTGGAAATGACGGGAGTAACTAGTGCTCCTTGGAGAGAATCGTTTGATTTTGATCGAAGTGATATTCGGTACCTTAAAGTTAAGGATTCAGCTGAGAAGTTTGCTGTGGTTCAGTTTGGTGTTTGTCCTTTTCGTTGGGACTCCAACAAGCACTCCTTTATTGCCCATCCGTAAGTAACATTCTTTTTTTTTTAGGTGGGTTTAGGCGTGGGGTGGGGGTGTAGGGCGGGTGCGGGTGGGTTGGGGTAGGCAGGTAGGCGCGGTGGAGGTAAGGCGGCAGGTGAGGGGTCAGTGTGGGTGGGGGTGGGTGGATAGTGCGGGAGTGGGTTGGGATGCATTAGTGTGTTTTGATTGATCTGGAAAACATTTTCCGTCATACCAAACACACACTTAGTTTAACTGGGCGCAAAGTTTAAGAAAGTAAATAAGTTTTGTATGTTGTGGTCTTAAACTAAAGATACGTATAATATATCAAAATGCCCATTAAACTCGTGGCGTTAAATATGCCAGGTGGTATGTTGGATTTAAAGAGTTGTCAAAAAAGAAAAGAGGCATTCTTTTTTAAATAGACTGAAAAGGAAATTAAGACGAATAAATTGATACTGTGGGAGTATTTCATGCCTTCTTGTCTTTGTCCTGTGAAGGATACAGAGATTTCATACAGTCCACTCAACTAATTTAGAACTGACCTTCTCATGTTTGTCTGAAGGATACAAGGGATTCTTATAGTCCACTGCAACTAATTTGGATTTGATGCATAGTTAATTGATTGATTGATATGGGTTTTGTCCAAGTCATTTGTTTAAGTACTATCAGACTCTGTTAAATGAGAGTAAAAATTTCTCGTTATGTATAAGAAACGTCTGGATTGAACCTGTGTGCACCCATAGTGAGCTCAAGTGAGCATTTCAGTGTCTTCTTCAGAAGGCAAAGTTTGTTTCTTTCACTTTTGTTGAAATACAAATTATCACCTAATTGAGCAGCTACCTACTTTATTTGTCTTAGAGTAATTCCGCTCTGTTTGGCTGTACATTTTAATACGGGTAGAATAATGTGCTCTTTTAAGGAAAAAGCAGCATTGTTGTCTTCATCAGTTAATTTTACATTCCGAGTTCTCAAATCTGATACTCTGATTTCTCTTTGGCAGACATAACTTTTATATATTCCCACGGCAAGAAATTCCTGGTACCAACCAATCCTATGAGTTCCTTTGCCAGACAACTTCACTTGATTTCTTGGCAAAATACCAGTTTGATTTCAATTTGTGCGTACGTGAAGGTAACTCCTTAACACCTTGTTTTGTTCTCTTAGACAAGTTAATGAGACCATAGCATGTTTAAGATTTGGCAACTTTATATCAACTGCTAGTTTCAGTCTAAATGTGTCTGCATCGGCTTGTCCGAGTCATATGAGATGGGTCCAACTCTGGCAGAACTCGGCTATGATCTACAACTGAAGTTGCGATGGTAATCCTGAGATATTGGTATTCCAAATCAGATTAGGTCTTAGCTATCTTTTGGGTTTTAACTTTCTCATCTTACCAAGCTTTCCATTGACTGGAATTTAAAAGAAAGGTTCAAACCATGAAATCATGAATGCGAGCAAACCCATGTCAACTTTTTCAAATGCTACCATGAATGGGTATTTTTACCCAGAAGAAAAAAATGTAGAATTCATCTATTCGAATGAAGTTCCTATGATGCATCCTTAGCTATGTTTGATGCATACTGTCAGAATTTTTCTTTCTTCAATATTTTCATCATAGCTTTTACTCTAGCATTTCTGTTAAACCATGTTCTGGAAAATGATTCTCTTGAGCCCAGAGTCTATTAGAAACAACCTCTCTACCCCACAAAGGTAGAGGTAAGGTCTGCGTACACCCCACCTCTCCAGACCCCACTTGTGGGACTATACTGGGTATGCTGTTGTAGTAGTTTGACTTACCTATGATGGGCAGTCTCTTTGAATCACATTGATTTTTCTCTTATACTTTGGATACTTTATGTTAGATCCTCCACTGGAAGCATTCTATATTCTGAATTATAGCAACAACAACATACCTAGTGTGATCCCACAAGTGAGGTCTGGGGATGGTGGAGTGTACGCAGACCTTATCCCGATATTCTGAATTGGCTTTATCAAATAGAAAGTTTTACATTTGAGTCTCTTAGTTACCACCGTAACTGTGATGCTGCAAATATCATTAGCTTCATCTCCAAGTTGGAACATATGTGCTGTCAAACTTGGATGGTTCTTTTCTTTTTGGTTATCAGAAAAAAAAAACTTGGATGGTTTTGGTTGGTGAGGTATTATACTTTGTTGAGTTTGGAGCATTTTGTATTTTAAATTTTCGGACTTAGTCACCATTCATATTTATATAAGAGTTATGTACACATTGAGTTTCAATTTCACTAGCTCAATTATATCTTCATTTCTTTCATTTTTGAGATGTTATGCAATCTCAGGAATCTCTTATTTATCCAGAAGCCAAGAAGAGGAAGCACTGGAACGTATAAGTTCAATATACATGGATCAATCATCAGATTCCGTGTTTCGCTTGAGAGAAGATGCAGAGTTCCCATTGGTTAGGATGGCAGATGTTCTATTTGCTGAGAGAATGAAGAACACAATCAGGGAATGGTATGATAGTTTGTTAAGTAAGAGAAGCAGTAGCTCTGAAAGTAAACAAATATCAACTGATCCAAATCAGAGATTTCAAATGGTTTTCTTCAAGACCCGTCCAGCGCTTTCCCTAAGTGGGTTTACTTCTCGCCAACTAAGGGTGATTAAAGCGGTAACGAGCTAATTTCATTCTTTTCTGTTTGTACTATGATCAATTGATTTGAGACTGTGAGAGCATCTTCTTTATCCAATGTTTGCTGGTGTTATACATTTTGTCAAAAAGTCTGTATAAGAGGATGTACTCTTTCTATTTAAGCATGAGGTAATCACTTACACGGTAATAGGTATCAGTTATACCTTTTCTTAGTTCCTCGCAATTCGCCAGAAGTAAGAGAAGTGCTAAAGTGTATAGTTGCTGATACAATATTGTTACCTGAGATGATTGACTTGGTGAACTGGAAAATCCAGGTCACCAGAAAGCATTTCAAAGATCTTGCCTATATCCGAGTAGCTGGTGAAGCAACATCTCTGCAGCAATTGATTGTCTATACAGATTCCAACGATGACAGGGATCTACTGATGGTAAGGCCTAAGGCGTTGATTATAAAAGAAAATTGTTGCTGAAACATAATATGGACATAATGATTACAATTTTGTGACCGTTGCTGTAGTTTCCAGTTTTTAAGAGCCTATAAGTACTAGTAATGAGCTTTTTCCAATATGAGATCTATTCACTTCAGTAGCCATTTATGGTAACTTATCTGAATAGGATGAGTAATTAAGTGAAAACCTGTAAGTTCTAGTTCCATTATATATTGTGCATTACGATAAAGCTTATAATGATGAGAGAAAAAGAAAATAAGTGATTCCTTGTCTGATCAGTACCTTGACTGTATATCTGATCAAAGCATGTCTTAAAATCAAGTAGAAAGAGGTGAAGGACGGCCTTCATAAAGAAGCGGAACTAAAGGTCAAATCTGCTGTTGGATTTCGACATGTTATTGATCTTCTTTCCTCGGAGCGGAAGTTGATTGTCGGTCACAATTGCTTTCTTGGTAAATATATCTTATTTGATTTATAGAGAGGCTTATCTATTTCAAGTTTTGCTCAACATTTTATACAATGAATGCAGATATGGCACATATATACAGTAAATTCATTGGCCCACTACCTTCGACCGCTGAGGATTATGTATCTTCCATTCAGAAGTACTTCCCTTTCATAATTGACACCAAAATACTCTTGAACGCAAACGGTGTTTTTCAAAAGATGGTGAATAAAAGCAGCACATCACTATCCAAAGCATTTGTCTCTATCTGTCCTCAAATTGCTTTAGGTGTCAAAACTTCTGGTTTGGCTGATAGACCATGTGTAGAGGTGGAGGTTCAAGTAGATGAAAAAAGGTTTACCACCATTTCTACTCAACTCCACATTATGCTATTTTGATACTTTATGTGCTTACCATTTGCCTGGCTGTTTCTAGCTTGACAATTGATTTTGATTTACATCTTTTATGCATATCTTTCCTTTTCTCCTGTTGGAATTCTTATGCATTTGACACTGATGTTATGTGTGTCTCAACTGTGTTTGCTTTGCCTCTTAGGTATATTTGATTAGCTTGTGACGAAAATCTTTCGCCTTTTTCAGCACTCCTATAGCTTAAATCTATCGCTTTATATCTTATTAGCAGCATTTTACTTGATAAAAAAATAAATCTATTGCTCTATATCTCAATTTATAAGATCAAAATGAACAATGTGAATAATCCTTGTCACTAATTTTAGTTGATTTGCAGATCCTCGAACTGGAACTCAGGAGCCAAGCATGAAGCTGGCTATGATGCATTCATGACTGGATGCATTTTTGCACAGGCGTGCAATCATCTAGGCATTGATTTCACCCTCCATGTGCTTGCTGGAGATTTAGCCAAGGATACGAAGCTTCAGAATTATATCAATCGTCTTTATCTTAGCTGGGTTAGTGGAGACATCATTGATCTAAGTACTGGGACATGTACAACAGACTCGTCAGCTTCTAGTAAACTCAAAAGTCGGTACCAGGAGATTTCATTTCCTAGCATCATTTTGTTGTGGGGTTTGCCATCTAAACTAAAAGCAAGGGAGATCAAAGTTTGTATATTACAAGCTTTTGGCCCAACTTCTGTTTCCTCTGTCTACCATTTGGATGAAAGCGCAGTTTTTATTCAGTTTAGCAAGCCAGAGCTGGTTTCTAAGTTTCTTGAAATGAAGGAAACTCTAAGTAGGAACAGTGATCCTATTTCAGTGTTGCATCCTCTTTCAAATATTCTGAACGGGGAACACACTCACGCAGCTACCTATGATGTATATAGACGAATATGCAGTTCATCCATCTCAAAGAAATTATTCGCAGATCAGGCTGAAGCTGTTGGTATCAAAAACAAAACAGTGTCATCCAGGGCAGAACGGGGAAAAAAGGGAAACCTTGTATTTGACAAAGAAAACGAAGTTAGGGTGTTCGATGAGCAAGTAGATGATCTGATGAGTCCACCATATGGCTCCTCTGAAACAGATAGATCGGCAGAGTCTTTTTATCTAGATGAAGTTCTGGCTAGCAAATAGGAGTAGTTATTCCTAATTTATTTAGTCGAAATCATGTATATCTACATCATTGTTGGCCAGATATAGAGAGTTGCTTTCCAATACATACAGCTTTCATGCTGCTGTATTTTTGCTGAAAATTTTGTAACATGTATAGTGAGGTTGTAACTTAGATTATCAAAAAAAGCTAAAGATCAATTAATCATTCTAATGCTTCTTCATGAGCAGACATCAATCTATTTGCCGCTTCATTTATCTTCGGCCTTTACAGTTTTGCAGCAACAAATGTGTATTCCATAATACGACTTAATTTTGCATATAAGTCAAAATAAATCTAAAGGAGATACTATAAGAATCTTTAATTGCTATCGTGTAAATGTATTAGAACCATATATTGTTCCTAAAATGTGAAAAATCACCAACATCAAGTGCTGGAGTACAACATATTAGCTCCTAGAATTGATTTAACTAGATGCATGCATTTTCAAATATGCTCTTCTTTTTCAACTATCCCCAGTCTAAGTACAGGAATTTTTTATTTCAACATCTAAATACTTTTTTCGAAAATTCAAATATTCTTTTTTTTCAGACACATAAACTTGATGTTGAGAACAGAAAAGCTGTCTCTGTCCAGACCTTGGATGCTTGTATAGCAGAGTGTCACAGCAAGTCATTATCTTTAACACTAGAAATAGATAAGTATGACATCAATTCTGGCTTTGGAGGTTCATTATCATCAACACTAATTCCATGTATATTCAGTATATTACAGGTTACTTCTGTCCAACGCCATAAGCTAAGCTGTGATAAATACACATGAAAAGGAACTTCACTTCTTTTTGCCTTTATTAGCAGATTCTCCAAGTCCAAAGTAGCTTTCAAATATATTAAAATCTTTTGCCCTTCTTAGGCTCTTACAAGTCTTCTCATCTTCTCTATAAATTGACTATATGTAACTCATCATCTTCATGCCCCTCACTACTCTCCAGCTGCTGTTATACTTAGCTTCTTCCCTTTCTTCCTTTGTGTTTCTCCAACCTTCCTCATTTCTTTATTTTATTCCCTTTCTTCCTTTGTGTTTCTTCAATTTTCCTCATTTCTTTATTTTATTACATCCCACATGTTCATCACCAACTCTTTTTTCTTTGGATTTATGTTACATACCAAACGGAGTAAACATTTTTCACACTATCAATATAGTTGTTTATACGTGATAGTAGATGAGTCCACCATTTTTATCAGGTTGTTAATCCTCATCATAGAGGTTTACATGTTATAAGCGACTTGATTGTGCAAATAAATTTTACACCGTTGGTGCATAGAACTTAAACCTTCTTTCTTTTTCATGCAAGAAAATAAACCTATCGTTTATATACTACTTTGTCTCTGGATATATAAGCTCTGATCATCCTTTAAATTTTGGCAAAATCAAGATTTAGTTGATAGAATAGCAGGAATGTGAAAGGACTAACTTTGCAGATTCAAAGCAAGAAATTCTGTTGACAGAAGAGAGAGAGCACAATCTGTCATCAGCAAAGTAACATTGCTGTTTGTTGGAATGTGCTCTCTCTGCTTCTGCCAATCGAAACTATTTAGCTTTTTTGGATCCTCAACAAAGAATACATATTTTCATATTCATAAAGAATATAATTTGATGTTTTAAGAATTAGCTTATCGGAAACAGCCTCTCTACTCCATAAAGGTAGAGGTAAGGTCTGCGTACATCTTACCCTCCCCAGATCCCACTTGTGGGATTATACTGGGTATGTTGTTGGTGTTGTTGTTTTAGGAATTAGCTTAGAGTAAAAATATTTCAGATTGTTCACATCAAACTACTTCGTGATATCCTACTACAACACAAGCCAGAAGTCATTACTGTAATGATGTTAAATGTTTTTGTTGCTAGAGATTAAATACATGTTCTGTAAATAAATTGAACATCTACACACTATACAAAAAATGTTAAAAATCTTTAATTGATTTGCAGATGCTGAATAAGGCCAGTGTTGAAGGCTTATGATTGAGTTAATAGGCAAAATGAAGATAGTCTAGTTTGTCCAAACAAGTTTTGTAATTGAAAGGAAGTAATAGACAAATTCTTTTCTTTAGGGTGGTAACGGGAATTTTTCCTTTTATTTTATATTGTCATTCTGTTTCTCTTTGCATTCTAATCTAAACAAGAGAAAAGAAAATCATGGTGGCTTTTCTCTATCCTTGTCCAACAACTCCATCTATTTCTGTTCATCCTTCCATGGCCTGCTCAAAGTCTCGCTGAAAAGACATCTGGCTTTAATTTTAATTCAAGTTTCTATGGTGGTTTAGAGATATATACTCAACTGTAAGCTTAAACGTTCCCTCTCGAGTATTTCTTCATCAACTAAAATCAACAGGGAAGGTTTGGAACCTTGTCGCAGGCCTTAAGGAGCTGGAAAATATGCACCATCGACATGTCTTCATTGCATAAACATCCATGTATCAAATTCCTCTACTCATATTATTCAGCAATTATAGTGTAAATATATTATTGTTATCCAAAGAAAAGTAGAATTTCAACTTGATTTATTCTGTGGGCATAATTTCTGTCTTGACTCTTTGAGGAGAAACAAGTTAGTTATACTATTTCATACATGTCCTGTATATCTTCTGATTGGGATTTTCTGGTAAACAATGATGAAATGAAAGTTATTCCCTTAATGAGGTCTCAGGATCAGATAGCTTCACTTATTCAGTATATTAATTTACCAAGAATTGTCAAAAGGGAAGATGCCTTAAACTTACCAGTTCACAAGTCAAATGTCATCCAAATTACTCACTACTTATCTGTCCAGATGGACAGCTTTCTCAGAAGTCAGAATAAGCAGATGCTTTCAAATGGTGCTAATCGTAGAAGGTGTAACTGAAATAAAAGGAATTGCAGAAGATGAAACAAATGACATGTTAATCGTATTAGATGTACAACTTTGAAATGTTCAGGACAACAGACAATAGCATAGAGTTCAATATATGCTTTGAACTCAGGCTAGTAAACTTTCTTCATTTCAAACATAGTCAAAAACTACAGTATATCAGCTCACACTAAAATTGCACAACAAAAAAATGAAAGAATTTCTAGCTATACATATTGCAGAAAATTCACAAGACTATTACTTCAATAGATCTACTCTGATTTCGAACTCATCTTCTGGTGCCTCACTTTCTTCGCTGTCTGAGAAGATGTCATCAATACTGAGTGGGATACTGGTGGAGAAGGTTAGAGTTGGTTTCACTTTCGGAACAACTATAGGCTCTGCCTCATTGTTGAGTATCTGAAATACTCTCCTCATACAAGGCCTTTCATTGCTATCAGGATTTGCACAGCTTAATCCAACAAGTAGCAGCTTTTTCATCTCTTCCTCTTTGAAGTCACCGTTAAGCCTTTTGTCCGCTGCTTCAATTATCCTACTTTCAGAGTACAGTCTCCAAACCCAATCAACCAAATTCACCATTTCATGACCATCCTCAATTGGTCTCCTCCCACAAGACAATTCTAGTATAACCACACCATAGCTAAAAACATCGGTTTTCTCGGTTGCTTTTCCGTACTGAAGGTACTCAGGAGCAAGGTATCCCATCGTTCCAGCTGTAAGCGTCGAGACTGGACTCTTGTCATGATCCATAAGTCTTGCCAGCCCGAAATCGCCAAGCCTCGCATTGTAGCTCCCATCAAGCATAATATTGCTGGCTTTTATGTCTCTGTGAATCACCTGCTGCTCACATTCTTGATGCAAATAAGTCAGAACAGATGCCAACCCAACTGCTATATTGTACCTGTAAGGCCATTTCAGCGGATTCCCATGCTGGGATTCCTGGTATAGCACCTTATCAAGACTCCCATTAGACATAAAGTCATACACAAGAAGTAATTCTCCCTTCTCAATGCACCACCCTTGTAACTGAACTAAATTCTTGTGCCTTAAACACGCTATGATCGACAGCTCAGCACCAAACTCAGTTTTACTCTCGTGACTATGCTTAGATCTTTTCACTGCAGCAATAGAACTCGAATCCATGAAAAACGCTTTGTAAACAGTACCAAACGCGCCATTTCCAATAATCCTACTGGAATGAAATCCTCTTGTAGCTGACCTCAACTCCTTGTAACTAAACTGCCTCGGTCCAGTAACAAGCTCCGCTTTAAAATTCTTCTCTGTGTTAAGTCCCCTCCATTTCTTGAAAGAAATCCAACCAAAAGCTACTAAAACAGCACAGAAGAAAGCTGGACCAGCAATTCCAAGACCCAAACCTAACCTCTTACGATGCTTGTCATGGCTAGAATCTTGAATTTTCGGGTTCATAAGCACAGAATTATCAGAAACATTATGTGGATTATGTTTTTTCCTTGGACTCATAGGGGTAAATCCAAAAGTTTGAAAACTCCAATTCTCAATACAATGCAATTCAGTACTACCCTCAGTAGAAGCAGCAAACCCCACATACATAAACTCTTTTAGATAATCAGACAGGTCAATATCAACATTCAAGATTGGTTTTTTAGGCTTTGAACTTGAGTAACTCAAGAACACTAACAATTTCCTCTCTTCACTCTTGTAATCAATCCAAGAACTAATTATATTCCTACTTTTTAAATCAACACCAGCTAACTTCACATTTGCAGTCTTGATTGAAATAAGACTATCAATATCAAGACCAACATGGTTATCATCAGGATCATTAAAATGCAAATCTTGCCTAGTATCAAACTCAATAGCAACAAACTTGTTCTTAGTTAACTGTGAAGAATTAACCAAACCCAAAAATCCACCTGGACTACCTAAAGTTTGATTATCAGGTGAAAGAAAAAAAGCCAAACCATCACCAAATGAAGTGGGGTTAATGTTATTAACAGAAAAAGCAAATCTTGTTGAAAATGACACTGTTTTCTTGGTTTCTTGATCAAAAAATGAAATGGGGTTGTTGTAAATGAGTGAACCTGAACTTGATGATGGAACTTGAAGCTCTCTAGTAAGACCAACAACACCATTACGTAGATATGAATCACCAAGAAGTGTGAAATTTCTAAGTGTAAATGATTGCAAATCAAAACTGCAATTTTGTGATGATACAAACACTGTATAGTATAAAAAGAAGCTGATGAAAATCAAGAATTGTGAGGTAGGAAAAACAAACATGGTGAATTTTTGGCTCTCTGAAAATAGTGAAGTGATATTTTTTTTTTTTTTTAGAAATAGAGAAGTGAGTATGAATTACTAGTAGATGAATTATTATTGAATTTAGACATGGGGTTGGAAAAAAGATAGGAGAAAAGTGATGGAATTAGTGGAGATGGTGGGAATGTGAATGGGAAAAAAAGAGTGGGGTATAAACGGTTATGAAAATAGGCGCCTTTGGTCGGTTCTCTTAACTTTGAAGAAACATAGATAAGAATTTAATGAAATTTTAAAAATAATTTAAGTAGATTTAATAGTAGTACTTTTGATCCTTTAATTATTGATTTGTTTTTTATTTATTTAAGCTCTTGTGATACCTGGCTAAATAAATTTTTAATTACGAAATAAGTAAATCTTTTTGCTTGTGAATAATCACAAATTTCATGAATTGTTAACGCTTTCGTTATTTAATTAGTCATGTGTTACATTAAGCTTGTATGAAATGAAAAAATAAAAAAGTAACTCCGCAGCTCGCTCAAAAGAACATTCGCTACTTAAAATTTGTCGATTTGAGGTTGGGTCAAAAAACATATTCGGCATACTAAGACTTAGATGACTCATTTCAGTTCCTGAATAGATCTAATTCTTAAATCCCTAAACTAGATAAAATGCTTATAATCGCGATGATGCCGCATCAGCTCTTTCATTCACCAATACATGTATCGTGCCTATATTGTCGCTTCATATTGAAGGCAATATGCTTCTTTAAACAGTATAAATATAACATATTTTCTATATAAAAGAATTAAAATGTATATAAAAAAAAATATATGGTAAATTATATGTTACAAGAAAAAATTAAAATTTATCTATAATAGAGGGACCACAATGCTATTATCTCAAAAAGTAAGAAAGAGAAAAAGCATATTAATAATGTAGAGAGGAATATAATAGAGCTTATAACGGTAATATAGACAGTAGACACGCAGGCTAATTTGGAAGTCCAACTTGTTGGGGGCCCCTAATGAATACTCCATATAATAAATAAAGATTATGTATGTTTGTAATAATACACAGCCCACAATTGTATTTACTCAAAGTGAATCTAAGGTCCCAATGACCTCCATCATTGGTACTGAGTACTCATGAAACTCAAAACAAGCCGTTGTACGAGAAAGTTTGGACCAATTCTTTCATTTTGTTTGACCAATTATTAGTGCCTACTATACACCTATATAATACTCCCTCCGGGTAAAAAAAAAGAGTCCGCTTAGTCATTTACACACCCCTTAAGAAAATATTAACTCCTAGACAAAAATAGGTAATTTGACTAAACTACCCCTAATTAAATAGGTATTGAGATTTGATCATATAACACTTAATAGGAGCAAATATGAAAAAACAAGGTTAATTCTTTCTTGATTTGCTAAGTGAACTCTTTTTTTAATCCAAGAAAAAAAGACTAAGCGGACTCTTTTTTTGATCCGGAGGAAGTAATGAATTGCAAGCATAGTTATTCAATTACTTATTGTCTTTTGTGTATTGAGGAAAAGGAATTTGGTTGAAACTTAACCTCGAGGAAAGGTCAAGGAGCTTTATTATGGTAAATAAATACTTATCCATAATATTTACACAAAAATCAATTCAATTAGCCGTGTTTAAATAATTTAATTAACAAAGTAAAAATTCGAATTAAAAACACATAATTAAGTGTTAGAAGTTTATATGCAAAACACATATTATGCGAGTCCGGAGCCTAAATGGCATAAATTTGCCACAAAAAAACCAAAAGGGGTTGCCCTTTCCACGATAAATCAAAAGGGGTTTATCGTGACGGGAGCAACGTTTTACAAAAAAAAATTGTTTCCTTATGTAATCTTCCAAGAATATGTTGTTGTCTTTATTATAATAAATATATAATATCTCTTGTGGTGTTTAATTACGTATTTAATTTAACATTTACTATTCCGATAATGTGACGTTTATTTAACTTATATTTTTAGTATTTTTTTTTATGTTCACATATTAGAAAACACATTTTTAATTATTGTATGAAAGGTTAGAGTTAGAATATTTGTTTGAATTAATTATTATATGACTTGTGGTGTATGTTTGAATTAAAAAAAAAGCTTCACTGAAATTTTGAAAGGGAAAAATCAAAAGGTACCTCATCTTCATAAACAAAACAAAACATAAAAAAAAAAACTTTAGTTTGTAAAATGTTGGGTGACCAACGTTTTACTTGACAATTTTTTATTTTTTTTTAAATTTCGGTCTGACAGTTTCTTTTTTGTAAAACATTGCTCCCTCCACGATAAAACCCTTTCGGTTTATCGTGGAAAGGGCAACTCCTTTTGGTTTTTTTGTAGCAAATTTATGGCAGGCTCCGGACTCCATATTATGCATCTATTTATTTAATATAAACACATGATATAGTTAAGTTTTTTACCCTTTATCATCTTGAATTATTTTTAAATAGTTAGATTTTAGGTTAAGCGTAAACAAAAGCAAAATTTTGTGCATAGCTTTTATAGCTACACTTTTAAAATTTTAACTTTTTGTTTTAGCAAATGGCTTCTATTAGTTTTAGTTTAATTTTATAATGAAATCATGAACCTTAATAAAATATACATGTTAACATATTGATATCCACAGTTTATCATTTTAATTCTATGTATTCCTACTGTTTTTACTAATTTTTAAACAAATGTACTCAATAAATTCGTATTATAATTGAATTCCAACATGATTCAGATTTCGAATAACGCAGCAATTGTTCTGCCAAACTAGAAAGTTGTGTAAGAGAATCACCAAAAGGGATCAATGGCCTCGATAAACAACAATGACACTGAATACCATGTGATTATTGGGTCGACTTTCCACTTTGTTTAATCTAAAAAGCCTATAGTAGTAGATGCACTAGAGCCGTTGGGGTTCAATTCAATGATCTTTTCCATTAGTTCAACACGTGGAATGAATTAAAAAAAACTCCCATATTCGATTTGTGCAAAAATGAAAGGAGTATTGAGACACTTTCATTGAGCTCTCGCACCACTTTTTGGGATGAAATAATTTCACTTTATTGATAAAATATTACTCTCTCGCTCTCAAATTATCCATCTCGATTTCTAAAAATTTGTATCAATTATTTGTCATTTTAGAAGTTTAAGACAAAAGTAATAGAGTATTTTTTTTCTCAATTTTATCCTTAGTAGTAATTGTACTTGAAGAATACAAACTAGAGTAAGTATTTTAATGAAAAAGATATTATATCTTAAAACATAACTTAGGGTAAAATAGTAAAAAATCTCCTAATTTATATTTTGTTAAAGAGTGTAAAAGAGAAGCACAACAGATAATTTGAGCCGGAGGAAGCACTTGTGCGACGATGGTTATCCAAACAACACAATGCAAGGAGCGCTACTGAAATAACACAAGTTTGGATCAATAATGAACTGAACAAATACAATCACCAATTGAAGGTATTAAGCTGAAAGCAACAGCATTAACACAATATTGCCTACCTCCTTTTGCCTATCCTCCTGTTATTTAATTACTTTCCATCACCCTATTCACACCTCACATGCTCCTAATCTTCTACACGTAATTTGCTAGCTTCTCAATTCATGTAGCGTCGCAGGTGCCAAACATTGGGAATTATCCCAGGAGGAGTTAGGAACAGGAATAACAGAAGCGAAAACTACTTAAATGGATGACTCGATTCTATTTCGTCCTTTGTTTTCCGTAGCAACTAGGGATAAAAAAGCACCAAAGTTGTGACAAAGACAAAGTAAGAGTTTGCTATTAGAGATGGTGCAACATATCCTTTGATTGTGTACGCACAACTTTCGATATATCTACCACTGCCTTGAGCCCTTAGATGAATTTTCCACTATGGTCTCTTAGCCATTTTATCTTTTTGTTTCGATCAAATATGTCAAAAAAATATTTAAATCTTATAAAAGACAGCCAAATAGTATTATGACTGTTGATCTATTTTCTAATCACCTCAAGTTAAGATGTGCCGAACTGCTTGGCATATTACAGAAAGCCTCATGTGTATTTACATTGGAATGGTTTTTGAATCACTGGTATTAGAAGTGAAAGAATAAAAACGACAGCATGCACAGCCGTTAACACTTGTTTTGCCGAGGTTGCATAGCAAAACTCACCTTCCCATATGTACAGTTTATGTATACAGTCCTGCAGGAAAATAATAAAAAGTTGAATTCATAAATTGGCGGGTGTTAAGGAAACCGATGATATCGTTAACATATAAAGTGTATGGCAAGCAGTAGAAGGTAACTTATCGAAATTCACACCAGAAATCAATTCTAATCTATGCTGCTCCGCACTCTCCAAAAATGTTGTCGGATCCTCCAAAATGCACTACTTTAGGAGGATCCAACAAGCACCTGGTGGCATTTTTGAAGAGTCCGAGTAACATAGATTTCTAGTATATGGATGTCACAAGCATAAACAAGAAACTACAGATGAAAAGTTAATATGGGAAAGAAGAGACAACCTTGTCTTCGAGCAGAAGCACTAGCCTTGTATTAACAACTTCTTGAAGTCTAGGAAAAATTAATCAGATTGGTGCAGGTCTCTGCTGAACCTTCCTGGGCACAAGTACTAAAAAGAAAGAAAGTTGCAAATTCAAAAAACATTCAAAGCAATTCCATTTGTTGTTAGACAAAAGGTGGAAAAAGATACCTTCGTCCATACTGCAGAAACTTTCGGGGGGGAATATGGAATCAGGGTCAATTCCTTGCTGCAGAGGTAGAACACTAGCCACATTGGGTTTGCTGCAGAAAACCCAATTTCAGATGAGAAAAATGTTAACAGGCAATAACAAGCTAAAAAATGTTAAGGTGATCTTTTTTTCTTTATTTAGTAAACTATAAACACAATAGTCTGCACGCAATGTATATTGTAACGGAAGGCCTGAAGACTTAATGCTCCGGGTGCTATAAAGAATTGATTTGATCACCTGGCCCATGAGGGAATAAATTTTCGGATGGCTGGATCTTCATCCTCATCCTCTTCATCATCAGAGCACTGATAAGGTGAGATCTCGTATGATTTCTCTCGACTTCTCTTGGCACACTCAGTGTTTGCATTAGGTTTACCCAATACACATGTTGCCTGTGCAAATAAATAAAATACATGCCAGTATGAGGACTGAAAGCAACATTTGATCGGAAAATGCAAAACAAGCCTTCTATCTATAACTAGTTAGGTACAAAATTTGTCAGGCAAGTTTCAGATGGACTGTGACCTAACAGCTTCAAAATTCTGAAGAAACTGGAAGAACAGAGCAGGCATAAGAGTTATGAGAATATGATAAAGAGGCTAGGAGAGGTTTGAGCAGTAGCAGCACAGCGCTTGTTTGTATCTCAAGCAGGTAAATTCTTTATATTTGGCACAATATTGAACTGTCACAATTCTCCTGGCAGAAACAGCATATCCATTGGCCCATTCTTCAACTATAATATGACCTTGCCATGGGGATGCATCATCTCTCATCTTTCTTCTATGCAGGTTTCCGAAGAAAATAGGATATGGAAAAAGGGTAGGCCTAAGAGTTCAAAGAATACAATTAAATGAGTAGGACTCGTTTGGGCAGTAGCAGGCCCCAGACCACTTGCATCACAAGCGGGTAGTTTTCTCGTGGCACAATAAAATAGAATGTCAACCAATTTTCCAGCATATATTAAAGAACCGGCTTTGGACCTAAGTACACTCCTTGCTGAACAATATCAGACCCTTCTTATGTCAACTAACTTCACTTTTCAGAATAGAATAATTTATGTGAATTGCATATGCATTTCATACATAATATTTTCTGAATGACTATTCGATGAAGCAAGACTGTCTCTTTGGTTAGTGTTTCTCTCTTTTTCTAACTATGCTTTGCTAGGTTGCTTCTTGACGAAAGTCATGCTGGATTTGAAGAAATAGAGATAAAGTCTGGTTCCACTAGAGAAACTTATATATGGCTTAGACAAATAGAGGAGTAAATACTCAAAAAGTAGTGGGGAAAAAACACCTGGACAAATTCTAGAATTTTGAGAATGAGTTATGTAACGGTTGTTTTCATTTGGTAGTAGTTACACTGCTATTACAGGAGACCTTTACCAGCACAGTGGATGTATTGTTGACGTTTCTGCAGGAAATGCTACGCTAGAGGCACAGCCGATGTTTTGAGAGTGCCTATTGAAGGAATGGGAGCTCAAAGCAATAGTGAGACAAGACATGGCAAAATAAAGTCCCCTGGGATTTTGAAACTCAAATCTTAAACTAGCCTATGCAAACGGGGTTACGAGCTGTAGATAGCCTACTTCCACCGGATCGCAGTCAATCATAACATTTTCTTGTGTGTGTGTGTGTGTGGGGGGGGGGGGGGGGGGGGGAATTTATTGATGCTGTGGAGAAAAGCTAGTGCCTGTGTGGACAATCAGAACTTATAATGAACTTAGGTGTTGTTCACCTATCAATTATGACTTGGATGCATCACCTTTTCATGATCAGTAGAGGTATCAGAAATGCGACGTCTTCCTGGTGATGGCGTTGCTTGGAATGAATCATTTCTCAAAGTTTCAGTTGGTTTGGGTTCACTCTCTTGCTTCTTGAAGGTCTTTCCAACTCTTTCTTTTTCTTTTTGACACTTTTCCACGTCACTATTACATTTCTTTTTAGCCATCGTCTTTTCATCCTACAGAAAAAGTAATCAATAATTAGTACCAGCACAGTCAAATAGAAGCAGAAAAGTGAATGCTAAGTAAGCAGAATAGTGCATACATTTGTGGGAAGTCCTTTATCTTTCTCCGCTCTTTTAGCATGAGTTTTATCGTCCTGCTCTCTCTGCTGTCGCCGTGCTTCTTCTACTCGCTTTCTTTTCCTTTCCCTCTCATTTTTCTCTTCCTCTTCCCTCAGTCTTTTCCTTGCTATTGCATCAGCTTCCTTTTTCTTCTTTTCCTCTTCCTTCTTTTTCTTGTGAAATTCCAATTGTTTTGAATTTTCTTGCTCTAATCGTGCCCGCTCATGCTTCATTGCTTCCTTCCTCATCTTACGCTCGTTCTCTCTTTTCTCTTCCAGGCGTTTTGCAGCTTCAGCAGCTTCCAGAGCCTTCACTTTGACATCTCTCTTTCCTGTGGACAAACAGGAAAAAATAGTAATTACACCAGTAACTATCAAAAGGCAGCCCTTGATCATACAAGCTTCATTTTGCATAATCAGAATTAGCATTCAGGAGAAAAGCTGGGTGGGAAAAGTTTGTTTTACTGATCAACTATGCAAAGGCGTGGGATATAACAGTTGAACCTTCAAAATTGATTTTTCTTTGGCTTGTAACATATCATCACAAGGGATTCCAATTCAGTGAAAGAAAACAACTATGCCTCAACTGCAGGCAGGTTGGGGCCGCTTAGGCTCGGGTATATGAATTTTCATGTCGCTCCATCTAAACTCATCTCGGTCCAATATTATCTAAAATAAAAATAAAACCAAAAATTCCAACTATATGTTTCTATTAGGAATCAGAGTCTCCTAGAAAACATTGGACATAAAGTAAGCATGCAGAAAAAAGGAGGTGCTATTATAGCATAATCAAAAGGCAAATTAAATATTGCCGTTGAATACGTCTGAAAGAGCCACAAAAGCTTCAAACTTCAAAACCTCAAAGCTCATGTATAACATGCTCAAGGCATAATAGAAGCATGATACTCAATAGAAGAACACTGGAGATGCTACAATGACAACCAAAGGCTAATTGGCTAATAGCACTGTACTTTTTCCAGGGAAAAAAAGAACGCTGATGTTTCTAACTCTCAAAATCGAAGTCCAGGGATATCAGATTTATCGATACAAAACACCACCATAGTTAATCGAGTAAATACCAAGTTAACAGAAAACTTAATTTACTTGTATCAATATCCTACTCTGCAAAGTTCTACCAAGACTAACGGATACCATTTGATGCTAACAAGCAGTCCTGCCACAAAAGATCATCAAGACTGTTCCAAATCCTTTTTTTTCTCTTTTTTTTTAAAAAAAAAAAAAAACAGAAATATAGTTCCAAATTTTGCTATAAAAGAAAAAAAGGAAAAATTACCTGTACACGCAGCAGCTGCTTGTTTCTGTTGGACTAGTGGTATAAATGAAGTCATATTTGAGACAATGTTCTTATGACTTGGCCCTTTTTCTGAAAGTTTCTGTCTCTCTCTCTTAAAACTGGACTCAGCTGATAATTTTTGCCTGCTAGACCTCCTGAAGGATTCCTTACCTTGTTTAATTCCTTTTGCACCCATTGAAAAAGTTTGTTTTACCTTTGCCGCACTCATATTTCTGAAGCTACTTCCAAGCTTTCTCTTGGCTTTATTACGATACCCAGTGCAGCTAACATCTGTATTGGCAGAATCCAAAGTTCCCCTTGCATGAGACCTCTCAGCTGCAGAGACTGAAGTAGGAGGATTCAGACATGAGTTAGTTATATCAGCAAGTGGTAGTCCATTGGCATGACTACTCACTACCGTGGAATCAAATTCATCACGGATTTTACCAGCCACATCTGCAGTCTCATTCTCCTCACTACTATTGGGATCCTCCTCAATTGGGAAACACATGAGCTCCGGGTTTAAGTTCAAACCCTTCTCTGAACTGCTAGAATGTGACGGGATCCTTTCCCAAAACTTTCCAACAGGAGACTGGTATTGGTTTCCCGACCTCCCTCCAAATTGACATCCGTAAGAAGGTTGATAATCAGAACAAGGCATCTCCAGTTTAGAATCTTTCACTTCATCCACACAGCTATAACTTGCCCTAAGCTGTTTGTTGACATCATCCTCTGACAAGAAGGTGCTCAGATCCAGGCGCTCAAGAAGGCCATTAGGTAAAGATTGATATAGATTTTGAGTGTGGTCAAATTCAAAAGAAGACGTGAAAGGAGATAAGGGTGTATGTGCGCTTGCTGATTTGCAGATCTGCTCCAGAATGCTAGCACGTTGAATTGTTGTCTCATAGTTGATCTCAAGTTGGGCAATATCTAATTCTCCATCTGCTGTTGAGGCATCAATAATGAAACCCTCGAGCACGGGCTCAGATTGATCAGCATCAATGATATCCAAATCTCTATTTTGTGGAGAAGAGCAAACAAAAGATTGGGAATATAGGCTCTGTTCTCCAATATGAGATTTTCTCTCCAAACAGGTCAAGTTTTCAGGATGATCCAACTCAACATTCTTTTCAAGGTGCAGTAAGTCTGGAATACCTTGTTCATCAGAGAACTTCTCAGCATTGGACAGGAATTCATGTTCTTCTCCTGTTTCCAGTTCCTTATCAACTGGTTCTTTAGACAAACTTGAGACATGGGATACACGTAACAGGTCTTCATCAGAAGAGGAAACAGACTCGGTGCTGTTGTATTGCTTTTCAAAATATATTGAATCCTGCAGATAAGTGACATGGCAGAAATTATGTCCTAGATGAAGTTAAGTGAGCCAGCTGGAGTCATTAAGCAAATTTCAAAACAATATGCAGGTTTTCCAAACAATAAAATACCAGTATAACCACAAAAGAAATGTTTACTTGGAAGAGTCACGGCTATTATCAGCAATCAAAGTAACCATGTGCTTTAGACAAAAAGCAGTAAATAAGGTAAAGAAATGCATGCTTGATATAGGTCTAAACAAGGTAAAGAAATGCATGCAAAAATCTATTGATATAGGTCTGCCTATTGTGAAAGAGTCACAGCTATATCCAGAAAGCAGAGCGATCATGTAGCAGTATATGGTAATGGACAAATCTTTGCAATAGTTCCATTAGTGTGAAATGGGACTTGCGAAAAAATGATTTATGTTTCCCCGCTAAACAAATGGTATAAGATTAGTGTAATAGGAAATTCTTACCCCTAAGCCTTGTCACATTAAATTATTGTATACACCGATGAAGTCTACTTGTGTGCACAAAAGTATTCTGCGCATCATTTTGAATATGCAAAGAAATAAATTCATATCTTAAGTACTGTACCACTTTGTTTTGCAGCTTCAGCAAGGAATCAATTCCTTCTTCCAAAGGACAAATTTTCTTCTCAGATATACCCATATTAGAACTCTTGGCTCGGATAGGTGCATGCTCCACAACATTGCCTGATTTCTCTTGAATGGTGTTGGAGTTGAAGCTTATAGCATCTCTCTGTATGTGATAAAGCTTTGACATTTGAGAGCTTGGACGAAGAGAAAAGCAGTTAGTTTGCTTATCTTCAACTCTTTTCCTCTTAACTTGTGGCCACGAATCCAGCTTAACAGATCTGAATCTGCCATTAAACAATGAGGACTCCCTTGGATTTTCAGTTTCACTTGATATGGAAAGATCGAGATTCTCTTCATCATTGTATCCAGATTGCTGGGGACTCCGCGTAAGCATGTCATCCTCTTTCTGATGGGAATGCCTATCCATATTGTGCTTGCCACACGCATCTCCATGACTATTTTCACCATCCAAACAAGATAAATTTGGATCATTTGGCATGCTAGGCTGTCTCTTTGCATATGGGGAAATGGAAGTCGGGTCTTCAAGTTCCTTCGCCAAACAATCCTGGGAATCACCAGTCACCCTTTCAGTCAAAGTTGAGATGTGACATGTAGCAGCAGTTTTAGTGTTGACAACATATGAGGGAGGTAGACATTGAGGATTCCTGTCACAACTTTTACCTACCTGTCCAGCCATGGGGAAAAAGGTTTCAGCATTACATAATCTTGAAAGCAATACATAACTCTCTATTGGTAAGCAAAAGTTGAGTAATATGTCAGCGGAACATTGTTCTGCCTGGATACCACTAAAATTGTGTAGATTCTGAGTATTTACTACTTATAAGTTATAACAAATATAGACTACATAAAAGATAAAAAAGAATATACAGGAATATAATGATTGAATTTGCATAATAAAAGAGCACGCGCTAGTGCTTTTCCTTCGGCAATAAAAGGCCATTTGCAAGAAAGCAGATTTTAAGCTCAAAGTGCTTCTTCACGTACCACTTCATTAAGCAGCTTTGGCAAGGAAGCAGTTCCTTTTTCCAAATAACAATTTTTCTTCTTGGATATACCACCACTAGAACTCTTGGTTCTGGAAGGTGTATGTTCCACAACATTGTCTGTTTTCTCTTGACTTGTGCTGAAGTTTAACTTTACAGCATCCATCTTTATCTGATAAAGCTTTGACATTTGAGAGTTTGGACAAGCAGAAACGCAGTCAGTTTGATTGTCTTCAATTTTTTTCCTCTTAACTTGTGGCCATGAATCCAGCTTAACAGATCTGAATCTTACATCAAATGCAGGCTCAGTTATATTCTCAATTTCGCTAGATACAGAGAGATTGAGATCATCATTCTGTCTAGATTGTACTGGACTCCATGTAAGCATGCCACTCTCTTTATGATGGGAATCCCTATCCATATCACACTTGACACATACATCTGCATGACCATTTTCACCATTAAAAGAAGATAAATTTGGATCATTTGGCGTGCAAGACCGTCTCTTTGCATCTGGCAAAATGGAAATCGGATCTTCAATTTCAAAGTTCTTCGCCAAGCAATCCTGGGAATCTCCAGTCACCTTTTTACTCGAACTTGAGAAGTGAGGTGTAGCAGCAATTTTGGTGTTGGCA
The DNA here is from genome assembly GCF_019175385.1 of Lycium barbarum. Taxonomy (NCBI): domain Eukaryota; kingdom Viridiplantae; phylum Streptophyta; class Magnoliopsida; order Solanales; family Solanaceae; genus Lycium; species Lycium barbarum. Next base: position 1,965,335 of record NC_083347.1, read on the forward strand.
ACATAAGATGCTGGTAAACATTGAGCAGTCCTGTCACAACTGTTACCTCCCTGTCCAGCCATGGAGAAAAAATTCAGCCTCAAATAAGCTTGAAAGCAATGCTTAACTTTCTCTTGGAAAGTAAAAGTTGAGCTACATGTCAGCAGAGCATTGATCTGCCTGGGTGTGACAAAAATTGACTACATAAAGATCCAAAAATTTCATAGAAGGAATAGATTGATTGAACTTGCATGATAAAGGAGCACACACTAGTGATTTTCCTTCTGAATAGAAGGTCGTATTGCAAGAAAAGCAGGTCCTAAACTCAAACGGTTTCTTCATGTAGCAGCCAAAAGGGGGTACATCCAGCCTCTAAAATAAAGAAAGAGGTCAACCATCTGCCTTTTGTTCACTTGGCTAATTATTGAAAAGGATCCAAGGTGTGCCAGTAAATAGAATATCACCTTCCTATGAGTTACTGGAGAACCTCCCAAAACTCTGAATGCAAAAAATAATGACAGTGCCGCTATTCAAAGATGAGTTGTATAACATAACTTTGTGTATCAGCCAGCTACAGGAAATATGGCATGAGTGTAAGTTTTGATCACATTATGATATAGATACTCTCTTTCAAATCTTAAGTATGTCATTTGCATTAGGAACAAACCTAACAGTCTCATGAGTGAACTTAGTTACAATGACATGACGAACTTATCAAAACTTTCTGGCACAATAACCAGCTTTAGGCTTTATCAAGTAGTCGATGATCCTCTTCCAAATTATTAGAAGAATGATTAAAGCTACTTTATCAAATATTTGAAGCTATTCCCCATACACCATGGTTAGAAAGAACAAAGATATTTGTAGCTTTTCAGATTCTGCAAGCATCCAAATTTCGAAAGTAAAACATATATGCCTACTGAAATACATAGAACTCCAAACTTAGGAATACCTAAAACTTCACTAAAGATTACATGTCAAGCTATTTTGTAGACCTTTCATGAGGACGTCCTGATTAACCCCATATCAAGAGAACCATACAACAAAAAACTGTTAATACAGTCCATCCACAATATCCTAAAAATAGATAATGAAGTGTAAAAAATAAAGACGTACTAGATATGAGGAACATATTACTTTGCCATGCAGCTTTACCAAGATAGACAGTGAAGCCAAAAAAGAATGCATGTAAGACAAACATATATGCTGAACATACCACTTCAATCTGCAGCTCTACCGATGAATTATATGATTCCTTTACGTTGAGTTCAAAATGATTAGCATCTACATCATGACGACCAACATCATTTGACAGTGTCTCATCATCATGCAGATGAGAAGATTGCCGAGAACATTGTCTGCCCTTTGACCCATATTTAGTATTCCTTGATGCATGATGTTCGTTCATATCTGATGCCTGTCCATTCATTTCGGTACCTGCAGGCTCTCTGATTTTCGTAGTAAACGAACTCCCTGGAACTTCGTCTAACTTACTTGAAATTTCTTGCTCAAGTGTTGACTGTTCCCTAGATAATCTATTATCTACAGGACTACCAGATATCTTCTTTGCTGAAGTTGGTTCTAGTGAGATATTGGAAATTTCACCTGTTGATTTCAAGCTCTTCTCCTCAAAGTTAGGAGCAAAGGTACTTTTCAGGTTACACTCTTCCCTGTCATCAAAGTCAAGTTGTTTTGGCTTCATTGGCATAAAATAATCATGCGGAGGATTGGCAACCACATGTTCCACTCCCACTTTTGGTTTAGAATTGCTGGTTCTAGACCTACAGGTGGGAGATCTTTCAATCACAGCTTCAGTGTTACCTTGATGATCATGAGCATCATTGTTATCAGAGGAAGGACTGATCGATTTACTGCCAGTTGGACAATGAGTGTTGTAATCTTCATGCAAAGACTTCTCTGAATCAGCAGACATGGAACCCCCACCTCCAGAACCAACAACAGTGGAAGTATCAACAGGCTCTGTTATGACTTCATTGTCCATGTTACTTTGTGTCATTGGGCTCTTATGGTCCAACCCAAGAGAAGGTCTAACTGTTTTCGAAGAATCAAGATTGTTAAATAGCACTTCCGATGATCCACCAATTGCTGGGGCAAAAAGACCAGTGTTCACCCTATCAGAAAATGTGGATATAGACGCATGTGAATCATCATCCAGACAAGGCAATTTTTGGGCCATACTCCTGGATCTTGTGATTCTACCACAAAAATTACCATTCTTCTTCTTAGTCTCTTGGTAGCTTTTGACTGTTGGCTTGTCAATACTAGATGTATTAGCCACTTGCAACGGCCTATCTGACACACAACCTGCAGAGCGTGCTTGGGTATGATCATCTTTCTGAACTACGCCAGCAGAACCATCCACTTTAAGAGAATCATCTATACAGTTCACTTGTTTGCAATTACTTCTGGACCTTCTGACTCTATTTACTTCAATCCCCTCATGCTGGTGTACTTCTACAAATTCCTTCAATTTGCTGACTTCAGTACCAACAGGAAAAGATTCCCCCAGGTGGTCTGGCTTGTCTGAACCATCAGTTAGTTGAGAAGCAGACAAACTTATACTTTTAGAAGCAAAATTGCAACTATGTTTGTGCGTTGAATGGCTTTTCTGAGCTGTAGCAAAAGAGTTATCCACTTTTGTTGTATGACTTCTCTCAGCAACATCAGACAAGTTATCCCCTTTCAGATAATAATTCACACACTGAAGACACTGGGTAGATGCTTTATGCTTAGAACTTTCACCAGTATGTAAACTAATCACTTTTTCTTCTTCATGATTTCTTTCAGCTGATTCCCTAAATCCACCACTACTATTACTAACTACACAAGGTTCAGACCATTTTTGTGACTCATAATTGTGATCAACTTGTTCAAAAGTAGAAAGACCAATCCCAATAGGAGCAACATCACATTTTTTCTGCTGACTGGAGCAGCCCGTCACTTCTGCTTGTGCACTATTTCGAAGCTGAAGAGCCTTTTGTCTAGACTTAGACCTCTGAATTCTAGCTAGCGACAAGTCTAAATCATTAAAATTGTTCAGGACTCTTGCATCTGTCTGATCTAGGGGAGAGTTAACACTTACATCAGGCTCAGGAACAGTATTCAGAGCACATTCCTGGTTATTATCAGGATCTGCAGCTGTATTAACTGTACCATCTTCGAGGTGAAGACCTCTGTTGGAAACTTGAACATCCAAGAACGTCCCATGAGACATATCTTCATTGTCATCTCTGACAACTGGCCTCTTGTTCAATGAGCAACGAGCACTAGCATGGCGTGCAGTAGGTGGCCGTGGAAAATATTCAGAAATCAGCTGTTCTTTGTTCAGCTCTGGAAAAAAAAAAACAAGAGAGAGAGAAACGATATCATCTAAGCACTCCTTCAACAAAGCCAGAACATGAAAAGATTATCGTAGTGTAGAAAACGGCAACTGAAAACTTCAAACTTATATTTGTTAAGGGAAAAAGAAGACACCTTTGGATAAAAGTTATGTTTGAAAACCAAGCGATGACAAAGAGTATATAAAGTTATAAACAAGCACATTTTCCCATATCAGACAGTAGAAAAAGCGGAATAATGAAGAAACATGAAAATCCTTAAATCTTTGTTGTTCGAACTTCAACATCTCAGTCTTTGACAGATAAATGAGAATGTAAATGGAAATAAACAAGCAAGTTTTCCTCTTTCAGTCACGTGCAGTGGGTTGCTGAGTACCACTGCACACACTAAGCATATTTCTAAGAAATATTTAACTTAGCTAGCGCTTGGCCATAGATTTTGTATCAGATTTTGAAAAATTATCTTCAGAATATTTTCAAATTCCAAAAACTGGTCGAGAAAATTTCACTTCCACTCACAAAACTTCAAATTTTTTCCAAGTAAAATGCATTTCCAAACACAACTTCAAGAACTCAAATTTATCTTCTAACTTTTTTCCGAGTAAAATGCATGTCCAACCAAAACTTCAAAAACTCATTTGTCTTTTTGAAGTTTTAACTAAATCTATGGCCAAACACTAGCTAAACTATGTATATCGAAGTCGAGCCAAAGGTAGTAGTCGACCTGCAGGTTACACCGAAACCCTAAAACACTTAATAACAACAGAAATTGGAGAAAATAAGCTTGAAACGAAGAATTTACCTTGCTGAGAATTGCAGAGCCATGAAGGAGGATTAATTCCTTGTATTTTACATTTAGTAGCGAGATGTTGACTATACCGGTCAGTATGTTGCTTCACTAATTCAATTATCTTATGCTTTCTATCGAAGATTTCTACGAACAGATCCTCTACCGTTGTCGTCGACATTGTTCATCCAAACGCCGTCCGGTAGGTAGGGGTTTGTGAACGAACGGTAGAGATCAGTTTGGGTTGAGCGCGGATTTAGGCGTTTTCAAATTTTGGTGAATCCACAAACGACGTCGTAAGGGGCTCAGTTTCTTCAAAAAGTAATACTAAATAGCATCACAAAGGATGTGTGTGTTTGATACTTCCCCCGCCCCTTTTTATATGACTTCAAATAATTTTTTAAGAATTATATCTATACAAACATTCAAGACTTATTTTAGATTACAGGTTAAAATCTTTTCATGTTTATTAAATTTTGTGTCTAGTCAAACATCGTCGACAGATGGAGTATGAAGTAAAAATGTCTACCTAAAGAGTAACGTGTTTTTCTTATTTATTTTTTAGTATTTAATTGGTGATTTTTTGAAAAAATATTTTTTAATTATTTGATTGTACAATTTGTAAATTTATGGATGAATTCTGATTATTGGTTCTTTAGCTATGGGTAAATTCTGATTTTGGTCCCTGTGATATACGATTCAATATATTTAACCTTCAATTAATTAAACTTTGTGATTTTGATCTCTTTATGTAGAAAATATGTTATATTTAAACTATTTTTAAAAATATATTACCTTCAATTACTAAATAACAATATAAACATGACATAACACGCAAATAATTAATTAGCAAAACAGTTAATACTTCAAAAAAAAAAACGTGTGATTATTCAGAGAGTTAGCCAAATATCACAAGTAATAAAATCATAATTATCATACTCAATGAACCAAGAGTGCTACTATATCCTATATTTACTAACTGAGTTTTTAAGTCGCAATTGTGATTTATATATGGGAAAATGAGGGATCTATAAGTTGCATTTAACAATCGTGATTAATTAGTCGTACTTGTCAACTGTTATTTATAAGTCGTTTAACAAACGTAATTATAAGTCGTAATTTATCAGTTGCGGTTTCTAACGCGATTTAGCCTGAATCAATAAGAGAGATCAATGTGCGAATCTCTTTTTCAATCTACCACGTGATTGAGAGAAATGTGTCTTACTCGATCGGTACCACTCCAACTGGCTTGGACCGAATACGAAATTGGTGCTCGATCTAGTGATATTTTTGTGGGGATTCTATTTATAGTTGTAGGATCTCTTTCAGGATCATTGGAGTTCCTTTTTGGGTGGATGTGGGACGACCATATATAGGTGGTATGGCAAGGTGGGTCTAAATAAAAGGTTACAAATTCCCATCTCATTGGGGGCGAAGGAAAGATAGTTTGCTTCTCGCCTTGACGGATGACGACTTTTGTAGTGGTCGGCCTTCTTATTAGAAAGCCTTCTTGGTCGAAAAGCCCATTTCTGACTAGTAAGGATGCATCAAGCAAAAAAACTTGCACGAAGAAGACTTTTCTTCTCTACCCCCCTCTCTCTCCAAAGGCCAACGGGGAGAGATTGCATACCTTTCCGTTATCAAACTTAATTATAAGCCGTATTTATCAGTTGTGATTTATAACATTTATAAATCACATTCCCTAATCGCAATAATTCTCATTTGGCAACACACAATATATAAGTTGCATGCCTCAAACACGATATAGATAGCATTTGTCGTTGCGATTTATAAGTGGTATTTTATTGTACAATTTACTCATTTATAAGTTGAATTTATATTTTTCGGTGATTTATAAGTCCCACGTGTCAATCCTGATTTATAAGTTGTATAGGCGAGTGGATTAATAACTCGTATATAAGTCAATTTATAAGCTCATTCTACAAGGGAAAAGAGCAAAAAATGCTCCTTAATTATAAAAGTAAAATAAGTTTGCCATTCGTTTGAATTTGGTCCTAAAAATGTCCTTATTGTTAATGGACTGACTCACATTTTCCCCTCAACTATGGAAAGCAAACAAATTTTCCCTTCATTTGCATTTGGTCTTGATTATACTTATTGTGTATTTTGTATACAAGGAAATTTATATGTTAAGATTGTTGTCTTATGAGGTGGCACTCCATCTCAATAATAAAATATGTCTAATGGATAAATATAAGATGTAAGAGATTCCTTAGTTTTGAGGGACAAAATTTGAGTAAGTTTCCTCAACCATAAGGACATATTTGAGATCAAATTCGAACAAAAGAATAATTTATTCCATTTTTCATGATTGAGGGATAAATCCGAGCGAGTCCACTAACGATAAGGGGCATATTTAAGATTAAATTCAGCCGGGAAAGTACACCCAATCACCTTGGAAATGGACAGTGTTGAAGTTTTTAGCCGCTTATCCCGTTGACAAATTTTCAAGGTCAATGACAAAATTTGTTAAACTTGAAGTTTTGCCCATAAGACAAGTAAGATTAAAAGTTCAATATCATCTACTTTCAAAGTCAATATTGTAAATTACTACAGCGAAGGACAAACTTATTTTATTTCTTATAATCAAGGGGTATTTTTTGGCCCTTTTCGTATACATATGTAATTTGCTTATATTTGGAAGTCGAATCTTGAGCAAAAATTCTTGGGGTCAATTGGTTTGATGTATTAGTTTATATTGTGGTTCTAATACATGGATTGTTATATAGAGATTAGTACAACAACAGTAACATACCCAATGTATTCTCATAAATGGGGTATGGTTAGGGTAGGATGTACGCAAACCTCCCTACCCCTTATCTTTATGGGGTAGGGAGGTTTGTTAATTCGCGTGTAGGCAACGCTATCCGTCGTACCGTTCACTCTATCTATTCATGGAATTTTCTTTATTTCATTTTCGATTTTATATAGGCTCGCTCCCTCTTTTTCCAAGAATTCATCCACTTCCCTTTACTCCACAAGGCCTTCTCTAATAAGGAAAAGCCTTCCATTTCCGTCAAATGACCTGGTCTCCCCCGGCTATTCCACTGTTCGGGCTCCCTTTCCTTTTCCAATAGACCCTCGGCTCGCGAGTTTATAGATATTAATAATACATAATTATTATGCGGATAATATATAATGTAGAGAAAAAAAAACTCAAAGGCCCTTTATCTTTGAGTTTAGACTTATAAGTAATTTCTTTATTTTTGGGATAATACATAAACATGCCCTCAAATTCGGCCTCAGCTGACAAGTTTATTCTCCAACTTTAGGTGTGCACAAGTAGCACATCAACTTGTATAAAACACGTAAACACAACTACTGATGTGGCACATAATTTTTGGAGGTGTTTAAATAATCATTTTGGAAGTTGTTGTGTTCAACTGACAAAATGGAGACAAGTTGAGATGTCTACTTGTGCACACCTAAAGTTGGAGGGCATATTTGATAGCTGAGGCCAAATTTGAAGGCCCGTTTACGTATTATGACTTTATTTTTACATGAAGGCACTAATAATCCTTCATGTTCCAATAATTGGCGAGCTTTTACGGGTGTTCGGAATGATGAATAAGGAAAAATAGTAATAGGATAATAACTTATAAACTATCCCACTATATCCCTTATTTGGTTACCAATCCTTGAATAAGTTATCTCAGGATTAAAAATAGTACTGAGATAAGTTATCCTTGACAGAAGGTGAAATAACAATCCCAGGACTAGTTATGCCAGGATAAAATAATCTAAATGACAAAAATAGCCCTAAGATCCCTAAACCTTTTTTCTTCTACTAAATAATGTGGAGGGTATTTTTATAAGCAAACAATTTTTTCTTAAAAATTATGCACGTTACCAATTACTTTTTATACAACTAATCAAACAATCAATAGGATATAATATTAAGATAACTAATTTTAATATAAATAATCTCAATATAACTAATCTCAACATAACTAATCACATCATGTGTTCAAACCAAACGACGCCTTTGATACTTATCCAAGCTGTGCCTTTTTTTTTTTTTTTAACGGAACGTAGGATTCACGTGAGAAAATATTCCTCCAAAATATGGACTTCACTTTCCCTGTTTGTTTATTGCTCTTAATTGCAAACCAGACCTTTATCAAACTAAACCCAATAACGAAAACTCTCATTTGAATTCAATTCGGCAACTTAATCAATTATTGGAAGCAATCATATTTATTAAGACACAACCAGTGTTCAATTTGTATCGAGCCTCACTGGTAGAAAATACTCTTCACCAGCAACATGTCTAGTAAGTAGCCAATTTTCTGTGCCTTTAATTAATACCCAGGTTTCCAAGTTTGAATATTTTGATAAAAGATTGTGTAAAATGAAGGATAGTTTGTCCCTTTATCATTAACGAGCCTGTAAAAGGCACAGTGATTTAATTTATCCCATCAATATTCATGACATAACTTTTATGACCTTTCACCTAAAGCTAATTAATATTTACTGTGCCAATTTACGTGACACACTTAACACCTTTTTATGTTTATCACCAATTTAACTCTAAAATTTACACTTTACCCTTAAGAAAATAATTTTTAGCATTTTTTTCCTTTCTTAAATTTCGTGCCCAGTCAAATACTCTCATATAAATTGGGACGGAGGGAGTAGTATTTGTGAGTTTAATTTAGGTGATTTTTGTTACTCTGATGCAGTTTCATGATTTATTTTTATTTGTCTAGTGTGTTTATGATCCTAACTCAAAGATCTGTCTTTTTGCTCCAAAAAAAAAAAAAAAAAAAGAGAAAAGATTTCAGTTTAAAGCAGCTTTCATTCATTGATAAGAAAAAGTTTTTTTTTTTTTTTTTGAAGGCAGATTGAATATTTGGACTGATGATAAAGTAGAATAAAAGAGAATTCATTCATCATTCATCATCTTGAATAGAGATATGTTTTTTCTGAAAGCATGTGCTATGACTAACAGATGTGTGTCTGCATTAGTTGACTAAACCGAGAAGTTGTGTTTTTGCTAACCATTTTACTTAAATTCATAGGCAAGACTGATATTGCTTTACCGATGGATAAGTTGTCTTTGGATTTAATAAAGCAAGTGGAGGGGCCAACAAGTTCTGAAAGGAAGTAAGTTTAGCATGTGATCATTGGCTTGCATTCCTACATTAGTTTTAAATGTCTGATTTAATGTCTAGTAGATTGTCACATCAACATTGGCTCACTTGTTTTATGATTGCACATTTACCTTTTGATCTTACGTTACAGCTGCCAATTCACAATTGTTATGAATTATGTTTGTTTATGATAGGGTCTGCTATTAAAGCTTCCAAAATGTTAGTTTTCACTTTTTTCCAGAAATCTAATGCTATTTATATTGGAAAGGGATATAGGTCAATCACGCCAAAAAAAGTGGAAAAGCTTATTATAAGGAAGCAAAATTAAGTAGTTTGTGTCTGCGGAATGTGTTAACTCTCACAACTGTAGGAGTGTGTTGAAACACTTCCGTGGTGTATCAAAAGACATGCACAAAAAAGTGGGAAAGAAAAAAAATGAATCAAGATCTGGATATACTTACCTCGCCTGCGTATTTAGGTTTATTATGGATTTCGTTTTATGATTTGTTCTTTACCCTTCTTCCTGCGGTTAGTTACGCAGGAACTTGCTAACTCTCTCTCTTCTACTAGGAAAAGGACATTTGTAGTTCTTGTATCAACAGGAAGTTTCAATCCTCCAACTTATATGCACATGCGTTGTTTTGGTACGTACTGTCCAACCTCTACAATGTTTCTCTCGCTGACCTCTTTTCTTCTTTTTGTCCCTTTATTTCCCCCTCGGTGGAGCGAGGGATGGAGGATTGTGGGACTGAAGGAGGTGTATGTGCGTGTGTACCAAGGAGAAGAATCTTCTATGATTTTTCTATTCAGATGAAAGTGACAAGCCATGTATAGTCATAAGTCTTCAAGCACATAAGCTGCTCATTTTGTGCAAGCTGAACATATTGCGTTAACAATAACGGGAGAGGTGGTTTTGGTTAGTTAAATATAAGTCGTAGTTTGAGTCCTCTCAAGGACGGGCTCCTTTTTTTGGGGATAGTAAGAGTCAACTTCATATTCTTTCTCCAAAAACTATGAAGTTCATTTTATCTATTTACTGGATTTTGCTAAACTTTTGGCGATATTGATTCAGAGTTGGCAAGAGATGCGTTGACATCAGAAGGGTTTTGTGTGATTGGAGGTTACATGTCACCAGTAAATGATGCATATAAGAAAAAGGTATCTAGTCCAGGCAGTGAAACTGCTCAAAATGTGTAACTGGTAACAGCATAAATAAAAAGAATTTTTTTACAACTAGCATTGCTATTATCACTTGCTTCTGATCATCATGATGTTGCATTCTGAATCTCAGTCTATATTGTTTCTGTTCTGGGACCTGAAATTGCTTTATACTAGCACGTCCTGTTCTTAGTCATGAGTTTCTTTACCACTTTTGCAGGTCAAATATATTTTTAAGAAATTGAACATGGTTTGTATCTTGTGTCAATGTTACCGATGCACATAAAAAGATCTTACTAATGTATTTGCTCCTTATTTTTGCAGTGTCTTATATCTGCTGAGCATCGTGTTGCAATGTGCCAGTTAGCCTGTAAAAGCTCAGAATTTGTTATGACTGATCCCTGGGAGGTCTCTCTCTCTCATATATGAAATATATATATATATATATATATATCATTTGTCTTCTCCTGCTTCTCCCCACCAGAAAAAGAATATCCCAAACCTCCCTTTATAATGTGAGTAGTATTAGGGTCCTAGTTGGCATGATTGCTGCTATTGGCTGCTTTTATATTTGATGTATTTTACACCATTGCCTCAGTCCGATACAAACTAAGTTACCATCATCCTGTCAATGATTTTTCTTGAAATTAATTTTGCAGGCAAGTCAGGATAGCTATCAACGATCATTGACAGTTCTCTCCAGAATAAAAACCGCCATCAGTGGTGGAAATTTGGCATCCACTGGTAAGATCCGTAGCTGAATATGTCAGTCTGTGTTGGAATTGTGTTGATAGGAATTCGGTCTGATGGTCAATGGTTACATGAGAAAGTTTCAATCCTCCTGAAACCAGCTTTTCTTTTGGATAATTTTTTTTCGTTCCTACGAATTTGTTTATACTTCTGACACAGGCTTGACGTGTATTCGTGAAAATATTTCATTTACCCCTTCCAAAACCTCGGGGTTGTTGCATGCTTAGTGTGTGTGTGTGTGTGTGTGTGTGTATATATATATATTGGTTGTTACCACCTAATAGTTGAATAAGAAAAAACTTTTTTCCCCAACCAAACAAATATAAGAAAATAAAGAACAAAAGTAAACCGACTGGAAAGAGAAGAAAGTAATTTAGGTATCGAACCGTAACTTCATCTTTGTTTGATCATTTAGTTAATAGATCACTGCGCAGTTCATTTCTGTTGTGGAGGTAGCTTTGTTGTGTACTGATGTGTACTTTGTGTGCTTCAAAATGAATGTTGTATTCTCCATTTGATTCTTCCAATTTGATGTTCAGTTTATAGAATTGAATATTTTCACTTACTATATATAATGGCAAGTTCAGTTACTCCTACTTTTCCAGATCAGTTGCGCAACCATAGTCTATCAACTAACTTGTCAGACTTATCTTAAATCAATGCACGTGTTAGTTACTACCTAATAAACTATTACTTAGTTGCTATGCAACCCTAAGGGAGGGAAAATTTGTATTATCTATTCAAGTGAAAATTTTGTTTATTTTATTGTTAGATTGCGAACTTCGATGCTAATTTTAACAACGGTTATTTTTCTTGCAGAAGACCTCATGGTCATGCTTGTATGTGGTTCTGATCTGCTAGAATCTTTCAGCACACCTGGAGTTTGGTTACCTGAGCAGGTAAGTCGATTTAAAAGAGTTTATCAGAAGCGAAATACCTCCTCCTTCACGTTGGACTGAAGTCATGCTCTTATTATAAGTTTTGTGTAGAAGAAATGGGATATGCTCATCCGTTGATTTTTTAGGTCAGGAGCATATGTAGAGACTTTGGCTTGGTTTGTGTTCGGAGAGGTGGTCAGGATGTTGAAAGGATCATTGCTTGTGATGATATTTTGAATGAATATAAGGTAAACTTCATTAGGAACTCCATCTCTTGTTCCCTTGTTCTCTTGAAGCTCATCAACTGAGATGATTGGCTAGTAGTAGTGGACACAGTAGAGAACGTCAAATTATTGGTCGAAGGTTACATGTAATATACAGTGTACTACATGTAAATTTGCAGAAGAATATCCGAGTTGTGGATGAAGTAGTGCCAAATGGAATCAGTTCAACGGGACTAAGGTAAAAAATCGTCCATTTGACTAGCTAGGAGGATATGAAATGAATCTTGCATAAATTTGGTGGACAAGCTAACTATTCATTCTCATGTCAGGGACTGCATCTCAAAAGACTTGTCAGTGAAGTACTTGACAGCCGATGAAGTGATCAATTATATCAAACAACACAACCTTTACAGAGGGCAATGATCTAACAACTGAATCAGTAGTTTTTTTTTGTTTTGTGTGTGTGTGTGTGAAATAAGTGCCAAGGACAGATTCTCCAGCCTGCTAAGGGAGATCATTGTTTCATGTGATTAAGTGAACACAAAAACCTCAAGATTTCTTACGAACTGCATCTATATATGAAGCAGACAAACTTTATTGATTGATATGTGAATGTTCTCTGCTTTTCGCTTTCTCTTCCCCTTCCTTCTTTTGTTAACTGGCTACTCGATTGCTATGTTACTAGGACTCTTCAAAAATACCACCAGGTGCGTGTCAGATCCTCCAAAAATAATGCGTTTTTGGAGGATTTGATACATGTGTGGCGATATTTTTGGAAAGTCCGAGCAACATAGAAGAAATATAGATATTTTATTGGGAATGTATATAGTAGACAATATTACATCACAACCAGGTTACTTTGGTAAGCAGCCTGCCACAGAAACAGTACTTGAGTTACCTTCATACGTAATCCAAGAGTTCAAGTCCCGAAGGACATTAACGTTACCATACATAGCTAGAACATGACAGGTGGTAGCATTTACATTCTTAACAAAAGTAGTAGCTTCGTTGTGGTCTCTTTCTAATTTTGGTTCAACAAAATATGGTGGCCGCATCTGGTACTGGACTTTATTTATTATGGGCTGACTGAGAGCTTCCTTAGCAAGTAAGTGGGTAACTTCATTACCTGCACTCATGGATGATGTCAGTATAAATGAGGTTGTTTTGGTAAAGGTATTTGATTACCTCAGTTGAATCTGTTTCAATCTCAAGAGGGCTGAGTCCATGTAACTTTGCCAAATCCAACCGTTCTTTTAATGCAATAAGTTCTGCCTGTAGAGCATTGTAGCATAACCACGGCTTTGGAACCCAATCACCCATGCCCGACTGCTATTTCGAATCAGACCACCTCTCCCAGATTGTAAAGTGTTTTGGCGAAAGCTAGCATCTATGTTAAGCTTATACCACCCTTGCACAGGTTTTTTCCAATAAACATTAATAGCAACAGATTCACTTTTGTGGGATTCTTTTTCTGTAAATGTTTTATATTCAAGGGCAGCATTCAGGATATCAAGAATATATAGGCTGTTGCAAGTGCCTATATAGGACACAGATGCCCCAGTGCGGAGGTGTGAGAGGTTGGCCATGGATGGTTTCAGACGAGGTAAGGGTAGGCCGAAGAAGTATTGGGGAGAGGTAATTAGACACGGCATGACGCAGTTATAGCTTACCGAGGACATGACCTTAGATAGGAGGGTTTGGAGGACCCAGATTAGGGTAGAAGGCTAGTAGATAGTCTCGTTATCCTTTCTTATTAGTAGTCGCATTATCGCAGTATAATTTCTTGTGCTCCGATTTCTGCTATTATCTGTTATTTCCTGTGCTTTGACTATCCTATGTTATCTGTGTCGCTTGCGTTATTTCATTTCCATATCGCTTTGAATCTCTTAGCCTTATCTGACCTCTTTTTATGCTTTTATTGAGCCAAGGGTCTTTCGGAAACAGCCGTCCTACCTTGGTAGGAGTAAGGTCTGCGTATACTCTACCCATCCTAGACCTCACGTTGTGAGATTTCACTGGGTTGTTGTTGTATAGGCTGTTGCAAGTATTGTTTTGATTGTTGTGGTTTCTACTGATCCAAAGGTGCTAAACCACATACGGGTACACAACAATCCATTTAAGAGACCAAATGGTGATAGAAATATTGAAATCTCTTATGTGACAAAGCCAATGGGCATCATGATTTAAGCAAGAAACATCAATACCCAAAGAATGCCAGAAAGATTTAGCTATTACAGTACAAAAGATATGCTCATTAGTTTCTTTTTCTTTTTTGCACATAGGACAAATGACATCTATATTAATACCTATGTGATGCAGATAAGACCTAGAAGGAAGTCTACTATGATAGCATTTTCAAAGAAAAAAATTTGATCTTGTTAGGGCATTTTAAATTCCATATCCAAAAGAAATCTTTAGCAGATTGTGATTTCTCTTCAATAAGCTCATAACAAGATTTGATAGTGAAAAGACCATTTCTGGTAAGGGATCATAAAGGTTGGCGTATTTTATCGGGTTCCTTATGGTTGTGGATACTAATTATTTTGTCAACAATAAGCTGGGTAAAACAAAAGCTAGTTTACTCAAATGCCATTTTTTCTTAGAATAGATGTCCTTGAAAGTAAGGGAGTAGTCTTTTTTGGATAGAGGACCAGAAATGCAGCTTCTAAGACTAGGCATATTGGGAATCCATTTACTAAACCAAATGCTGGTATTAGATTTGGGATTAAAGGCCAGAGTATACCCTTGTTACAGTATTCCCAACCTCTAACTATATTGTTCCAAAAAAAAGAGTTATGACAGCTATTATACTTAACAACATAACAAGCCCTGATAATTTTGGTCCATGGTGCATTTGTGTTATTCAAAAGTCTCCAGGTTAGACTAATGAGGCTAGCTATGTTTTTTGACTTAGCATGTCTCACACCGAGACACCTAAACCACCTTCAACTTTCCTTTTAGCCAAAATTTGCCGGTTTAGAAGGTGAAGTTTCTTCTTCTCATTAGTGCTACCCCATGTAAAATTCCTTTGGATCTTGTCTGTTCCCTTAAGTATTTTCTTGGGAAGAAGGGGGTATTGCATATTATGATTTGGGGTGGTGTTAAGAGTAGAGTTTGTAAGAGTAACCTATGCTGCATTTTTTCTAGAATAAAGTAGTCAGAATATTTGGGCTTGTGATTCAAAATTGGGAAGCCTAGGTATTTCCCAAAATCATCTCCAATCTTGATTTGAATAAGCTTAGCAAATTTAGCAGCAGTAGATTTTGGGTAGTTTTTAGAAAAAAAAAGACTTGATTTAGAATGATTTATGGATTGCCCTGATTGAGAACAAAAATAATTGGGACAAGTCATGAGGGTGTTACAAGTCTTATCATTGGCTTTACCCATCAATGTGAGGTCATCCGCAAAAAAGAGATGTGAGAGTTCAGGAGCATTTGACTTTATTTTAATAGGATCCCAGAGGCAAATGTCAACATAATAATTTATTAACCCAGAAAACATTTCCATACACAATATAAAGATATACGTGACACGGGATCTCCTTGTCTGATGCCCCTACTTGCGCTAAAATAAGGAGTACAATAACCAATAACCATTAACCAACACGGCAATGTTACTAGTAGTTACACAGTTCATGATAATGATAAGGCTAGTAATCTTGGGAAGAAACTGAAAATATTTTAAAGTTCTATAAATAAAAGACCATTCAAGTCTATCAAAAATCTTTTCAAGGTCAATTTTAAGAATCATATTAGGCTTTTGACTTTTAGATCTGTTTAAAAGATCAATGGCTTCATGAATAACTATAGCATTACCACAAGCTCTCCTATTTTTTTTTGGTTCTTTTAAAACTACTTTGGAAAGGACTAATGATATGTTGTAAAAAAGGTTTGATTCTGTTACTAATTATTTTAGTAAATACTTTATAAGCAGTGTTACAAAGACCTATAGGCCTGAAATTCTTAAGGTTGTTTGCATTAGGAAATTTTGGGATGAGGCATAAGTATAATGTCATGGGCGGCTTTCCAGCCATGCCCCATGACCCCTTGGATACACCCCATGGCGCCATGGCAAGCCTCTCAGCGCCTAGCGCCATGGATGGCCCCGTGGTCTTAGTTGCGCTAAGTGACAAGGTTGCTTCTGCCTATGTCACCCCATCGATGTCCCTCGCTAGTGTCCCTATACTGGCCGTGCCCCAACGCATGCCCAGCGCCCAACTACAGTGCCCGCACCCAGCGCCCTGCGCCCATAGACCTGCTTTAGTTTAGGTCCCTTTTGATGTAAATATAGAGTAGTTTACTTTATGTATTTTGTAGTAAGATTCTCTAGCAAAGTTATGTCTAGTCCTTTAACTTTGGTTTTTCTTTTTAAAGTATATATAGGGGGGATCAAGCAATCAAAAACTTTCAAGCAAGCAATCAATTATGAGTACTGATGTCTCTCCCCCTCGACACCGCTTGCCCTCGTCGTAATAGCTTTCATTAATGCAATCAAGCTTTCTTTCTTTCTCATTCTCACTCACTTTTCTGTTCTCTTAATTGCTCTTGACATTGGTTTTCCCGTATGGCACTGACAGTCTCGGCTAGCGTACGGAGGGGACCCCGGTTGATGGAGAGTAACTTTGGAAACATCGGTTACTTAGCCTTACGTCGCCCTTCCAAGAAGTCTAAGGAAGGCGCCGCGTAACAGTTGGTATTAGAGCCTAAGCTCAACATCGGACAAGGGAACACATTGCTATTGTAATCATTTTCTGACCATGGTGAACCATGGAGACCGTTTCTTGCTTTTGGAAACTGCAGTTAACAGACTACAGCCCGTGACTTAAAGGTTGGACGACCTGGACCGCAGGATGCGGCAGGCCGAGCAAGACATTGTATATATTACTGGCGACTCAAATGAGCCGCCCAAATGGCTGCCACACAACGAACTGAGGATCTAGCCTACAGTGCACAAGAGGCCGACAAGGTGACTGCCATGCAGCAAAACATCGACAACTTGACTAATCAACTCAATGTTGTCAACGCTGCACTATAAGGCCTACTCCGAGGAAGAGGCAATCCTATTGGGGGCGCGACAAACCTTGCCCCGGCACCCCAGAAACTCAAGATTCCTGAACCAAAGCCATATCAGGGAGCTCAAAATGCCAAAGAAGTAGAAAATTTCATCTTTGACATCGAGCAGTACTTCGACGCTGTGGGAGAATTGGAGGAGCCAAAGAAGGTAGCAACTGCTGCCATGTATTTACAAGGCGATGCCAAACTCTGGTGGCATGTAAAGTATGAAGCCATCAAGGCTGGTGAGGATGCTCTTAGGACATGGGAAGAACTAAAAGTAGCCATACGCTTACAGTTCTTCCCCGAGAACGTCGAGTACAATGCACGGAGCAAGTTTCGGGAACTCAGGCAAACGAAATCAGTCCGAGATTATGTGCGCGAGTTCTCCGCACTCCTACTGAACATAAGGGACATGGGCGACAAAGACAAGCTTTTCACATTCATGGAAGGCTTGAAGTCCTATGCTTGTATGGAAATACAAAGACAGAGGGTCGATTCTTTGCCCAAAGCTATCTAAGCTGCGGAATGCCTTGGTGACTACCAACTGGAAGCTCGAAAGGATAAACCTCAACAACCTATCCATGGGGGATTCAAGGGGACGAATCTAGCAATGCTGGCCCCAACAGAAATTGAGGAGATCGTAGTGCAACTAAATCCAAGAGTTTCTCCTCAGACAGCACTAGTGCTGCGTCTTATAATAATGATCAGGGAAGGAAGCCCCCCTCAGGATGCCGTCATTGCGGCGGACCACATTGGAACAATGAATGTCCACAGGAACAGATGAATGCTTATTAAATTCTGGATGATGAGACGGACGACGATGAGGATGATGCTGATCAGACATAACCGATAGGTGCCTTCAATGCACTTGTTTGTTCCATTTTTGATACTCTAGAGGGCACCAGTGCCGGTATATGCAAGAAGAAGGACCCAGGCCTAACTTCCAAGAAGAGAAAGACAAAGGAAGGCGAGGGGCCTCCTCCTAGAAAGGAGAAGACCCTGATGTTTGTAGACATGCGAGTAAATGGAAAACCTATTAAGGCCATGATAGACACAAGCGCTACGCACAACTATTTGGCCTCCACTGAGGGAGAACGCCTTGGTCTAGTTGTTGGAAAGGGAAGGGGTCGCGTAGAGGGATTGGAATTCATGAGACAAACTAACACCATTCTCGTACCCTACGCGGGTGTGCTACTCATGATGGGAGTAAACGGGGCCAAAACTTGCATTATCCCATGCACAACTGTAAAGATGGCCTCAGAAAATATCTCAGCATTGTAGCTGAAGAAGGGAGTTCACAGATAAGAACCCATGTTCCTGGCTACCCTTTGTATCGAAGAGATTGAGCGTGTTTCAGGGCCTATTCCAACGCCTGTGAAGGAGCTCATGAAAGAATTTTGAGGATGTCATGCCGCAGGACATGCCAAAGCGGCTCCCGCCTAGGCGAACGACGGATCATAAAATTGAATTGGTGCCAGGTGCGAAGCCACCTACCCGAGCACCCTACAAGAACCCGAACTCACCGAGCTTCGGAGATAATTGATGGAGATGCTGGACACGGGGATTGTTGTGCCCTCCAAGTCACCTTACAGGTCATCTGTGCTATTCCAAAAGAAACACGATAGTAGCCTAAGGCTCTGTGTTGACTATCGGGCTTTAAACAAGATCACCGTGAATAATAAGTACCCTATGTTGACACCTAATTTTGGCTCGACGTGCTTAAAATTAACGTTTTGGGGGCCCCTGATTCGTTAAAGAGCACGAAATACATTTTTTACACATTTTTTACATTTTTTTCAACAATTTATTGATGATTATCCTTATTTTAGGAATTTTCTCAATTTATTGTCATTTTTTCAAGAATCATTATTTTGCACATGTACAGCGTAATACTACAATTTTTTGTGCAATTAATAATTGTTTCTTAATTTTATAGCAATACATTTTTTCATATCATAGACATTAATGTTTATATTTTATACTTGCGTTATTATTTATACATGTATTAATTAACTATATTTTAGTACAGTCTGACAGTGCAGGGAAAATCGGAGTAATTAATTTTTGAACGCAGAGTAAAATCCGATCAAGTCAAGGTTTCATCACTTTTTTTAAAAAAGGGATTAAAATAAGCATTGAGGGGACAAAGGGGTGCATTCTTTCATTTTTTGGACAAAAGAGGGTGTTCATTGATATTATAAGAAAGGGTGGGGTTAAATTTTTTTTTTTTTCATCCTTTGTCTTCATTCTATACACAAACACACACTTACACAGACAACACATCTCATTTTCCAGATTTTATTCCTTTCCCCTTTTCTGCAGGCCCCACATGTTTTCTACCTTTTGAATTTTCTTCCATTTCTTTCCCCCTAAAAACTCTCTCTCCTCATTATTCCAGAGAGACAAGCACATTTTCAGATTTGGTCCATCCCCTCTCTCTCTTCTAAGAAACCCTAAACATTTTTTCCCTCTCCTCCTCTTCAACCACAGTCGCCGCCCACTCTTCACACCGGAGCTCGGAGCTCCGGTGGACTTCTCACCACCACTGTCCCTTTGCTTTCCACCAGAAATCACCACACAACAACCCTTTTTTTTTCCTCGTTACTGCTCCGGCGAGGAGCTCCGAACTCCGATGAACCGGAGCAGCGAACAATAACTCCGCCACTAACCACCGCGAAACAACCAGCAACCAAACGACACCACCATTCGCTGCTACTTCCCTTCCTCATCTCACGATTTTTTTTTTGTCTGTATGTGTGCATTTTTTTTTTCAGTTCAGATCTGGTCGGAGTCGTTGTGCTCCGGCGACTAGGTGTTATCCGACGTCTACCATGGCTGTTGTATTTTCCTATTGTTTGACTACCTTCTTGTTGCTATATTTTGAATTTATTTGCTAAGTAGTGTTTTCCCTAACCCACTTGTACAAATCCCCTATGATGCCTTTACTTTTCCATTGACACTACAATTTGTTGACTAATGTTTCACTGCTACTTCTTCATCACTGCTCCGGTGAATCGGAGCAGCCAACAGCGACACTACCTTCCTCCACGAAACCCATCTCTGACGAAACACCACGACGACGACGAACTCCCTCAATTTTGCTGCTTCTTGCCCCCTGTTGCTTCTGCATTAATATTATCTGTATATATTTGCAGGTTTATAACTATTTTGTGTTTAGCGTTACTGCTCCATTCCGCTACTACCATTGTTGGACTGTTTGTGAGAGTTTTCCGGTGACCTCTGTGTTGGCGGAGCCGCTCCATCTTACTGGTTGTTGTTGCTATTGGTTGCCTGTTATGTTTATCTTCTCTGCAGTGCCTCTTACTGATTTCCTTACATTTTGTGCATGTATATTCATGTGGTATTTTGTGAATTGGTTTGGTCCTTCTCTATAGCTGATGTATTGTTTTGATTCCTTACTGTTGATCTTGGACTTTTCTTTGTTTAGGCTTCTTTTTAAAAAATAAAATAAAAAAATCATTACGTCGTTTCTTTGGCCTGGAGTTGCATACTTAGTCTACATATTTTTTCACGTTATAAAATCATCTTTAGATGACACTGATAGGTTGGACCTACTGTTTTCATGTTTTTTTTTCCTTTCATTTTTTCTTCTTCTTTTTTTTACTGTTTTCATTTCTTTTGCTCTTATGTGACAAAATGGCTACTTAGCCTACTAAAATTTTTTATCTTAATTAATAAAACTTTGTTTTCTATACTTGGCCGATGAAGAAATTTCCGTCGATTTCCAAGGCCTTCCATGTACAAAGACGGGTTTTTATTTTAAGTTTATTCATTATTTCTTTAATTCATCCGATAGTTATTTATTCTCTTACTAACATTTTTATTAAGTCTCATGCAGGTATTCAGAGTTACTTTTTGAAGATGACACTCAAAAGAAGTTCAAATAGCTTCTTAAATTCTCTGTTTATATATATATATATATATTTTTACAGTCTTAAATTATACAAGCATAAAATATAGTGAAACTTTACTTTTTAGGGTGCAGGTTGGTGGTATTTATTTATGATCTGCTTAGGTGATTTAAATTTTATGTGTTTTAGACAAATTAATATTAGGCAGTTATCATTTTTGTAGCTAATATTCTTATAGTTATCATGTTTCGCTCGAGTTTTAATTCAATAGCTTAGCACACTTAAGTGAAAAAATAGGGTGATTTGCCTCAATATTAGGCTTTAGAATGTACTCTCGTAATTAATTGATTAGGCGTACATACTTAGCTAGTTAAATTAGTTAACTCACCTTGAGTAATTTCATGTCCATTCTTTATACCCTTTTCACATACCCAAGCTTCTAAGTTGCACATAACTTTTTTTTAATAATTATTATATCACATATGTATAAAATACGTATTGCATGATTATTTATGTGAATAGTCATATTGGTTATTCTTTAGTCTAAATTCTATTAATTTTTGTAAATAATAATCAAGCCTTTTTACACATCCCTCGTATAGTTAAATTGGTCCAGCCGGGAACCACATTTGTGGATTCTGAAGGATGCCTAACACCTTCCCTTCGGAATAATTTGAACCCTTACCTAGAATCTCACTTATTTTCGTAGACCATATTAAGCTGCATATATTAATAATTTATAGGTACCCTAGTATACCTTAAATGCTAGGTGGCGACTCTGTACATAATTAATTATTTCAGAGCTCCATAAGTTGTGCTTTGTTTAGCCTTTGGTAAAAATAGGGTGCAACAACATGGCGACTCTGCTGGGGACACTTAGGTTCTAACCATATGGACTCAATTTGTTATTCGAGGTATGTTGTCTTTATTTGAATTTTTCTTTATTTTACTTGCCTGTATTTATTCGTCATGTATATCCTTTCCCTTGTTCCCTTATTTGTTTACGTACATATCTGCTTTTAATTTCATACACTGTATTATTGCCTTTTTTACTAGCAAGTTTTATTTACCATAATCATTTTTTACTTTATTGTAAATTATGCATCTTGCTTTTACTGTTTCTCTTTGATTGCTATCTTTTGGTGGTTTTATATTAATATTCATATGTGTTATCGGTTTATATAAAATGGCATGCCGTTCATATTTCCTCCACTTCTGGAAAACTCACACTATCACACGTACACGCGAGGTGTGTTTTGCGCACCAGCGAATTTTTTTCGTAGAATCCAAATTTTAGGAGAGTTGACGTATGCGCGGGGTGCCCGAGTAACGGGGACCGCGTAGCCTTCTCACTCGAGTAGTCCGCTCGGGAGCCTTGTGTCATAGGAAAACCAACTCTTAGAATTCCTAGGTTACTGTACATCCCATTTTGCAGTTATTTTTAGCTAGGTTGAATTTTATCTTTTATTTCGAACATTTTTTTCATTTTTCACATACTCTTTATTTGTTACATGTTTTGTTTTTAAATAAATATAGTTGTTATTTGCTTTGCACTACCTTAGCACTTTATCTAACTATTTTTTAGTTGACTTGCGTTGAACCCTGCATTTTGTAAAATATTTTTTCTTCAATCATGCATTTTATACCCTATTTGCAAGAACTACGCACACCTGATTCTCTTCTTTGATGAGATACGTAGGCAGCCCTTCTGGGTTCGGTATTATTATTCAAAAAAAATCACAAAAAAATCCTTTATTTTGAAAAAAAAAAATCACAAAATATTTTATTTCTTTCTATCCTATTTCAACGAACTACGCGCACCTGATTCTCATCTAAGATGAGATACGTAGGCAACCCTTCTCGGGTTCGGTACCCCTATTAAAAAAAAATACAAAAATACAAAAATATTTTTTTAGATTCATATCTTTGACTTGGTTGGTACCAACATAGTTAGGGTTGTGCATATGAAAGAAACAAGTGATAATCAATATAATGGAGAGGACTGACTTCGTGGTAAAACTATAGATTCTTTTGGTACCTCTCATTCACACTTTAAGGGACACTTGAAAAATTCTCTTGCATGCTTGTAAGACAAGAACAAAACCAACCTCATTGTTTCATGTGCATTGTGTGGTGAGCTTTATATAACGTTCAATTGCATTGCATTGTGATCTAGAACTTGGCCTGAATGTCTGTTGAGGCGAAATTATGAGTAACACTCAGCATAGAAAAGGATCGTAGGCCTTCTTTGACCCGTTTGAGCCTTTCTAGCCTACCAAATGACGTTATCTTTGACAACCATATCATTAGCCTATACCGTTTCTGAGTGCTTACATGCACTATCTCTCTCTTGGCCCAACCTCCCTGAGCGCACTAAAAACGTGCAACCGCGGATAGAGATCTGAGCTGAAGCTTCAAAAAAAAAAAAAAAGGGATTCAACCGTCCCAGAAAACCAAAGGCTAAGAACGACCACCAAAGCATGAAAGAGCCCACACAAAAAAAAAAAAAAAAAACTTAGTCATTCAGAATCTCGGACATACAACCCGTTATTTTTTTTTCACACTCAGGCATACAACCTGGAATTACTATCAAGACCTCGGGCATGCAACCCAGGTCAATTCCCTTAATCCCCACAGAGTTTCGGGCATGCAACCCTAAACTCAAAAAAAAAAAAAAAAAAAAAAAAAAACGAAAAAAGGGCTTTAACTTGCAAAAGAGGTCGCACAAGTACGAAAAAAAGGGACAATAAAACAAAGTGTCAGAGCACAGACATAGTGCAACGCTTAGGGAAGGATTAGTCACTCCTTACCCAAATAATATCCTACCCTTTTCCCAAGCCTACATTACAACACCATAACAAGCCCTACGTGATTCTATGCTAAGGTTTCTCTCATTAGTGGATACTTACATGACGACCAAGCTTATGGTATTACAATTGCAAACATTGAACATCTTTCTGAGTTTGAGTGTACTTCTCTAGATGTCTCAAAGTTCAAAAATACTGAATATGTGTGAAAAAGGACTTTCTTTCTGGTGAGGGCACTTGAAACATGAGGATAGGTATAGTTCATAATCCTTGTTTGAAGCAAAATGAACCAATCTTGTCGATCTTTAGGTATGTCTAAGGTACCACTTGAAGCTATAGGAATTACCAATAAGTCGATCTTGGTTTGTTGGACGATAAATAATGGTGAATTCTTATGCACAATACTAATTGTTGGTACCAACTGAAGTCGGGGCATGTTATATCAATCATTGTTATTATTAAAAAAAAAAAAACAATTTTGCTGGATTTTGCTTTCGTGATTTTGTTATTTTTTTTTCTTAATTTTGTTTTTTATCGTTGCACAGTAAATATAGTTCAATGTTGTTGTGTTGTTACTAACTCTACGAGGTATCGACATCTGGTCTTACCATGAAAGATCCTCGTATTTCTCCGCTGAAGCATGAAATTGGGAGAACATTTTTGAGTAGCTTAAAAAAATAAAAATAATAATAATAATAATAATAAAAAAAAAAACAAGTGCACATCACTTTCCGCTGGAAGTATACGAATTTTTGTTTGTTTAAACTGGGACAGAATTTTTGAGGGGGCCCTCAAAAATTCCACCAATGGCACATTTTGAGAGAAAAGGCATGGGCTCATCCGGCCCCACAGTAGGACACTGCATTGGCTCGTCCAGCCCCACAACAGGACATCGAGGGCGTCATAGTCTAAAGGCATCATTCTCATCGCCTAAAGGCACCATTTCATGGCCCAAGGACCTTACCTTCTGCACTTCATTCGCGCCGAAGCAAAGGCGTTACCCTCCACACCAGCATTGCTTTATTATTTTCAAATGCCTCTGCGTATGCTCGCAGCCGCATTGCATTGCACCTGCATTGCTCACCGCCTTTTATTACTGCCTGGGCCATGCACCGCCCTTTTAAATTTCTGCATAAGGCTGTGCACCGCCTTTCATATGATGCATGGGCTGCGCACCGCCCTTTGCATCGCTTTCATATATTACATGGGCCATGCACCGTCCTTTGTAATTTCTGCATAAGGTTGCTCACCGCCTTTCATATGTTACATGGGCCATGCACCGCCCTTTGTAATTTTTGCATAAGGCTGAGCACCGCCTTTCATATGATGCATGGGCTGCGCACCGCCCTTTGCATCGCTTTCATATATTACATGGGCCATGCACCGCCCTTTGTAATTTTTGCATAAGGCTGAGCACCGCCTTTCATATGATGCACGGGCTGCGCACCGCCCTTCGCATCGCTTTCATATGTTACATGGGCCATGCACCGCCCTTTGTAATTTCTGCATAAGGCTGAGCACCGCCTTTCATATGATGCACGGGCTGCGCACCGCCCTTCGCATCGCTTTCATATGTTACATGGGTCATGCACCGCCCTTTGTAATTTCTGCATAAGGCTGAGCACCGCCTTTCATATGATGCACGGGCTGCGCACCGCCCTTCGCATCGCTTTCATATGTTACATGGGCCATGCACCGCCCTTTGTAATTTCTGTATAAGGCTGAGCACCGCCTTTCATATGATGCATGGGCTGCGCACCGCCCTTTGCATCGCTTTCATATATTACATGGGCCATGCACCGCCCTTTGTAATTTCTGCATAAGGCTGAGCACCGCCTTTCATGTTGTATGGGCTGCGCACCACCCATTTAAATTTCTGCATAAGGTTGCTCACCGCCTTTCATATGTTACATGGGCCATGCACCGCCCTTTGTAATTTCTGCATAAGGCTGAGCACCGTCTTTCATATGATGCATGGGCTGCGCACCGCCCTTTGCATCGCTTTCATATGTTACATGGGCCATGCACCGCCCTTTGTAATTTCTGCATAAGGCTGAGCACCGCCTTTTATATGATGCATGGGCTGCGCACCGCCCTTTGCATCGCTTTCATATGTTACATGGGCCATGCGCCGCCCTTTGTAATTTCTGCATAAGGCTGAGCACCGCCTTTCATACGATGCACGGGCTGCGCACCGCCCTTCACATCACTTTCATATGTTACATGGGCCATGCACCGCCTTTTGTAATTTCTGCATAAGGCTGAGAACCGCCTTTCATATGATGCATGGGCTGCGCACCGCCCTTTGCATCGCTTTCATATGTTACATGGGCCATGCACTGCCCTTTGTAATTTCTGCATAAGGCTGAGCACCGCCTTTCATGTTGCATGGGCTGCGCACCGCCCTTTTGTAATTTCTGCATAAGGCTGAGCACCGCCTTTCATATGTTGCCTGGGCTGTGCACCGCCCTTTCAATTTCTGCATAAGGTTGCGCACCGCCCTTTTGTAATTTCTGCATAAGGCTGAGCACCGCCTTTCATATGTTGCACGGGCCGCGCACCGCCCTTTGAAAATTTCTGCATAATACATCGCACCGCATCTGCCTTGTTTTATTATTATTTTCTTAATGCCCCTGCGTATGCTCGCAGCCGCATTGCACTGCACCTGCATTGTTTTATTGTTTTCAAATGCCCCTGCGTATGCTCGCAGACGCATTGCACCGTACCTGCATTTGTTTGTTTTAAATGCCCTGCGTATGCTCGCAGATGCACTGCACATACATTGCATCATTACTTTGCGAATGCTCGCAAATGCACTGCACATACATTGCATCATTACTTTGCGAATGCTCGCAAATGCACTGCACATACATTGCATCATTACTTTGTGAATGCTCGCAAACACACTGCACATGCATTGCATTATCACTTTCAGATACCCTTCAAACGCATTGCACCATGCCTTAAAAAAAAACGTCCATTAGTTATCACCTTTCGAACTACATTGACCTGATTCTCGTGATTGACGAGATATGTAGGAAGCTCTATGCAGAGTTCGGTCACATCAGGGTGAGAATCATTCTTTCCCCAGCAAGTACACAATCTTGCACCTTCCCAGTATCTCGTAGCTCGATACTGGGGAAATTTTGGAAGAGACGACGTGGGTATGCGAACATTTTTTTCGGCCCTGAACAATCCTTCCCGTTTTATCATTTTTCTTTTCATTGCAACCCTACCTACAGACTGAGAGTATTGTCAAAGCTCTACCAACGTCTGGCCTCTTTCTCCGTACATATCCTTTTAACAATTCTTTGTCGAGCCAAAATAGGCTACATGTCAACGTCTTCGTCCGAAAACTCTTTCATCGTCTCCGGTCGAAGAGGGACAAGTTGTTGACACCTAATTTTGGCTCGACGTGTTTAAAATTAACGTTTTGGGGAGCCCTGATTCGTTAAAGAGCACGAAATACATTTTTTACACATTTTTTACATTTTTTTCAACAATTTATTGATGATTATCCTTATTTTAGGAATTTTCTCAATTTATTGTCATTTTTTCAAGAATCATTATTTTGCACATGTACAGCGTAATACTACAATTTTTTGTGCAATTAATAATTGTTTCTTAATTTTATAGCAATACATTTTTTCATATCATAGACATTAATGTTTATATTTTATACTTGCGTTATTATTTATACATGTATTAATTAACTATATTTTAGTACAGTCTGACAGTGCAGGGAAAATCGGAGTAATTAATTTTTGAACGCAAAGTAAAATCCGATCAAGTCAAGGTTTCATCACTTTTTTTAAAAAAGGGATTAAAATAAGCATTGAGGGGACAAAGGGGTGCATTCTTTCATTTTTTGGACAAAAGAGGGTGTTCATTGATATTATAAGAAAGGGTGGGGTTAAATTTTTTTTTTTTCATCCTTTGTCTTCATTCTATACACAAACACACACTTACACAGACAACACATCTCATTTTCCAGATTTTATTCCTTTCCCCTTTTCTGCAGGCCCCACATGTTTTCTACCATTTGAATTTTCTTCCATTTCTTTCCCCCTAAAAACTCTCTCTCCTCATTATTCCAGAGAGACAAGCACATTTTCAGATTTGGTCCATCCCCTCTCTCTATTCTAAGAAACCCTAAACATTTTTTCCCTCTCCTCCTCTTCAACCACAGTCGCCGCCCACTCTTCACACCGGAGCTCCGAGCTCCGGTGGACTTCTCACCACCACTGTCCCTTTGCTTTCCACCAGAAATCACCACACAACAGCCCTTTTTTTTCCTCGTTACTGCTCCGGCGAGGAGCTCCGAACTCCGATGAACCGGAGCAGCGAACAATAACTCCGCCACTAACCACCGCGAAACAACCAACAACCAAACGACACCACCATTCGCTGCTACTTCCCTTCCTCATCTCACGATTTTTTTTTATGTGTATGTGTGCATTTTCTTTTTCAGTTCAGATCTGGTCGGAGTCGTTGTGCTCCGGCGACTAGGTGTTATCCGACGTCTACCATGGCTGTTGTATTTTCCTATTTGACTACCTTCTTGTTGCTGTCTTTTGATTTTATTTGCTAAGTAGTGTTTTCCCTAACCCACTTGTACAGATCCCCTATGATGCCTTTACTTTTCCATTGACACTACAATTTGTTGACTAATGTTTCACTGCTACTTCTTCATCACTGCTCCGGTGAATCGGAGCAGCCAACAGCGACACTACCTT
This sequence comes from Lycium barbarum, assembly GCF_019175385.1. Lineage (NCBI taxonomy): Eukaryota > Viridiplantae > Streptophyta > Magnoliopsida > Solanales > Solanaceae > Lycium > Lycium barbarum. The sequence goes on from NC_083347.1 coordinate 1,994,053, forward strand.
CCTCCACGAAACCCATCTCTGACGAAACACCACGACGACGACGAACTCCCTCAATTTTGCTGCTTCTTGCCCCCTGTTGCTTCTGCATTAATATTATCTGTATATATTTGCAGGTTTATAACTATTTTGTGTTTAGCGTTACTGCTCCATTCCGCTACTACCATTGTTGGACTGTTTGTGAGAGTTTTCCGGTGACCTCTGTGTTGGCGGAGCCGCTCCATCTTACTGGTTGTTGTTGCTATTGGTTGCCTGTTATGTTTATCTTCTCTGCAGTGCCTCTTACTGATTTCCTTACATTTTGTGCATGTATATTCATGTGGTATTTTGTGAATTGGTTTGGTCCTTCTCTATAGCTGATGTATTGTTTTGATTCCTTACTGTTGATCTTGGACTTTTCTTTGTTTAGGCTTCTTTTTAAAAAATAAAATAAAAAAATCATTACGTCGTTTCTTTGGCCCGGAGTTGCATACTTAGTCTACATATTTTTTCACGTTATAAAATCATCTTTAGATGACACTGATAGGTTGGACCTACTGTTTTCATGTTTTTTTTTCCTTTCATTTTTTCTTCTTTTTTTTTTTACTGTTTTCATTTCTTTTGCTCTTATGTGACAAAATGGCTACTTAGCCTACTAAAATTTTTTATCTTAATTAATAAAACTTTGTTTTCTATACTTGGCCGATGAAGAAATTTCCGTCGATTTCCAAGGCCTTCCATGTACAAAGACGGGTTTTTATTTTAAGTTTATTCATTATTTCTTTAATTCATCCGATAGTTATTTATTCTCTTACTAACATTTTTATTAAGTCTCATGCAGGTATTCGGAGTTACTTTTTGAAGATGACACTCAAAAGAAGTTCAAATAGCTTCTTAAATTCTCTGTTTATATATATATTTTTTTTTACAGTCTTAAATTATACAAGCATAAAATATAGTGAAACTTTACTTTTTAGGGTGCAGGTTGGTGGTATTTATTTATGATCTGCTTAGGTGATTTAAATTTTATGTGTTTTAGACAAATTAATATTAGGCAGTTATCATTTTTGTAGCTAATATTCTTATAGTTATCATGTTTCGCTCGAGTTTTAATTCAATAGCTTAGCACACTTAAGTGAAAAAATAGGGTGATTTGCCTCAATATTAGGCTTTAGAATGTACTCTCGTAATTAATTGATTAGGCGTACATACTTAGCTAGTTAAATTAGTTAACTCACCTTGAGTAATTTCATGTCCATTCTTTATACCCTTTTCACATACCCAAGCTTCTAAGTTGCACATAACTTTTTTTTAATAATTATTATATCACATATGTATAAAATACGTATTGCATGATTATTTATGTGAATAGTCATATTGGTTATTCTTTAGTCTAAATTCTATTAATTTTTGTAAATAATAATCAAGCCTTTTTACACATCCCTCGTATAGTTAAATTGGTCCAGCCGGGAACCACATTTGTGGATTCTGAAGGATGCCTAACACCTTCCCTTCGGAATAATTTGAACCCTTACCTAGAATCTCACTTATTTTCGTAGACCATATTAAGCTGCATATATTAATAATTTATAGGTACCCTAGTATACCTTAAATGCTAGGTGGCGACTCTGTACATAATTAATTATTTCAGAGCTCCATAAGTTGTGCTTTGTTTAGCCTTTGGTAAACATAGGGTGCAACACCCTATACCACTAATGGAAGACTTGTTTGACAGATTGGGCGGTGCCACATTGTTTACCAAAATAGACCTGAAGACAGGTTATTGGTAATTACGTATTGCAGAGGGAGACGAATCCAAGACGAGATGTGTGACAAGATATGGGTTGTATGGCTTCTTGGTCATGTCGTTCGGCTCGACCAATGCTCCAGCTACGTTTTGCACTCTAATGAACCAAGTCTTTCGGGAATACATTGATGAATTTGTGGTGGTCTACCTGGATGACATTATGGTGTATAGCAAAACGCTGGGTGAACACCTGGAGCACCTGAGGAAAGTCCTAACTTGGTTGCGGGAGCATGAATTATATGTAAAGTTATCTAAATGCTCCTTTGCCCAAAAACAGATTGACTTCCTCAGACATGTTATCGAAGAAGGGCGTATCAAGATGGACCAACAAAAGATCCAGGCTGTCACAGACTGGCTGCCAACCAAGGATATCCACGCTTTGAGGGCGTTCCTTGGCCTATGCAACTTTTATCGACGGTTCGTCAAGAACTACTCTCTCACTGCATTGTCGCTGATAGAACTCCTAAAGAAGATCACACCTTGGGATTGGGCGCCATAGAGAGCAGAAGCCTTTAACTCACTGAAGCTATGTCTAGTAGCCCCGTCTTGGCTTTGCCTGACTTGACCAAACCGTTTGAAATACAAACGGATGCCTCTGACTATGCATTAGGCGGAGTCTTACTACAAGATGGGCACTTGGTTGCATATGACAGCCGAAAGTTGAAGGATGCGGAACGGCGCTATGCCGCCCACGAAAAAGCAATTGTTGGTTGTCGTCCATTGCTTACGCCTTTGGAGGCACTATCTTCTAGGGACCCCGTTCGTGGTGAAGACGGACAACACTGCTGTCAGTCATTTTATGACCCAGCCAAAGCTAAATGGTCGTCAGGCCAGATGACAGGAACTCCTAGTAGAATTTCACTTCAACCTGGAATACCGAAGTGGGAAGACCAATCACGTTGCGGATGCACTAAGTCGAAAGGCTGATCTAGCATCGGTGTGCCTACTTGCTACCCTTAGGGGGAGTGAGGTGGCCACCACCAGTGGCGGAGCCACACTATGCCGAGGGTGTTCATCCGAACCCCCTCGGCGGAAAAAAATACTGTTTTTACAAGGTTAAAATTATTTTTTATGTATATATAGTAGATGTTGAACCCCCTTAGGCTTCTTCATATGTTTACTTTTTTATATTTTGAACCCCCTCGGCGGAAATCCTGGCTCCGCCCCTGGCCACCACCATAAAATATCAAATCCAGGACCTCCTCATCAAGGATCCTTCTACACAGTACTTGGTCGACCTAGCAGGTCAAGGGAAAACTTTCCAGTTCTACATGAAAGATGGGTTCCCGAAGGCAAAAGGGAGCCGACTTTATGTTCCCAAAGGAGGGGATCTATGAAGGGTTCTTCTGATGGAATGCCACGATACTTTATAGGTGGGCCACCCATGAGAGGAACGTACCATGGAACTGCTACGCCATGCTCATTATTGGCCTCAGATGGCAGATGATGTTGCTCAGTATGTGAAGACTTGCCTAGTATGCCAGAAAAACAAGTTTGACTGCTTAACACAAGCGGGCCTGTTGGAGCCATTACTGATCCCAAAGAGGCCTTGGGAAAGCGTTTCATTGGATTTCATCACTGGCTTGCCCAAGGTTGGAGATCTCACGACTATCTTGGTTGTGGTCGATCGGTTCCCTAAGTATGCTACGTTTATTGCGGCCCCAAAGTATATCAACAGAAGACACAACTCGACTCTTCTTCACCCATGTTGTCAAGTACTGGGGTCTGCCCAAGGACATCGTTAGTGATCGCGACTCTCGCTTCACTAGCAACTTTTGGACCTAGCTCTTTAAGTGCCTAGGGTCCAAGTTGAGTCACAACTTAAGTTTCCACCCATAATCCGATGGCCAGACGGAGCGGTTCAATGGTATATTGGAGTAATATCTTTGGCATTTTGTTACCGGATCACAGAAGAATTGGGTGAAGCTATTGGATGCAGCTCAACTGTGTTTCAATTCACAAAAGAGCTCTAGCACAAACAAGAGCGCTTTTGAAATTGTTATCGGACAATAACCACTACTCCTATACACTGTGAATGCTCCAAATATATCAAATCCTCCAAGAGTAGCTAGCTTCTCGAAAGAATAGAAGCAAAATTTGGAGATAGTGCAGAGCTATCTTGTGAAGGCACAAAAACGGATGAAGAGATATGCAGATCAAAATCGTCGCTTTGTGGAATATCAGGTTGGGGGTTAGGGGCAAGGTGATGGTGAAGATCCCAAAGAGATACCTATTTGTAGGGGTCCATGACCCACGCCTATTGCAAAAATACATTGGACCTCTATCCATTAAGAGACGCATTAGGAAGGTAGCATACCGGGTGGATACCCCAGCTTGGTGGAAGATTCATCCTATTTTCCATGTCAGTATTCTAAAGCCTTTCCGAGAAGACATAGAAGACCCATCACGAAGCCAGCTTACAATACCCAGTATTCGAGGTCCACAAACAACTGGAAAAAGCGTAGCAGAAGCCATCATTAATGATCGAGTCATACATGCGTCAAGGAAATATCACCAAGAATTCCTGGTGAAATGACAGGGATGTGACGCAGAAGAGAATACATGGGAGAGAGGTACCAGCCTCAAAGCTTACAAGCACCTAATTGATGAGTATCTTGCAAGTAAGGCGCCGAGGACGTCGCCAACTCAGGTGGGGAAGAATGTCATGGGCGGCTTTCCAGCCATGCCTTATGACCCTTTGGATGCGCCCCATGGCGCCATGGCAAGCCTCTCAGCTCCTAGCACCATGGACGACCTGGTGGTCTTGGTTGCGCCAAGTGACAATGTTGCTTCTGCCTATGTCACCCCATTGATGTCCCTCGCTAGCGTCCCTATAATGGCCGTGCCCCAACGCGTGCCCAGCTTCCAGCTACAGTGCCTGGGTCCCTGCACGCACGACAGTTTCATGACCCGAGGGTGCCCATGGACCTGCTCTAGTTTAGGTCCCTTTTGATGTAAATATAGAGTATTTTAATTTCTGTATTTTGTAGTTCTCTAGCAAAGTTATTTCTAGTCCTGTAACTTTGGTTTTTCTTTTTAAATTATATATAGGGGGGATCAAGCAATCAAAAACTTTCAAGCAAGCAATCAATTATCTGTACTGGTGTCTCTCCCCCTCGACACAACTTGCTCTCGTTGTAATAACTTTCATTAATGCAATCAAGCTTTCTTTCTTTCTCATTCTCACTCACTTTTCTGTTGTCTCAATTGCTCTTGACATTGGTTTTCCCGTACGACACTGACAGTCTCGTCTAGCGTACGGAGAGGACCCCAGTTGGCAGATAGTAACTTTAGAAGTATCGGTTGCTTAGCCTTACATCCGCCTTTCAAGACGTCGCAGGAAGGTGCCGCGTAACAATATGTGTGATTGAGGTTTGGGGGAAGCGTGCCAGTGACAAAAACCTTTTAACAAAGTTGAATCAAGGAGGGACCAATGATGTGCCAATATTTTTTTTATAGAAAAAAAGGTGTAGTCCATCTGATCCTAGAGACTTAGTGGGCTTGAAGGAAAATAAGGCTGGAGTAACCTCAGTGTCAGTAAGGGGTTTGTCTAATATATCAACATCAATATGTTTAAGGCAAGCACCTTTTGTGTTATAACTATTCCAGGTTGTAAAAGTATGGGAAGAAGTAAACATGGTCTGATAGTTAAAAGTGTGCTCTATGATAGCTCGGGTGATGAATCTAATTTCCATTATTATCTTGGAAATAATTGATCCTATTTCTCCTTCTCCTATTTGTAGCAGTTAAGTGAAAAAATCTAGTATGTATTTGCATCTCCATAATTTATCCATATAACTCTAGACCTTAGCTTCCAATAACCTTCTTCTAATCTAAGGAGAACATTATATTCTTTCCTAAGTTGGTTTTCATGAGTTTGGAGAAAAGAGCCATAAGGAAACCGAGGACACATTTGAATCCCTGAAACATAGCCAATATTCTCTTCTTTTTTTTCATAAAAATATTACCAAAGTGAATGGACTTCCAATTAGTAATGTCAGAATGAAACTTACTAGTAGCAGTTATATAATCATTATTGTTCCAACACCTAGAAAGTAAATTTTTAAAATCAGGGTGGGTACACCAAAAGGATTCCCGTCTAAAGAGTTTGTTGTAAGGAAGATTCATTCTAGGTAGGATTTCAATCAATAAGGGAATATAGTCAGAATAAATTTTTGGAAGATGAGTGATAGAAGCATGACGAAACTGTCTAATCCAGAACTCATTTGCAAATATTTTATCTAATCTTTCCACGACTAACCCCCTTTTTCTAGCTCTATGGTTTGACCAAGTGAATTTACAACCTTTAAACCCTAGGTCTATTAAATGACAACTATTAGGGTAAGACCACAACTTAGTAACTCTTCTAGGGTTAAGAAGTTTCCTCCAAATTTCTCATTGGAAAACATAACATCATTGAAGTCTCCTCCTAAGAGCCATGGCCCCTTATGAGAAACATATATATTTTTTAAATTATTCCATAAAACATCCCTATTACTATTAATGGTGCTAGCATAAACTGCACAAAATAACCAAGAAAAACAGTTTGGCCTAACCTCAATGTCAACATGTATTTCCTGGTTCCTTCTAATGAAATTCTTGACAGTCACTATATTGTGATTCCACATTACCACCATTCCACCAGCCTGACCATTAGTAAAAATTTCTATCATTTCTGTAAACCCAAAGTCATGCAGCAACCCTAAGTGATTAACCATTCTAGTTTCTATAAGAGTGACTAGGCAAAATTGATTAGTGTCTATCATTTCCCTTAAATTCCTCCTAAATATATCATTGTTTGCTCCCTTCACATTCCATATTATGTAACTAGTGGGCCTATTCATGATCAATGTTGGGTTTAGAAGATCTCCATTCTCCATTCTCTCCATCCTGGCAGTAGGGTTCCTTCTCAGAGATGGAACTAGTATCATTGCATGGGTTCCTACTGTTGGATCCTGAGGTGGCCTCATGTTCGTTGTGCACTTGAACAGTGCAAATGGACAATTGAGCACATGCATCTTCTCCTGTATTTCCTCGAAGAGAAAAACTTTTACCTCGTTTAGGTTTGAGAATTCCACCAAGAATTCGTTCCCTAGGTTTAGGAGATCCTCTTGGTTATCTAGATTTTGCACCTGTGGTTCTTCTTATGGCATTGGAGCCACGTGGTTGTTCATGGGAGGGGGGTTTTGAGGAGGTGGTGGTGGATTCTGATTCCTCAAAAGGGGAAAAGATAGGATTAAAAGTAGTGTTGACACTCAATTTTGTCCCTCCTTTATTTCAATTTATTTACTCGGGCATCTAAATTTATTGACAAGCTAAACACTTTATGTTCAGTATTATTAATTTTCACTATTTTACTATCAACATTACTAGTATTACTTTATCACAAATTTTAAATGGTTCGTCATTATTTTTATTTTTTGGATTTGGTATTCGTTAAAATTAATTATACTTTATTTTTACATATTATCACTAAATTAGTATACATGGTACTAGTTATTAAATTAAAAACCCAAAAAATAATTGAAATAGAGGAGAAAAGATCAATATTTTTCAGCCAATTAATGGCCCAAGCGGACCAGCCCATTACCTATTTCCCAACGGACCAGCCCATTCCTTCCACCCGACCCGACTGGCCCACCCTTTTACAAAAAATAATCATCTGCCCTAATTTTTTTCTCCATTCACCCGCACCCCCTTCACCCCAACGTCTCTCTCTCTCTTCTTCAACTCACCGCCGCTCCCCCTTCCCTTTCCTCTCTCCTACGCTCTCTCCACTTCCCCTTGTCCCCCCACGCCTCTGTCTCCTTTGTCTCCTCTGTCCCCCGCTCCTCTCTCTCATACGCTCCTCTTCATCCTCACTCTATAAATGAAGAAGAATGATTCAGTCGAAGGGGGGGGGGGGGGGATTTTCAATGGTTTTAAGGGACATGGAACCCGAAATCAACTAAAAAGGGAAGAACAGACTGGATAATCACAAGATCTGGAACCCCAAAATTCCCCTACAAAACACAAGTTCTAATCGCCTCAAATTTTCCAGAAATCCTTAGATTTTACAACTTTCATTCGTTCGATTATCGTTCTAACTTTAAGACCGTTAAACATTCGCTCTGTCTTGGTGGACTTTGACCCCGACAGAGATTTTGGACTCATTTGTATCGAGTCCTAATCTGTTCCCAACGAGATTAGATTCGAGGCCTCAACGCCCCCGATTCACTGCACCAACAAAAGGTCAGTAAACATCTCTACTTTATGTATCTATCGGCGAATTAAATATGTCATGTTATCTTATGTGTTTTATATGTTTGTGTACTTATTAGTTAGCTGATGGACTAGTCTAATAGTCGTTGATAATAGATGTTGAGTTGGTTTCTGTTTGGATTAGGCTTGTGAAGTTTTCATATAGATATAGGTCATAAATTAGTTGATTAATTTGGCTTTGCTGTGGACTAGCATATAAGTTAGTTTTGTTCCAATTTATCCATCTGTGTTAGTATGCAATGGTTGGATTTAAGTTGGCAAAAAATCAGATTTAGACTAACGACAATTATTTTGCGATAGGTTAGTATGTGTCAGTTTGGTTGTGTATGTGAGTGTAAAATCTGAGTGCCCTCATGTGGTTTATTTGCGACTAGTTTAATTCATAATGGTCCCTCGTTTAATCCAAATCAGTAATCTTGGCTTTTAACTTGTGGTGTGTTTGGTTGCCTGAATTTAGTTATATAGGGAAGTGGCAATGTTTGTATAGGTGTGTTTCCCCCTTACTCCCTGATGCCTAGCTCAAATTTCTTTCCTTTTCATCTTTGGTTTCAGTTCTGTTCCATGAAAATGTGGTAAACAGGTTAGCTTTGGGTTTAGTTTCAGTGTCATATATTGGAGCTTGGGTCGAGACATTCAATCCTGTTTGGTTCATGAAAATAGGGCCTAAACTGCATTCATTAGGATTAGAATGACATTGACCTGGTACTTTAAGTAAAAGGACTACTTGTGTGTTTATCCGAATGACTCATGCTCAAACCATGAAGCCTTTTCCATTAATGTGCTGTTAGTATCAATATTACAAATTTAGAACATGTTAATAAGGCTGAACAACATTTTAGATTCAGCTTCAGTATCTTCAAATATATGCTAGGGACTCTGCTGAATTCTGAAAGTATATTTGAGGTTCCCTATTGATAAAACATGCTAACGGTATGCTATATGATCACTCCCTGTTGAGTTGAATATGTTAAGTTTAATTATGAGCATTGTATGAACCATGAGTTTTCTTCTATCTCTCTGCACATTTTGAATCTGTTCGCATTGGCTTATCCCTTCCCTACTCTTTTGTTGATCAATAAACATGTTTATGTGGTCATGTGCTTAGATCCACATACAGGTTTTAACTCTAAATGCCTGACCTTATACCTGTTGGAATCCTTTCGCTAAGTGGAGACTGTCATTCTCTTGTCAATTAATCATATGCTAAGTCAATTCCTTTATGTCATTTGCATATTTCCTAGTTCTTTCCAAAATCTCTGTGTGGTCTGATACATACTTATACTTGGAACAATTGGTGACTATTTTTCTCTATGTTTGTCCATGTCCACTTAGTTGTTAGTTAAGTCTGCTGTTTGGTTGCCCATGGATGTGTTGTGAATGTTCTGTCAACATATTAATCACAGTTTACTGTACAAGCATGTTTTAGATTAGTGTTAAATCACATATGTTCTAAAGGGTTGTGAGATGAAAGTAGCTTAGACCAACATGACATCCTATAAGGTACCTATTGTATGGCTATTAGATTGATGAAGTTCAACTGATTACATGAATGTGTCTGCCTCAAACTATGCCAAATTTGCAATGATTAGTAATTTACTTATGCTTAGGTGTGATTAATCCTTCTCTGCATCTGTTTGGAGATCCGTATCTGCTTGAAAAGTATTTTAGGCAATATCCTTGCCCTTTTTGGTCCTGCTTTTGGTCTGTAGGATTGTTCTTTCAAAATATGCATCATCTAAATAGTATGATGACCCTGAATGTGGCAAGCAATCTAAACTTTCATATAAGGATCAGATTTTGAACACTTGCCTATTTGCCTATTTGTACAATACCTCATCTGAAATGACTCTTCACGTGCATTTAGTCATTACATAGTACTTTACCAAGACCTCTGTGTGATTCTGTTTTGGGCTGGGCAGTATGTTTATAATCTTGCTAACTAGTCCGGAATTCTGGGTCTTAGAATGTAGATGGAGGGTTTTAGAGTTTGTTTTCTTTCAATACAAAACATGGTATCTATGAACTTCATTGGATAATCTGAGGAACTTGTACATGTTGGGGGTCTTATTTTGTTTGAAATGTGATCGAAATATACCATGCAACACCTATGTAGATCTGTCTGTACTTTTACGGGAAAGTTGTTTTAAATCAATTGTGTGTAATGCATGTCTGTATCATTTGTTCAAAAGGGGGATTTCAAGGTCTGCTCATCTGCTCATTTGTATTCGGCCTATTACTGTTTTCTGGCCTGTCTCATTTTTTAGTGGTCATATACTGCTTTCTGCCTATGTCTAAAGGCTGTCTTGCTTGTATATTGCAAAAAGTTCATATTTTGTAAGTTTAACGTTATTCATTGATTACATACTAATCTTTTTCTTTCGTTTTATGCATGACCATCACATACGTGTCCAAGGGACTCGTCATTCTCTGCATTCGGTGTTGGGCCAAAGCCCAACAAAATCTCCTTCTCGAGTCACCCCTGTTCGCAGCCAGATTAGAGAACAAAATCTGGGTCGAAGCCCCAATAGCTGCCAACGGATCATAGTAGTCCAAATGGGCCAAGCCCATTTACATTATATCTACCCCTCTATTTTTATTTTTTGTGTGTATTTAACGTGTATTGTATGACTAACATTTTGTTTGCTAATTTAGATAAACCTCAATGGCGTTAAGAGTTTAGTTTAGTAATGGGTAGTTAATTTCGCAAATTACATTCACTTCTATTTTCTAAACTATTTATAGTATCTATGACATTATTAGAACAATTGACACTCAAAATAACATGACTACATATTTTGACTAAAGGAATCATAATTTATGCTTACTATCTTAGAAGTTTAAAACGTCACAAATTTTACACTGACTTTAGCTTATTCTAAGAAATAAAAGGCAAACTAGTTTCAACAGATAATTCTTTCACTTTAGTTTCTTTTCCAACACTTGAAATACATATTTGAAACAACCTTAACAATATACAATAAACTAATAGTCTTTCCATAAAGCCTTTAAAATTTTATTTTTGTTAGTCATTTTCTCCAAATACATATAAACATTACATGTCCCGCTTCTTTTAGTTTATTTTTTTAATTAAACTCTTTTATGCAACTATTATTTTCTACAAGTTTTACTTTAAATAACTTTAGCAATACTTATAAGATACTTTCTTAAATATTTAAATATTACATTTAAATTTTAGCCTTGATTAATTAACATAAGTCCGGTCGGTTAACCATTGTTAATGGGTCTTAAAGGATGCCTAATACCTTCCATTTAGACTAATTGAACCCTTACCTAGAATCTTAAGTTTCGCAGACCTTAAACAACGCTAACTTTAAAAATAACTTTAATAAACTTTAGGTGTCCTAATTCACCATAAATAATTAGGTGGCGACTCCTCAACTTTAATGAATTCCTTAAAATAAACAAAAATAGGAATCACCAATATGTTGTACTTCTATTTCAACCCGGTTTAAATGGGGTATGACAAGTAGTAGATATTTCTTCTGGTGGAAAGAAGGGCAGGTCCATCAATCGATTGGCTTACATGTTCAAGTTCATAGGTTGATGCATGTTCCATTGCTGACCCATCAACTGAACAAAGTTGTTGTTCGTGTTTGGGGCTAGATGGTGCAGGGTATTCTGTATCCAATGTTGATTGAAGTAATTGTTCATGGTAATCCTCATTCCCTCGCTGATCAGTTGTGCAAGATAGTGAGGATTCTGGATAATCACCATTATTTCTTGCCCATTGATCACTAGATTGAATAAGCATGCATGACCCATCAACCCCATTTTGACCCAAGATAATGGTTGATGGTTTTGTGGCAGGGGAGGGTATGTGACGATCAGTGGTTGGTTTGGTAACTGGGATGTAGGGGTGGTAGATTTTCCATTGAATGTACCCTTTGGTGTCTTATGAGCCGAATTAGTTTGTATCTCCTCTGAAGGGTGAATGGAAGTCTTGGCATTTTGAGTGGAAGCTATATGATTTATAGTAGTAATACTAGTGGATGGTTCTAGTGAAGAACTAGTAGTAGTAGAAGTAGAGCTAATGATGTGGTTGTCAGTTTGCATGGAGTTCGAATGGGTAAGCGTATTCTTTATAGGAAGATCCATACTTGATTTTTCATTATACACGTGGTGAGTAGGAGTGGACACTTATTGAGATAAGTTATTAGTAGAAGGATGGTAATTAGGGGGAAAATGTTGGTGGTAACTAGGAAGGTTACAAGGATCAGAATTAAGAATATTATTAGGGTGTCATTTAAAATTATCATGATTCTGCATGTTGGTATAATTAAGAGTCATTATCCATTAATTCAAGGGTACTATTGGGAAATTTGTTCTTGGTATTGTGACATGTTTGTAGCTAACGTGTTGGTAGTAGAATAGTTATCATTCATGCAAATTTGGATATTTTTTTTTAAAGTAATTTTATGATTTTCCAATTTTTCAGAAAAATCTTTAGAATTTTTCAAAACCAGAGGCAGGTTTTGAAGAGCCAAAAAGTGGTTTTTTGTGCGGACCAAGGAAGAGAGGTGGTTTCCTTGTCTCGCCTTCTGAGGATCCAAATTTTTAGGAACAATATCATTAGACACACGAGTCTAATATTTAAGTTTTTGATTATTAAGATACTTACCTGTATCAGCAGCATAAATCTTAACATTGATACCTGAGTCAGGCAGAACTTTCGAGTTAATGTTACCAGAGTCCAATGTGGCTTTTTTCTTTTTTGGAAAAGTCACAATTTGCCATTTACCTTTCGTCTTGTCTCTTTTAGAGTTGCTGATTTGGAAATTCATTTGAACATGTGTTTTTTGGGTATGAGGTGGAGGATTTCGAACAAAAGTACTAGAAGAATGCCCTAATCTCCCGCAAGCTTTACATAGGAATTTGTCCTCTTTGTAAAGTATGCTTTGTTTGTAGGACCCGATGAACACATATGGTAAAACAAGATTTTTCATGGATACTTCCAAATCGCCGTTAGGTTTTGTACTGCCTCGGAGGCCACAAAACTAGGTTTCCATTTTTGCACCGACAGAAAGTGCCCAAAGATGAACCAAGGTCCAATTTGTAAAGCTCTGACCATGTTTCCCTCTTTCTCGAACTTGACAATATAGTAATCTTCCCCTAGATCTATTAATGGGAAATTTTATGTTGTTTTCCACATATCTTGAATTTTTTACTTAAGAAGGTGATGTGAGATCCTCTTTCCTTGTTATTTAACAATAAAGGAATATCTGCATGGATGGTAGATCCTAGGGGTGTCAATGGTTTTCTAAAAATCGACTTAACCGATCGAACCGTATCGAACCGATTTTTAGGTTTCTTTTAATAAAACCGACGATTTTTATATAAATTTCGAACCATACCGAATAATTAGATTGATTTTTAATTTTATAAAAATAAACCGAAAAAAACCCGAACGGTACCGAATAAGTTTAGATGTGTAAATATATTTTATATTAAATTTAAATATAATAAAATATTAAAATTTTGGCCTTGGGTTGTGATGATAAAAATGAACTATAAGCCGGCAACATAATTAACACCTAAAGTTCCAACGCTTAACCTTTTTTTTACTACTTTCGAAATTAAATTAGTTCTAGCATCTCGAGTAGTAACTAGCTTGTAAGATACAAGGTATTCCAATGATCTTGGATAGAAGCCTACAAAGTATTAGGTATCTTTCCTCTTGCAAATATCTCTTAGTGAATACTTAATCTTAGTAGATATAGCTCTTGAGTCTCATCTCGATTGACTTTCCCCCTTGTGTCATCTAATCTATACTTCTGGTTTTTGTTCAACATTATTTTTACACTACCGTAAAATAGTGGAATCAATTTTTATTATTGTCGTCTTTCATGTTTTCTTCTCGTATCTAAACTTTCATTAGTGAATATAACATAATGTTCTTTTTCAAATAAAAAAATCCGAAAATTACTCGAACCGTATCGATACCGAAGAGAAACCGAGATGATGGGACGGTTTCAAAAAGCCTAATTTTGATTCTACAAAATGAAATAACTGAAAAATTGATATGGTATAAATTTTATAAAATAACCGTCCGAACTGTACCATTGACGCCCCTAGTAGATCCTGTGGCAATCCTCGTTGGAGAGAACTATTTGGTACTTTGAATTTTCCTCGTCGCGGGTCTCGCACTCCGATTGCACCGCCTCCATCTGGGTGTCGGTGATGAAGTTTTCTTGGAGGATTTTGTTTTCCTCATAGGTGTTTGTTAGTTATTTTTCTTTGAAAGATGAAGTAACTCTTTTGGAAGTTGAAATGTTTTGGTCTGGATCCGGTGGTTTGGGGAGGGTGGAATTAAATCTGCCATTTAAGTTCCTCGGAAGGAGAGAGCTTTAATGATTTGTATTTTAGGGAGAGAAATCTTGGCGAAATCTAAAGAAACTACTTTTTTGCTCCATCTTAGGTACCTATCTGTATCCTTCTTAAAATTTATCGTTTATATGGACGTTATTTCCAAAATAATTTCGACTATACATTTGCAACAACTCCCTTATTCTATATCTATGTATTTTAGTTTGACCTTACGAGTACTAAATTATGTACGTAAATATTTTGCAGAATAGGTAAATTAAAGAAATAATGTACATCGTGTTAAGGAATTTTCTGCACCAAAACAATAAACTGCAGTTAGCTTCAATTGATGAATAAACTGCCTGAAAGATCATTGTTTTGGATTTTTAGTTCTTGTTTTAATTTGCGAAGAAATCAAAAAAGCATTCAGTAAAAAAAGCATAAATGATTCATAGTAATTAGATATTGAATTTGTGTTGCATGGCTGGAGAGATTTAGAAAGAACTATTATAATATTATGATAATTTGAGAGTAGATCCTTAATTGTTGTCTTATAATACTGGTATGTTTAATTTAGCTAATTTGTGGAGAATGAGAATGTGAATTAGAAATAGAATTATGCTATGAATTACTGCTGTAATAGTCATCTTTTTTATTGCTGGTTAAGTTTGCAAAGTACATATGCCACAAAATATAAATAATATTTCCGTTAAAGTCTTTGGTCTCCCAACTAATTTATTATACAGGTAGCTTATTAGTACACACTACACAACATAGAGTTCTTAACAAGGAAAAAGCACACAAACTTGAAAAGAAAATAAGAAATTAAAAGATACAGTCACAAAGCATTATTCCTGGGATATTACATGCTACGTCATCTTCTTGTACTCATCATCATTTCCATTGTTCATATGGATCTTTAACCCCATGCAAACCATAGTTAGTAGAACTTGAATTGGATGACTCAGCAGGACCGTCATCATTTGTCAGCCTTCTATTCCTGTAAATTTAGATGCGGTAAAATCAACTTATATTTTAGTAATCTGTTTAACTCGGTCAAAATAGTGATCTAATGGGTCAAATGCAACCAAAACCATTTTAAGAAAAATAAAAATACAATAAAAATAAAAAGCATGAGAAGTTGGGCCATGTTGCAGAGGTTAAGTTATGATCCGTTATTTGACCCGTTCATGTTTGAACGAACTAACCCATTTCCTATCTTTACCTGAAAGTCATGTTGCCAGTCATCATGGCTGGTGCAGCAAGATCAAAGAACAACCCATTAGGAGGATAATGGGGGTACGAATACTCTGGTGTCGGCGCAAAATTTATTGGTAAAATTTGGGCTGGCGCAGTAGGTGGTGCAAGCGCAAGTTCAAAATTGGGCTTCACAATATTGGACCTGTGTGAGTTCAAAGAACTATCAGCTTCCTCCTGTTCACGATACTTGTAGAGGTACAAGGTGAGAGGATCAACATAGTTAGTCAACCCCAGTTCGTTCATGGCCCAAAGAAGATCCTCAGCTGTCACAGTCTTCCTTTGCTCCCTTTGGCAGCGTTTGTTAGCTTTTTTAGTGATGTGGTTGATAAAACGGGTCACTAATTTTTGGACTGTCTCTTTCGTGGCCATGGTGACTTTTGCGTGTTGCGGAAGATTTCGGCGCATGATTCTCGTCACGCTGGCGACGGGGAGGTGCAAATCCTGCAGGCGCTTGGCTAGTTGCTCGTCCACCTCCGTGCTAGTGCCAGTGTTACTCGGACCTTACATACATATAAATGATTTTTTTTTTTTTAAAATAAGCATATATAAACACGAATTCTAAATTAATCCGGATCCACCGCTAGTTTAATAAGCTAAGTAGTATGAAATGTGTGGCTTGTGTAGATACAATTACGTACTTTAGTTTGCTATCTTAGACCAAATAGTTTTAGTTTCCAAACATAAAAACTTAAACTATGTTTAAGACTCTTATTGATTATAAAGATTGTAGCTACATATAAGCTTCAAATAAACGTACTTATACTAGCCCGTTTTTTAATTTTCAAGATGTCAAGTGGATCAACTATTTTAAATATAAAACGAGAAATGATGGTAGAGGGACCTATAATTAATTTTTGGACATGAAGAATATGAGATATTTGTTTTCTATTAGTATTTACTATTTAATATGAAAACAAAGAAGTATCTAAGGAACGCATGTATACATGCTTGAAGATAGCACGTGATACCGATCAATTTAATAAGTATTATTTTTATCTTGCACTCTAAAGTTTAAAATTGTTTTTATTTCTGTATTAATTAGTGTACGTACTGATGTTTAAATTGATTTTATTTCTGTACTATATCAACTTATACAATCGAGATTCTTTTCCGTACATTATTACATAACTTATTGATATTTAAATTGATACTATTTCTGTATTATATCAACTTATACGGTTGAGATTCTTTTCCGTAATTTATTAACTTAACATACTAATATTAAAATTGATTTTATTTTCGTACTATATTAACTTATGCTGTCGAGATTCGTACTTCACGTCAACGGTCACGTTTTTAAATCATCTATACGAGAAACAACAAAAATCAGGTGTGCATGTACACTTGCTAATATATAGCGTGTGATACCAATCAATTTAACATTTAAGATTTCAAATCGATTGGTATCACGAGCTGTCTTCAAGCAAGTGTACACGAGCTCCTTTTTTTTTTTTGTTGTTGCTCGTATAAATAATTTAAAACTTGACCGTTTGACATGAAGGAAGAGTCTCGACAGCATATGTTAATATAGTACGGGAATAAAATCAATTTAAATATCGGTAAGTTAAGTTATTAAAAGTACGAAAAGAACCTCGACATAATAAGTTGATATAGTGCGGAAATAAAATCAATTTAATTATCAATACGTTAAGTTAAGCTCATGAGGTCGAAAAAAATTTCGACCTCATGAGGTCAAAAAAAATTGTGACCAAGCCCTTATCGACCTTGGCTTTTGGTCGAAATTTCGACTTTTTTAACCTTATGTGGTCGAAATTTGGGGTCGAAACTCCCTGTTTTTTTTTATCGCGCTCGATTGTATAAGTTGATATAGTACGAAAATAAAATCAATTTAAACATCAGTACGTGAAATTGAAAGGTTGACCATACGAATTAAGTACAATAATAATACATAATTAAGTACAATAATAATAATATTAGCCATATATATAGATAAGTAATGTAATAGGTTAGTAAAAGGAAATATATTCGTCATTGAAACTTATAAAGCTATACATATTAGGAGTAATATAAATGTGCAACCATGTCATATTAGGAAACCATTATGATTATTTTTTATATCGTCTCATTCAAAAAATATCTACAAATAAGTCTTCTTAAAATGTAAAATTTGAAATTTTGAAAATAAAACATAACTTGCTATAACAGGCAAAGATTAGATAATAGCGAAAATTATTTGTACTGTCAATGTATATCACTAATAACATATATAAGTATATAACCTACTTTTCTCCAAATATTAATCTCTTAAGTCAGATACCAAAGCATCTTTCTTTCTCCATTTGTCTTTTACTCCCTTTTTTTTTTTCTTTTCTTTTCATGAATTAAGTAAACGCCAAAAGGTTAGTGCTTCTAATCTAACTTCTTGTTTCAAATACGGTTATTTTTTGTTTGAAGAAAAGGAAGAATAAAAGAAATAGAAACAAATACTTTTATTTAGCTCCAGAAACAGAGAAAATAGTTTCAAACAAAATTAAAAAAAAAAAAACTGAAAAGTAACTTGGAGATGAAACCTCAGCAAAATCTATCTAACATGTGAAAGAAAGCAACAATCTACAAATTCACAAAATTTAAGAATGTAATTAACTTTCCTTATGCATCAATCACATTTAAGACATATGCATATCAGTTTATCATTAAGGGGATCAAAATATAAATAAGTAAACACACGAAGAATCTAATCAGTTTCAACATAAAATATATAGACATAAATATTGTAAACCTATTTATATAGTGTAATTTTTCAGCGAATGGGTGTCAATTGACACCCTTCAAAGTCATTTTCGATTTTTAATAGGTAATTCATGAGGAAGGTAGTGAACATACTACAAGAATTAGGTATATATCAAACACACAACACATGAAAAATTCAACCTTTCTCTGTTTCTTATCAAGCAAAGTTATCAATCAAAAATATTTATTAGCTACAGAAAAACAAGATCTGGTCTGGTCGTTCCAGGGGTTTAGGGCCCAAAAAAAATAAAAATGACGACAACCATAGTCATTTTTTTTAACTCATGATCTGGTCTAGTCGTTCCAATCACGAGACATTAAATGTTCAGAAGGTAAAATTCACGGGGAAAGAGTAAACAGACTATAAAAATTTGGTATATGATCAAACACACAAAATTCAACCTTTTTTCTCTATGTTTTCTTGGTCATGTCAATTATCAATCAAAATTAAGTGGTTTAGGCCCAAAAGACACATACACAAGTTGTGACACAACAAAACAATCATTGCAATTTTCAATTTTTTATTCACTTATGATCTGATCTAATCGATCTAATCACACATGAAACATTCAATTTTTCGGAACACAAAATCATAGTAGAAAAAAGTGAAGAAATTACCTGAATCTGAAGCTGGATTCACAGTGTTCTCTCCAGACATTTTCTTCAGTTGTTATTTATTTTGAGTGTTGTGTTGGTTCCAATTGTAGTAGAGTTAAGTTTATATAAACTTTTGTAAGCAAATGTCTAAAGGAACACTGGGTTGTTCTTGTGTTGTAAGCACGTTTTTCTTCCAAATGGACAAGAACATTTTTTATTTTTAAACTAGGAGAGACCCCACTTGCATTTTTTTATTGTATTTTCTCGTGTTGTTAATTTGTAAAGTTCTGCATGTTTTTCTTAGCAGTGACACCCATGCAATTTCCAAAACCCATAATGAGATTCTTCCTGAATTTGCTCTAACTTTTTTCATATGCAAAGAAAATCCTTATCTGAAACCATTTTAGTGGTGTTCGGTACTTGTTTTGGACTCTGTATGATTCCGACTCGCGTTACGTAACGTTTATTGAAAAAAAGGCTCCCGATCAAGAACTTTTTCATTCTTAAGGATCGAATCGGAGACCTATGGTTAGGGTGGAAGGATCCTGCTATCAGCGGCTTAGCCACAGATAACGAATGATAGTTAGTTGAGCACCCTTTATCAAAAAATTATATTCCGTATGTAGAAAATTATCCTAAGCATACATGTATGTATTAAATCTTGAACACCTTTAAAAAAAATTGACTTTGTCCATTCCATCATAACTCTAAGTATGCGCGACAGTGCATACACAGCATTTTGGTTAATTTAACTGATTGATCATGTCTTTAAGAACATCTGTGTGACGCTATACAGGTTTTGGGAGTATGTGATGCTACTATAATTACATGGAGTATATAAAAGTTATTAGCAAATAAGCATTTAAATTACTTCTTAAATTTGATTTAACATCGTGTATAAACTAAAAAGTAAAAACCACGGCTCAATGCACGTGATTGAACGACTCGTACTATTTCCGTACTAACTAACTTGACGTGTAGCAAGAATATCGACAACATAAGTTAAAATAGTACGAAAATTTGATTTAACATCGTGTATAAACTAAAAAGTAAAAACCACGGCTCAATGCACGTGATTGAACGACTCGTACTATTTTCGTACTAACTAACTTGACGTGTAGCAAGAATATCGACAGCATAAGTTAAAATAGTACAAAAATTTGATTTAACATCGTGTATAAACTAAAAAGTAAAAACCACAGCTCAATGCACGTGATTGAACGACTTGTATTATTTCCGTAGTAACTAACTTGACGTGTAGCAAGAATCTGGACAGTATAAGTTAAAATAGTACAAAAATAAAAGCAATTTGAACATCAGTACGCTACACATGATTAAAAGGTTCATCTTACGAATTAAATAGTACGGAGATAAAACAACTTGACCATCCGTACGCTACACGTGATTAAAAGGTTATTGATCCTACAAATTAAATAGTACAGAAATAGAAGAATTTGACCATCGGTATGCTACATGTGATCAAAAGGTTATTGATCCTATGAATTAAATAATACAGAAATAAAATAATTTGATCATCCGTACGCTACATGTGATTAAAAGGTTCATCTTACTAATTAAATAGTACGGAGATTAAACAATTTGACCATCCGTGCGCTACACATGATTAACAGGTTATTGATCCTACAAATTAAATAGTACGGAAATAAAATAGCTTGATCATCCATACACTACACATGATTAAAGGTTATTGATCCTACAAATTAAATAGTATCGAAATAAACCAATTTGACCATCCGTGCACAACACGTGATTAAAAGGTTCATCCTATGAATTAAATAGTATGGAAATAAATATAATTTTTAACTCTAGACTGAGACAAAAAATATCGACCACGTGGACCAATTTAGTAGGGTAATAACATAAAATGAATTCGATATTAAAACTTCTTGAGGCTCGATGTAAACTAATGTAAAAGTACAACCAATCCTATAATTTTAGGAAAACCATTTTGATTCATTGCTTTCCCTGCTTTTCCGTTTCCCAGCCTCCCTTCCTTTTTTGTTTTAAACCATAATAATTGGTTACTCGCTTGGCACTTGCTATGTTGTTAGGACTCTTCATAAATGCACTAGGTCCCGTGTGGGAAAAATGGTGCATTTTTGGAGAATCCCAAACAGGTGCAAGCTCGATTGTATATTTCCTTGACAAAGTGGCATTCTTTTCACAAGAAGAAAAAAGAGGGTTATTAGCATCATGCAACCAATCTTCATGTCCAGGTTCAAACATAGGGAAATGATTAACATCACATTTATTTATTATCCAGGTAGCTTATTAGTACACAAGGAAAATTAAAAGCATACATACTTGAAAAGATAACAAGAAACTAAAAGATACAGTCACAACGAAGTTTAAACGAAAAACATGAAGCATTATTCCAGCTGGGATATATGATCATGCTTGTCATCTTCTTGTACTCATCATCAGTTCACTGTCCATATGGATCATTAATCCCAGGCAAACCATAGTTAGAAGAACTTGACGAAGACGAAGACTCAGCGGGACTATCATCATTTACCACCATTTCATTCCTGTAAATAAATGGAGGTGGCAAAATCAACTCATATATTAGTAATCTGTTTTAACTCGACTAAGTTTTAACTGGTTAATTTGTGATCAATTTGTTGACTTGATCCAAAAGGTTGCATTTGACACGACCCATCAATTTAGTGGGTAAAAATAGTGTGACCTGACGGATTGAAATGCAATCCAAACATAAATAATTAAAATAAAAGATGAGCAATTGAACGGATTGAGTTATGACCCATTACCTGAAATTCATATTAAAGCCTCTCATCGTGGCAGCTGCATGATCATAGAACAACCCATTCGGAGGAAAATAGGGGTACGAATAAGTCGGCATTGGTGGACAGTTAATTGGAAAAACTGAGGCTGACCCAATTGGCGGTGCAAGAGCAAGTTCAAAATTGGGCCTCACATTATTGGACTTGCGTGAGTTCAAAGAACTCTCAGCTTCCTGTTCACGATACTTGTGGAGATACAAGGTAAGAGGCCCAACATAGTTAGTCAGACCAATTTTGTTCATGGCCCAAAGAACATCCTCAGCTGTCACAGTCCTCCGTTGCTCCCTTTGGCAACGTTCGTTAGCTTTTTTAGTGATGTGGTGGATAAAACGGGTCACAAGTTGTGGTACCGTCTCTTTCATGTCGTCTGTGACTTTTGCATGCTGCGGAAGAATCTGGCGCATGATTCTCGTCACATTGGCGACAGGGAGGTGCAAATGCTGTAGGCGCCTGGATAGTCGCTCGGCCTCTGTGTCAATGCCAGTGTTACTTGGACCTTCCAAACATACATACATACATCTATATGTAAGCACAACTTCTAAATTAATCCTGGATCCACCACTAGTTAAAAGAAAGTAATATGAAATGTCAAAGTGGTTTGTGCAGATACAATTACTTTAGTTTACTATCTTAGACCAAATGGTTTTAGTTTCCAAAATGTCAATTGGATCAACTATGACTCAATTACTAGATATGAGTTTTTAAATATAAAAAGAAAATGATGCTAGTGCCATAGTGAGACATATTTAATTTGTGGACATGAAGAATATGAGATATTTGCTCTCTATTACTTAGTATTTAAAATATGAAAATAAAAAAGTATCTAAGGAGAGCGTGTACACTTGCTTGAAGATAGCACGTGATACGATCAATTTTAGGTTCTTTCCCGTAAAATCTTAAATCGATTGGTATCATGCGCTATCTTCAAGCAAGCGTACACACGCTCCTTGATTTGTTTGTTGCTCATATAGATAATTTAAAAACGTGACTATTGGCATGAAGTAAAAATCTCCATATAAGTTAATAAAGTACGTCTAAGAATCTCAACAATATAAGTTGATATAGTACGAAAATAAAATTAATATAAATATCAGCACATTAAGTTATAAAGTATGAAAAAGAATCTCTGACTATAAAAGTTGATATAAAACAAAAAAAATAATAAATCTAAACATCAACGTGACATTAAAAGGCTAACATACGAATTAAGCTCAATAACACGGAAATAATAGCAATGTTAAACTTTAAAGCGCTGGATAAAAATATAGTAGGTTAATAAAAGGAAATATATTCGATATTAAGAGCAATGTTAAACTTTAAAGCGCTGGCCTTATGTATTAGGAATACTAATGTAAATGTTCAACCAAACATGAAATATTTGGAAACCATTCTGATTAAAACTCAAAAATTGAAAGTGCATACAACCACTAATGATAATATATGAGTTCAAATTTTATACACCATCACTGTAAATAATTTTTTATATAATCAAGTCATTCAAAAAATATCTATAAATAAGCCTTTTCAAAATGTGAAAATTGACATCTTAAAAATAAGATATGATTTGTTACAATAGGTAAAGATGAGCTAATTGCATAAAATTATTTATATTGTCATTGTATTTTTACTAAAATTGATAATATATATAGCTTAGTTTTCTCCGAATATTAATTCCTTAGGAGAGACAAAAGCATCTTTCTTTCTCCATTTGTCTTTTACCCTTTTTTCATGAATTACGTAAACACCAAAATTTAGTGCTTCTAGGCTAACTTCTTGTTTCAAACACGGTTATTTTCTGTCAGAAGAAAAGGACGAATAAAACAAATAGAAACAAAGACTTTTATTTAGCCCCCAAAAAACAAACAAAATAGTTTCAGACAAAATCACTAAAACTGAAACGGAACTTGAAATGAAACCTCCGCAAAATCTATCTGACACGTGAAAGAAAGTAGCAATCTACAAACTCACAAAATATTAAAAATGCAATTAACTTTCCTTATAGATCAATCACATTCCACACATATGTATATATCATATTATCATTAAGGGATCAAACCATAAATAGGTAATACATGGAAAAATTAATGAGTTTCAACATATAGTATATAATACATAACCTTTTTAAACCTCTTTATACAATATAAATTTCAGTGAATGAGTGTCCATCGATCATGCCCTTCAAATAAAGGTGGCCTCGCCACTATATGTAGCATATAATTAATGAGATCAACTAATAATAGTGTATTTGACACGAGATATAAATATAGTACATGTTAAAAATTATTAAAATTTCAATTTCATTGAAGTCTGAGCCCTTACAACAGTGTGATGGACTACCTCATCAAATTAAATTTTGGATCTGTCTTTACTTTCAGAAGACCAAAAAGTACAACATCCTTTTGATGGTTTCGACAATCACATGGTATGAACAAATTCAGTAACTAGGTATGATATTAAAGTAAAAGCTGAGTGACCGAATAGCACTGACAATTTAGATAGCCAAGAAATTCATTTAAATGTATCAAAAATTAAACTGTTCCTTTATGTAAAAATCCAAACTTTTTTATTTCTTATTTCCTTTTATTTTGTTGGTCATGCAAAACTATCAAAGGGTGGACAACTGATGTTCAAAAGTTTTATTTTTTTTGGTCTGATGTTCAAAAGTTGAACTGCAGAAAATTAAACAAGAAACTTAAGTGGTACTTCAAGCCAAAAAAAAAAAAAAAAAGGCTTGAAAATTAACAATTGAAGTTTTTGTTTTTTTATTTACTCATGATCCAATCACAAGACATTCAAATTTTGGAAGTTGGTCACAAATTAGTAGAAATTTTAGATGAAATGGTCATACGATTTAATAATTTTGTTGATCATGCATGGATCTTTGTGGTTTAGTAAATAAAATTTAAAAAGTCATCTTCGATTTTTTATTTAGTCATGATCAGGTCTTAGTAATTCAATCACAGATTTTCAAATTTTGGAAGGTACATTCAAGAGGAAAATAGTGAACAGACTAGAAGAATTTGGTATATATATATATATATATATATATATATATATATATATATATATATATCAACACACAACACATACAACAATAACATACTCAGTGAAATCCCACAAAGTGGAGTCTGGGGAGGATAGAGTGTACGCAAATCTTACTTCTATCCTGGGAGGTGGGAAGGTTGTTTCCGGTAGACCATCGGCATAAGAACAAGCAATTCGAAACAGTATGAAAAAGGCTATAACGAAAATAAATAAATCATGGCAATCTAATGGTATATGATGAAACACACAACACATGCAAAATTCAACTTTTTTTTTTCCCTCTATGTTTTCTTCGTCATGTAAATTCATCAACCAAAACTTTATTAGCTACGGAAAAGAAGAAAATTAAGTTGTTTAGGTTCCAAAACACACACAACAACAACATCAACCACCATTGTAATTTTTTTATTGTTTATTCACTGATGATCTAATCCGGTCGATCTAATCACACACAAGACATTCAATGTTTCAGAACACGAATTCACAGTAGAAAAAAAGTGAAGAAGTTACCTGAGTTTGAAGCTCGATTCATAGTGTTCCTTCCAGACATTTTCTTAAGTTGTTATTTATTTTGAGTTTAGTGTTGAGGTTCTAATTGTAGTACACTTAAGTTTAATAAACTTTTATAAGCATTTTTTTTCTTCCAAATGGACAAGAACAATTTTTAAACTAGGAGAGACCCCACTTGCACTTGTTTTTATTGTTTTTTTCTCGTGCTCCTAGCTAGTTTGTAAAGTTATGCATGTTTTCTCAACAATGACACTCATGCAATAAACGTTTCAACCCAAATGAGATTCTTCCTAAATTTGCTCTAACTTTTTTCATATGCAAATTAAGAAAACCCTTATCTGAAACCCTTTTTGGTTTTCACATGTAATATAACACAATAAAGACATATCTATGGAAATCTTGCACAAATATAATGATGTTACATTATCCCTATTTTTCTAAAAGTACATAAACCCCTTGTTAGGAAGATGAACTAAAAAAAGAATCAGAAGGCTCAACTTTCACTGTACTCTCGATGTAAGACTATGAGCTTGTTTGGATTGGCTTTTCAGCATTTTTATAATGTTTGCGTAAAATAAAAAAGTACTCTTAAACACTCGTTTTTAAGTCAAAATAATAAAAATAAACCAAAAGTCATAAGCTAGAATTCCTAACTTATGTTTTTGGCTTATAAGCCATAAGTTATAAGCTAGAATTCCTAACTTATGATTTTTGGTGTATAAGTCATAAGTTATAAGCCCATCCAAAGGAGTTCTATACTGTGTTATCAAAGGCAAAAATGCCAATAAATAAAAAAGATTAAAAAAAAAAGACACCGTGTCAGAGAGACTTGAAGCCAGAACTGAAGACACTGAATTAACTAAAAATTAATATATACAGAATTATAATTCCAGTACTATAATAATTAATTTTCAATTAAAATAACTTAGTTCAACATCCAAAATACAATAGTTCCAATATTAATCAAACTCCTACAGTTGAGATTTAACTATTGGACAGCTTCTTCGTCATTATTTTAGACACAATGGCTTCACCCTCTACATCACACCTCTTGGGGTCGCTCTCGATATCGCGATAATATTACTTTAGTTCACCAGACTTAGAGTCTCCTGTTGCATAGCCTGTAAAAATAATGAGATTTAAGAGATCAAAATAACATATGGTTTCCAACATGCATGGCATAAGCATGATCCACATAAACAAAAAGAGGTGGCCAAGTATTTATCACACTTCCTAATGAGAGTAAAATTCTTGCTTTACCTCCTAGAATCTTCCAAAAATGCCATCTTTCTCTGATGATGTCCAAACGACCAACTTCAATGATATTTTCACCTTGGTTTCTCTGAATTCCCCCCCCCCCCCCCCCCCCCCCCCCCACACACACACACAAAAAAAAAAAAAAAAGACAAGTGTTGGTAGTTTGCATATCAAAACTGAAAGTGGAATTGTTGATTTGAAGATGTATTAAAAACTCTGTAACCATAGCTGGAGGACATTTCTGAAGATCCCTTTTTAGTATTCAAGCCAAGATACGAAATAACTCACTTACCTGTGCCATTCCTGTGACTGTGATGGATCATTGGAATCTGGGGTTCAAATCAGAAGCTACAGGCTTTGATATAGTCCTCAACACAAGGGCAGCACGATTGAATACTGGCATCATGATGACAAGATGAGTGCAGGTAAAAAGAATTTGAAGCAGATCATTTGAAATATGGTAGTGCGAGAACTCATGAATGAATAGTGCAAGTAATTAACTACTGCAGTTTTTAGTCTTTAAACTAAATGCATGCTACACTTGCCCACCTAGGGCCCCTGTTTCTACATTGCAAAATTACTGCACAAGTGCAGACATTTTTTTAAAACATTTTCTGCCTAAAGTGGAGCATCTCAAAGACCACACTGGAGTTGCTACAAGGATGGCATAACAGACCATTTAATAATCTGGAAAATGCAATCTAGCAACTATCTGGTGGACTGTATGGAGAGAGAAACTCAAGAATGTTTTAAGAAAAAAAGGAGAATGTTACTAGTTTTAAATTATGTATTTCTTTACTTTCTTTTTTGAAGTAACATCGCAAAGGATAAGAAGCCACAGTTAACTTTATTATAGTTCTCTACAAAATCTATGAGGAATTTTTCGTGTACTTATATTTTAATCATATTCTTGATGCTGACATATCACTTGAGCCGAGAGTCTTAAGGAAACAACCTCTCTACCTCACGAGGTAAGGGTAAGGTATGCGTACATTCTACCCTCCTATATCCCTTCTCTATCACTTGAGCAGAGGCCCAATTTTTTTTAAAAAGTAGTAGTGAATTTAACGGGGTTTTTTTTTTGGTTTTGCTTAGAAAATATTGAGTTTGGTAAAATAAAGAAAAACTATATACTTTTTATAGTTGAAATATTTTGGAATTAGAATTAAACAACTAACATTTTCATATTAGTAAATAAAATTTTATACAACAACATCCAACAGATTGTATCGCAAACATATGGCTAACATCTTATTAACTTGAATTAATCTAACTAAATTAAATAATAGCAAGATAAGGTTTTGTTCTAAATATAGAATTACTATTATTTGCACTACCCCTTATACTTCCCCTTACACTTATCTTAAACTACTCCCTCAGAAACTACTGGAAACTACCTCTATTGCAATCTCTGAAACTATTAGGCACAACAACAAAATGCATATATAGCTACGAAATACATTGTAGCTAAATATGAAAATTTTCGTGGCTAAACACTTTAGCTACAATATTTCTTTCCGTAGCATCCGTAGCAATATGTAGCGTAGCTAAAAGTTAGCTACAGACTTTACATGATCCGTGGCTAGGGACTAATACTTATTGCTACGAATTCTTTTGTGTTGTAGCTGTGATGGTAAAATGTTCTTGCCACGAAAAATATATTTATAGCAAATAATTTTATTCATTTGCCACGACAAATAAAACTTGTAGCAATCTTTATATTGTAGCTACAACGTTTTCTTTGGTAGCAAAAAGTTTAATTTATTTGCCACAAAAATACAAATTTGGTGGCTATTTTTATAGTTCAATCTCGTGGCAACAAAATTACATTTAGCTACGAGCTTAAAAATCTATAGCCATGAATTAACTTATTTGCTACAAATATTTTTGTACATAACTAACAATGGATTCTTTTAGCTATAAAATATATAAAATTATAACTAAAAGTTTTCTTCGTTTGCTACGAGAAGTGAAATGTGTAACCTTGTTTTTGGAAATTATATATACAATTAGCTATGAATTCTAAAATTTCATCGCTACATATTGAAGAGTATGCCACAAAGCATTGTTAATCAGAATAATTCTTCTATACGAAACAAAATTTTTGGATTCCAAAATAGGTCTCAAGTTACACGTTGTTACATATCTAAATTTCAAGCATTCACAATACACAATTCATCTATGCCACCGATTACAATAGCATTATATTGCTTGAGACTCGAACCTGCACGATCTTCTGATTTCTCTCCTCCTACACAACCTCTAATTGCATCTTAATTTGATCAATATCCGCTCCAGTTTGTCATTGCTGCTCTAGTAATTTCATAAATTTGCCTTTAATTTTGATAAAGAAAAAACATCAGAAATATAACGAATGGCTATATAAATATATCTAACAGTTGATCATATATTATGAGAAATTTATCGATTAAATTCTCATGAAAAATCTTTACATATTTTTATAAAGAAACTCTAAGTAATCTTAAAAAGGATATCAAAACTCCAATTATTTCATATACATTTCATTCTTTTACACTAAGAGTTTCTTCTAACAAAACCTCAATTAAGAAAGAAGCATATTTCTACATTATTGTTTCATGAATGATTTATAGATGGATAAAGTGAAACATAAAAATATTAACATAAGCAACAACATCCCTAAGAAATAGCAAGAGAGTTCATTCAACTCAATAAACTACAAATATTAAGTAGGAAAATCAATAACCACTAACCTTAAAAAAAGAGCAAGATTAATTCCATCAAAAGCATCTCCTGAATCACATATCAAAAGCTTCAATAAAAAATGAATAAAATATTATTAATATACCAAAGCTAACAAATGAACATAAAGATTCAAACTTTTTCTCTTTAACTAAGAAGAGGAATAAAAATGCTTCTACTGAGTCCAACATAAGTTACAAATGGAAGTTGAAGTGTACCTTAAAAACAATAAAGAGGAACGAAAAAAAGTAACCAAAAAATATAGTGACAAAGAGTGAAATCCGCAAGAAACAGAATGAGATTCAAATACAACAAAAAAAGCGCTCGAAATTTATAACAGACCAGCTATGAAGATCTTGTTGATGTAGATGTAATACAAGAGGAACCATCCCTTAAAATATATACAACATTTTTGCCTTTCCATTGTGTAATTAAAAAAATCAATTAGCCATCTCCATTGCATAACACCAAAGAACCCCTTATAATCTTTTGATATGGAGTAATAAAGATTTGTGTTTGGTGGAATTGACAAAAGGAGGAAGGAAATGTGGAGGGCTGTGGCGGCCGGAGGCATTAGGACTAGGTTTTGGCATTTTTGACTAGTCAATTTCCGTTCATTACTTGTTTTGTACTATATAACTTCTACTTTTTTTTTACTTCTTTATTATATGCAAACACTATAATGCAAATAAATATAAGTAACAACAATGACAATTAAGTACTATTACCTATTAACAAATAAAAAGAATCATAAATATATAACTACATTAAATAGGACACCACAAATAAATTATTTGTATGAAAAAAAATATTTGTCAAGTATCATGTCACCTAATGTACAAAATAGTATTAAGAAATTCTTAAGATAATCAACATTAAATATTAATCTGCTAAATTTATCGATAATATATTTTATTTAAGCTATAATTAAAACTCACATGTACACTTTTTTATATTGAATTATGATATAAGTCATATGCTCCTATTTTAATTACATCAAATTATTAATTTTAATGTTCAATTAGATTTACGATAATTATTAAATTATTAATACTGTAATAAGATCATAAAGTCAATAATGTATATGCTTATTTAATTTAATATAGTTAGCGATCAATAAATAAATACAAGAACATAATTATTTAAATCTAATATAGTTAAACATCAAAATTAACAAAATATTAGTATTAGATATTTATTTGAATTGTATTTGAAAATTACAAGTAATTCTTGGTTTAATACGCGTTATTATTAGCTAAGTTAGTATTGTTATGCAATCTTATATCAATCATATTTTTATTGAAATTTTAAAATATAAATCTTGACAATTTGGGAATTATAAAATGTCCAAATATAGACACGAAAGAGACAAGACCCCCATTCTGTATACGAATCAAATTAAACTTTTAGTTTTTTGATTTAGTAGATAGTTCTCACATTTAACACTTTTTTTGTATTGAATTATGATATTGTTAGTTTTGTCATATATAACTCATATTCTCTTATTTTAATTACATCTGATTTATAAATAATCATTAAGTTATTTATATTGCAATACGGTCATAAAATCAATAATGTATATGCAATTATTGAATTTAATACAATTGAACAATGTAGTGCGCAGCCGCACGCACACATATTTATTATATTGAAACTTACAAGTAATACTTTATTAAATATAAAAACGTATTATATAATAGTTAGTATTGATGTACAACCATTTGTATATCAACCATATGCTTAATTTTATTTAATAGTATCAGAATTACTGAAGTTTTACAAAGATAATTCAATAGTCGCAAGGGAGGTATGACCTGATCTTGTACAAATCATGTTAAGTTCTCAATTGTTAGTTTATGAACAACGAATTTTATGATAATTAATAGACTATTAAATTAGTTGTATACCATTTTTTTTATTTTCCAGATTAAATTAGTAAAGGACTTTTCATTTAATATAGTTGTTTAAATTCTATGTAATTAGTTACTTACATTATTAATTGGATATAAATCATTGTTATTTTAATTATTATTAAAACTAATAGATAATACTTATTTAATAAGGATTATTATATAATCACTTTTTGTTAATGGACTTAAATATCAACCATATTAAATTTTTAATTGTTAGTGTAAATAGATATAAGAAAAACATTATTCTTAAATGTTACATAATTAGAAAAATATAGCCTATAAATAATTATTAAAATAATATTATTAACAATGAGATTTCATTTTAAATATTAGTGCCAAATCAGCGATAGATTTCATAACTAAAATATATTTTGCTTTAAAACTATTTTCGTCTTAAATAATCTTGTTAATTTGTTATATGTTCCTATGTCAATTATATTAATTGTTAGTGCTTAATTAGATTCCGGATAACTATCAAGTTATTAAAATAGCATTAAACCATTCAATTGATAACTTTTATTTAAATTGGATATAATAGTGATCAATAAATAAATACAAGAGCATAGTTATTTAAATTTGGTATATTTAAATATTAATAATTTGGTGAATATTAATTTGGTGATTAATACAAGAAATTTAGGTACCAAAAGAAAATTCATAATTTAATAAATTTTATTAGATATTAATTAAAGCTATAGATGAAAATTACAAGGAATCTTCGTTTAATACGAATTATGATATATAGTTAGAATTGTTATGCACTTCTATATCAATTATATATATTATTGAATTTTTAAAATATAATTCTTGATAGTTTAGGTATTATAATGCCAGATGTAGTAAAAAAAAGAGACAAGACCCCGAACGGTATACAAATCGTATTAAGTTTTTAGTTTTTGGACTCTGTATATTGTTGACACTCAATTTTGTCCCTCCTTTATTTAATTTTATTTACTCAGGCTTCTAAATTTATTGACGAGCTAAATACTTTATTTTCGCTACTTTTATTTTCAACATTACGAGCATTAATTTATCACAAATTTTAAATGGTTCGTCATCGTTTCATTTTTGGGTTTGGACTCGTTAAATTAATTATAAGACAACACTTTGTTAAATCCTTATTTTTTTTCTACATATTAATTGTCTTCACATAGTATATATGGTACTAGTTATTAAATTAGAAGCCCAAAAAATAACTAAATTAAGGGAAGAAAAGGGCCAAATTCGGATTTCACCCAGCCCTTACTTGGCATAGGTTCCATTATTACCTATTTATGGAACATAACTAAACTTTTCAATAATTATATTTAGTAGCTAAAATATATCATATTTACTTCACATAGCTACCATGTTTTTACCACTTATCTGATAACTTCCCACTCCCCTAAATTTAAGCAAAAACAAAAACGTGTCTCTCTCCTACATCCTAAATACACGCCATTATTCACCATATCCATTACTTTCCTCCAATTTCAAATCAGTTTTTCAATTATTCAACTTCCTTTTTTATCTCTAATTAACTACTCATTGATTTCTCTCACGTTTCAAATCTAATTCCCAAAATAAAGTAAGATTCTATACAGATTTTTATTTTTTACTGTGTATTTAACCTATATTTTTGGGCGTTTTTTTTTTTTACCTATGTTGAACAATAGCATAGTTGGTTGTGACTTTTGTTGCTGTTTTTTCATTTTGGACATATTGTTTCATGTGCAGTAATCTTTTTTAGGATGATTAATATTGAACACCACCTTATGGTCTTTATATTGTTGTTTCTTTCAAGTATGTTATTTTTTCAATGCATAAATAACATTTTTCATTATCTGTGACATGTATTCATTTAACAAAGTAGTATATATAAACATTTAAATACAGTCGATATATACAGAAAATATAACTCAGATATATTCCATAAGTCCATTTTTAAAATTACAGTTTGTTACAAAATTTAAAATTTCATCTAAATACACTTCAAATATATGTAAAATATATATCAAATATAGTTAACTGTAAACCAGAATAAGTATTATATACCAGATCGGACAAAATGCAACTAAAATATATCCAAAATATATACGAAATACAACTATTAAATCATACAACGAAATAAAACTATTAGCCAAAATGTTCACTGGTTTGATATTGTTATTTTTCAAAGGTTTTTCAACCTTTTTATTTTTGGTTAAAAATATGATTGTAATGTTTGAATTCATTTTTTTTTGAATTTGTTAGCTGTTTGAATGAGATATGAAATCAGATATGGAATGGGAGGATATTTGCGTGAATCAGGGAATAATATAACTGATTCTAATTAAAAATGGAACAGATTTTGTTTCCATAAATATAGCACTGTCAGTTAGACTCGCGTCTGTATTTCCGCTATATTTATGCTATATTTTGGTATACCCGACTACTAGATAAATATAGGGTCATCTAGTTACGAATTGTAAATATAGAATATGTAGTTATAGGTTGTTAGAAAAAGTTAAAAGATAGCTGTTTGTGAAAATTAATCAAACTAGCCCATTACCCATTCCTACCCGACCAGGCCAAATAATTCCCCTACCCACACCAGCCCAACACCTCACCCGACCCGGTCCAGCCCAATCTCCTTATTCTTTTCCTAATCCCTATCTTTCTTTCTCTTTCTTTTTTCCCTTTTCCTCAGCCGCCTCACTCTCTCTCTCTCTCTCTCTCTTCCGCTCCTCTTCCCTTTTCATCATCACCACCGCACCTTACCCTCTCTCCTTACGCTCCTCTCCACTTCCCCTTGTCCCCCACGCCTATCTCTTCCACTTCCCTCTGTCCCCCGCTCCTCTCGCTCCCACGCTCCACTTTCTCTTCTCTCAAACTCTAATCACAATCCTATAAATATTCCGAATTGGGAGGAGATCAGGGATGATTTAGTTTTTTGAGGGACACAAACCATCTTCCAAACTTGATTTTCTTTCCGGTGAACTTTAGCCGTGAGGGATAACAAAGACTGAGCGTTTTTTTTCAGACAACAATTACTCAGTGTTTTCCAGAGCTTACCTTCCAAATTTCATACACTTCCGATCAATCACCATTTTATTCTTGAACATTTTTCTCTACATAAATCATTTTGGTCTGTTTCGATCCGATTCGAATTTTGTTCGGGCATAAGAGGGTAGATCCGCGACTCCGTGTCCCCGTTCACTGTACCACAAAAAGGTAATTTTCTTCTTCATCTTAGTTTATTTTCATTCTAGTAGTTTAGTTTGTTTATGAGTTTTTGTGTGATTTGATTTAGTAGTAATTTCGTTAATTTAGGCAGTTTACTGTGTTAGTGTAATTGAAGAGTTTTTTTTTTTTTTTTGCTGATAATCAGGTAGTGTTATGCATGTTTTAATTCCTGATTAACCATACCAAGATGTTGTTAGTTGGTTTATTGTAATTGATGTTGGTTAATTGAAATCTCTGTTAGTCGACAATGTCATAGCTGCTTGTTTAAATTGATATGATTCATGATGGTTGATCAGTTTAAGATTTATGTGGGTCTACAAGGTCGTGGTTGTTTGTCTAAAATGATAGGATTATCGTTGAATGGCTAGTTTGAGACTTAGGTTAGTCTACCATGTCATTGCTGCATAGTCGAATTTGATTAATGCCAGATGATAGTGGCTTGTCTGTTTGGTTGTATTTCCTCCAGTTTACATCGCCATGACTGTTTGTTAAAATGGAATCTGATCAATGTTAAAGGGTTGGTTTGAAGTTCACACTAGTTCGTATTGTCATAATCGACTATCATAAGTTGAACATGATTAGTATTGAACCATAACTTTGCAATTTCTGCTAGCCTACATTGATATAAGTTATCTGCTTTAAGTCTGGATATGGTCAGTACTGAGAATAAGCTTCATGATATGTTGTTAATCTCTTTTGTCCTTATTGTTTCTCCCATCTAGATATGACTGATGCCATATGAACTTCTGGTCTGATTTTGAGCTTGCATTACTGTTGTTGTTCAGATTAAATGTGATTAGCCAATAATAGGATCTCACATCAGTAGTAAAGGCCCAAGTCATGAATGTGGAACAACATCAGTGCAAGTCTGTTTAATTCTGAATCACAACTGATTGTTGAGTCACCCTGACCAATCTTAATTGTTAACCTCTGCAAACTTGCCTCTGTTTTTCCTATATTGCCTATTCTGAGTCTTGTGTGCTAAATACTTGCCTTGTTTTAAGTCAGGCAATTGTAGTCTAGTTTGAATGTCCTGCCATATATGATTAAAGCTGTTTGAAACATCAAACTTGCTGATCCTTACTTGTAGCATGCACTGTTCTAGTTTAAGTCTATGGTGTAGCTTTAATGCGATTTAGTCCATGTTTACTTCCAGTACTTGTTTCATGAGTCTAAATATGTTTGGATCTTAAGTGTCAAACCTCTATTATGTTAGAGTTGAAGAGTAACATCCATCCCTTTTAGATTTTGGTATTTCCTTATGTTAAAATGAGATTTTCATGTTTAAGTAATCAGGCAAGCTATCTTATTTGTTAGTGTTTCAGTTGGCTAAGTTGAGGCTGCTTTGCATAACAGTTAGGCAGTTATTCTTCGTGTTACTGTTGCAGTAAAGAATGTAATAAGTTTGTGGCTTGAGTTTTCTTTGTTCTTTCACAATAAGAATTTTTACGAATCTTGCAAAAGGTACATGTTTCTAGTGTGGTTAAACGTGTGTTTGGGGGCTGTTTCATAGGAAGTTAGGTTTGCTTTGTGTGTGATCATCAGGTTAGATCAAAAGGAAGTAAAGCATGTTAACCGAGCAGTATCCTTCTTGTGTGTTTGTTCTCGAGAATAACTCAGTAATTCCATAAATAAGTGTGTGTTCCTCATTAAAACGATCCTTAAACATTGGGGAATAACGGAGATTAAGCTTCCTAAGTGATTAGATGAACAGTTAGCCTAAAGTTATTCCTCTGTTGCTTTTAAAATCAGTGAGTACATTTCACCTTCATCCCTAGTTATGTTGTGGCCTTAAGTTTCTTTTCCGATAAAGTGTGAACTTCATAATTATTATTTTTATTCCATGTATATTTTTAAGCCTTAGCAGCTTGTTTGTCATCATGAGTTATTTCTTAAAATCATGCTTGAATTGGTCATCCTTGTGTTGGGCTCACCTTACTCCTTTAAGCCATTCTTGTCTTTTTTTTTTGTGTGTGTATGTTGTTTCTATCGGCCTGTGTACTACCATAGTGCTATGTTTTCGAGTCGACTGCTACTGCTGTGCTACCTATCCGCTGGGTTGTTATGTTGTTTGGAACTATGATTATGATCGTAATAATCTCCTATGCTGTTGTTCTTCTTTGTTAATTTTTTGGCTGCTACCTGTCTCTTTTATGAAAATGTGATGCTGCACCCGGTATGATATGGTTGTTGAACTTTGAGAGGAATATATATCAGTCACACCTTGATGCTAGCTAGGCATTTAGCATATTCTGCTGCTACATTAAGAGAAAATAGAAACAGACACTACATTTGAATTATGGTGTTTTTTTTGGTGAGCTGTTATGTTGACTCCTAGATGCTTATTCTTCACCCTTCCTCTTCTTTGCATGACTTGGGGAGTTTCAAACCTTAAATGATATCGCATATCTGATGAAGACATGCTGCTTGTTTGATGTGCTTATTGCTGAGTTTTGCTTGAGGCTAAAAGTTGCCATATTTAGAGTCATTAGCCACTGATTTAGGGCACTGCTCTTGCTACATTTTTTGAGCAAGTTACTGCTCAATGTTGATTGTTGAAATGAGCTTAATTCTGAGGCAATTCGAGGAAAAGATATTGCTATTATGTTTGTTTCAATTTTGTTATCATATTGGCTGCCATGAGTTGCTATATTCTTGACCATTTGCACTGCTTTTGGGATTTATTAACTGCCGCATTTTGGTGGTTCAGTGCCGCTAAGTTTCTGCTGCAATTTGGAGCCATTTGTTGCTTCATTTTAGGCCATTTTCATCTCATTTTGGGACTGATTTACTGTTGCATTTCTAACCAAATTGCTGTTGCGTTTTTGGGCCAAAAAATTGCTATTTGCTGCACTCGGTGGTTGATTTCTGATGGTGTTGACACCCAATTTTGTCCTGCCTCTGCTTCGAAATACCTGTTTTCGCTTCTAATATTTTTGGAAAAATAATAAAAAAATATATATATATATTATATTTTACTATAATTACTAGTCTCTTATCAATACCGGCGTTTCATTATTCTATTACAGTTACTTATTATTATTATTATTATTATTATTATTATTATTATTATTATTATTATTATTATTATCATCATTATTATTATAATTCACAATTCTATCATTTCGGCATTTTTTGCCAGATTACGCACGCGCATTGCATTTATCTTTGCATAATTAGATAATAGTGTTTATTTACTGTGGATTTTTGAAATATTATTGCACGGCTATTACAACGCCATTTTTATCTGAGCACTAATAATTGCATATTTTATATGAAGTAATATTTTAACACAAGTTATTTAAATAGGTCTTTTATTTAAATGTAGTAGCCCAATCAACTCATACTATTTTCAGACCAATGCACAAAACCAGTCCACATTTTAATTTCCCTGGCATCATTTTTATTTACCAGCCCAAATAATTAACCAACATTTTTGGACCAGCCCATTTTTTTAATTTTGCCCAGCCTAGCATTTTAAAAAACAAACTCAGCCCAAATAATTACCCAACCAATCCACTATTTTAGCCCAATATCCAGTCCATTAACTCCTTGACCCGACCCGAGTCTTGCACAAAATGAACCATTAGGGTTCCCTTATCCCCTTCATCTTTCTTTCTCTTTCCGCCGCATCCCCCATCCTCTCTCTTCTTTTCTCTCCTTCGCTTCTTCTCTCCCACGCCTCCACTATACCTCTGCCGCCCCACTTCACCTTGTCGCTCCCCCCACGCCTCTGTCTCTCCCATTTCCCCTGTCTACCCTCACGCCTCTGACACCCCCACTCCCCTTTTCCGCCTCCACTCCACCATGCCATTGTCACCCCCATTTCATTTTATCCCCCGATCCTCTCTTTTCGTCGAAGAAAACCCTAATTCACCCTATAAATACAAGCTTTCCAGTAGAAAGGAGAAAAAAGAAAAAGGTTTTGGGGGAGAACAGAAAAAATCCATTTATTCTCTGAGAAAACAAGTTTTTCAGTAGCAGAAATCCCTCTTAGAAAACATCAGTTCTTTTAGCAGCGTTGTTTGATATCAAGTTAAAATCTAAATCGTTTTCTTTTGTTCTGTTTTTGCCCTTGTCATCCGTTTGGATTTGAGGGTATACAAATTCGGGATTCGCGGTATTTCGAAGTAGATTTGTGGTGTTCGAGTGGAAATCGAGACTCCGCGCCTCACTTCGCTGCACTCAGAAGAGGTGAATAACTTCCCTTTTTAGTTTGGGTTTAGCTTCAGTATGGTATTTGACAAGTGTGTGTGTGTGTCCGTACGTGATAGTTGTCGTAGCTGGTTTATTTTCAGTTTAGCAGCATGGTAGTCTTAGGTGCGTTTGTATTTAGTTAAGTTTAGTTTCGGTTTAATAGTTAGGATATTTAGCGGTTCATGTTTTATTCAGAGTTTAATTTCCAGTTCAATAATTCCCCGTTTTATTAGTGTTTGTTTTGGTTCTTATGCTTGTCATTTGATCAGAATTTGATCCTTATTGTGAAATGGATGTCTAGTTGTCTTCAGTTACGTATGAAAGCATGGGTAGTATTTTCGTGTTAACTGCTGAACATTTGCATTTCTTCTCTTTCTACTAAGTTCAAAAATGTATCAGCAGATTAAAGAAAACTGTGTGTAAGGTTAAAATAATGTTGTTTCCTTCTTTCTTTATGCCTTAAGTATCTATAAGCATGATCATTTCAGTATATTGTTATCACTATCAGTATATCATGATGTGAATTAACATACTATAATTTCAAATAGGTTCTGTTTGGTTTAGAGAAAAAGTAGGTTCAAAACATATATGTTAATCACTTTAGTTTAAGACCGGATGAGGTCCATTATTCCCTAATTGTGGCAATCTTTCTATAACCAAGTGTGAAGCCTCAATTCATTCTGCCAATAAGTCTAAAGCTTGTTTATTTGGTACCATGTTAATTGGAAAAGATGTTCAATGAATCAAAGGTACTCATAGGAACTCTTAGTAAGAATCTGCTATTGTTCCATTTTTGCTAGTTAAAGGGAGAAGTAGCATTAACTTGTTATGTCCTTTTGTCGGTTTCTCAGCATCTTTCCAAGATCTGTGTAGAACCATAACACTCCTCACCTTTTAATTTAGTCCATAATGATACTGTAAAAAGCTTTTGGTTGTGACCATAAATCTTGTAATTGACTAAGTGTGGAAATGATCATTGCGAGTTATGTTCAAAGAGCCCAACCCACTCTCTGTTAGTCTTTTGTTTTGACAAGTTAACTCATGAGCTATGTGATCATATGACAGAAAGTTTGATTAGTTATGCTTAAATCCACTAACAAGGTTTGGGGGGTTATACCCTAAGAAATCAAAACTTATTCGTGCAATTGAGTCTTCTGTGTGTTAAGTTTTACACCACAATTAGTCTATTTCCTGCTGTTTAATAAGCCAAATGATTGCTCTTATTCTAAAAATGTTAAGGGGATAGTCAAGTAAAAACTAGGCTTCAACTTGATTGAGTTTTAAAGGGATTGCTGGTGAATGTTTTGTTACTGGCTAACTCAGCTTCCTTTGAGTTCAACAGTGTTTCTTTTCAGGCTCCTTTTCTTGACTTATCTTAAGAAAAAATAAATGATGGCTGATTTGGTTGTTGAGGGTTTTCATTCTTTGTTGAGGTTTGGTTTCTGCTAAAGTTCTGGGTTGATCAGTTTAGGGCAGGGTTGGTCCTTTCTTATTTATTTATAGATGACATATGACATGTTGATAAACTCGAGCATGATTTGGTTTAGTTGACTTCTTTTCTTTAAAATTCTGCTATGGTCATTATGTTCCTTGCTAAAGGTTCGGTTAGTGACTAAATGAGCCATGTGAAAATCTGCAGCCTATTTTCCATATACATATTTCTCTAAATGTATTACGCATGTTAGGTGTCTAGAACTTGTTTTGCCTGTAGCTGGGGTGTCTTCTGAACTGTAGCATTTTGGCTTTTAAGACTCCTCTGTGGCTGTCACATTTTTGGGATAAACTTGGTGCTTCCTTGTCTGCCATTCTGTTGATTTTGTTTGCAGTCAAGCATGTTGATCACTCTTGAAGTATCCTTAATGGATTAGCTGTTGGTTTAAACCAACAGGCTCTATACTTAATGAGTCTATCTCTGAGATAACTGATGGTGTCTAAGGTTCAAAGCACTATTTATGGCTGCCTGCATGTTTGAAGTATATTGATGCTATGAGCTGACTCTCACATTCTTGTGATCGAGCTGCAGCCCTGTTGGCTACTTAAATTGGTGTTTAAATGAGTATATATGCTACACTTGATGTAATATTTGCTATCATAACTTTGTTGCCTTCTTAGAAGAAACAGATTACCATACTTCGGTGAAACGCATAGTCTATATTGTCATTTGGTGTTGTTTAAATTATGTGCGTCGTTGCAAGTATATTTCAGTTGATTATGTATATTTGCATATATTATTGGTATACCTATATTTAAAACAGCTATGAATGTGTGTACATGAGGTATACTTAAACATACATAGTATATACACAATCTGCTGATTTATTTTTGAGTTTATATTTCGTACGTTTAACATTATTCATTGATCGTATACTAATCCTTTCTTCCATTTTTATGCATGAATGTCATATACGAATCCGAGAGGGCTCGTTCTTCCTCCACATCCAGTGTTGAGCTAAAAGCCCAACGAAATCTTGTCCGCGTCCAGTCGGTCTGCAGCAAAAATAAAAGAAATAAAATTCTGGGCTAAGGCCAACAGCAGCAAACAGATTGCAGCAGATCTTTTAAAAAATGGGCTGAGCCCATTTAAATTAGCTACTTCTATGTTTTTGTGAATTTAATTCGTATTATGCAATTAACTCTTTGTTTTGTTTTGTTTTCTAGGTTTAGATAAATCCTAATGAATTAGTAGGCTTAGTTTTAATCATGGGTAGTTAGTTTAAGAGGAGCTAACAATTAATTTCATAAATTTCACTCCTTTCTTTTCATGTTAAAATCATTTACAAGGTCTAATATTTATTTTATTTGAAAATCGATTTGCAAAATAGAATGATTATATATATTTTAAATGAAGAGAATCATATTTTATTATCTAAACATTTTAAAACGCCATTAATATGCAAATATAAACTCAAGTATTTTTTTATAAATAACTCTTCAAGTTTGAATCAATCACGTCTATTTTAGCCGAGTATAATTAAATAAATCAGTAAAAAGAGAAAGAAATTCATCATCTTTGCATTCTTACATTATTATACTGATATAATGTCATATTGGCTACGTTTTCTCTAAAAAGCTTCTATTTATATACAAATCATTATATTTTGCCAGTCTCATTTTTACAATAAAAATTATTATTTTAGGCTTAAAAACATTTATAAGTTTTATTTTCAAGTGGACTGCTATGCATTTCTTCAAGTCAGTTTAAATAACATCATTATGTTTTCCTTTAAACCTCAATAATATTTACAACCCATTTTCTTAAGATTTAAGCCTTATAGTTAATCTTAATTAATTAACCTAAGTTTGGTCGGATAATCGTAAGTTAACGGATTCTAAAGGATGCCTAACCCCTTCCCTTTAGGATAATATAGAGCCCTTACCTAGAATCACATTGGTTAAGCAGACTATTAACAGAGATTTAGTTTTAACTTTACCTTAGTTAAACATCTGGGTGTCCTAATTCACCGTAAAATTAATTAGGTGGCGACTCCTAAAAACAAATAAACAGGAATCCCCAATATGTTGTACTCCTAAATCAACCCGGTTAAAATGGGGTATGACAGATGGAATGTTTGGCTATGTTATTGGCCCACCATGTTTACTTTTCTAAGGCAGTATTGCTACACTATAAGGGTACTTCGTTGCTGCCTTTGAGGGAAGATTCCTACTGCTTTTGAATGGGTTGATTGATGTGTTCTCAGTCCTATCTTTCGTTAAAAATGTTTGTTGTTGTCTTGTTTGATTAAATGCTGTTAGTTTCTATCACTACTCGTTGTCCTTGGTTACTGTTATCCTATTCTTTTGGAATTAACTAACTGTATATATTGCATTTCTTACTTGCTATATTTCTTTTATTAAGACTGCTTCTAATTCCTTTTTCTCCTTTCTTTTGCATGAACGCACATGGGAGAATATTGGAGTTATGGCAACTCTAATTTCAGCCCGGAATTAGGAGTAAACAGTAGCTGAGGTTTTGCTCGAGCTAGCAGCCCATTTCATTACATTTTACACCTCTTATTTTATTTATTGCATTTTAACTTGTATTGTTTTGACTAACACTTCATCTTACGCAATATCTTTAAGTCTCATTTAACATTTAGCATCTTCTTTTATACAAATTATTATTTTTTTACAAGTCCTATTTTAAATAGCATTCTTACAGGTCTATCTATAACTTTAGCCACATTTACAAAGATACTTTCTTTTCTATAATACTATATTTACACTTAGCCTAACTAATCATAAGTCCGATCGGTTAACCATTGTTAATGGGTCTTAAAGGGTGCCTAATACCTTCCCTTTAGATTAATTGAACCCTTACCTAGAATCTTAAGTTTCGCAGACCTTAAACAGAGCTAACTTTAGATAATCACTTTAATAAACTTTAGGTGTCCT
This sequence comes from Lycium barbarum, assembly GCF_019175385.1. Lineage (NCBI taxonomy): Eukaryota > Viridiplantae > Streptophyta > Magnoliopsida > Solanales > Solanaceae > Lycium > Lycium barbarum. The sequence goes on from NC_083347.1 coordinate 2,037,090, forward strand.
AATTCACCGTAAATAATTAGGTGGCGACTCCTTAAACAAAACAAAATAGGAATCACCAATATGTTGTACTCTACTTTAACCCGTTCAAAATGGGGTATGACATATATAATTTTATTTATGATACCCAATAAATTATTTAAGACAATATAACACATTTTATTGTCTAAATTAAACAAATACAATATGTTATACAACGCAATTGATACAATATTATAGTTGTTTAAATTCTATATATTTGGTTATTCACATATTAATTAGATAAGGCTTTTACTTATTATTTTCAACACTGATGTTACCTTAGCTGATGATATTTTTGAAGACATCAAATCAAAACCTCGAACTGATTATTCTAGGTATTAAGCAAGGCATTACTACGACTTTTTAGTACTTGAAGCAAAAATATTTATTAAGCTAAAATATTTTATTTTAAATAATTTTTTTTGTGACTAAAATGTTACTATTGCTACGATACGTTTCAAGTTGTGGTAAAAATTAATAATTTTAGCTACGAAGTTTTATTAGAACAAAAAGTTTGTGGCTATATCATTTAACTATAGCCGTAACTTTTTATAACTTGAACAAAAAATAAGTATTTATTTAGCTATAATGTTTTGTCTCAAATAATTTATCGTTTCTAAAAGTTTACTATTACTACAGTAAGTTTTAACTCGTGGCAAAACATAATGATTAACTATGAAATTTTATTATAGCGAAAATTATGTGGCTATATCATTTAACTATTGCCACAATATTTTTATAACTTGAAGCAGATATATTTATTTAGCTACAATAGTTTGTTACAAATAATTTATTGTGGCTAAAAGATTATTATTACTACAGTAAATTTCAACTCGTGACAAAAAATTATAATTAGCTACGACATTTTACTATAACAAAAAATTTGTGGTTGTATCATTTAATTATTGCCACAATGTTTTAGAATTTGTAGGAAAAATATTTATTTGGCTACGATATCTTGTTTCAAATAATTTATTGTGGCTAAATGGTTACTATTGCTACAGTAACTTTATTGTGTGGCAAAAACTTATGACCAGCTATAAAAGTTTGTCGTAGCAATAAAGTTGTAGCTATTTAGGTAGTTATTGCCACGATAGTTAGCAATTATAGCAAAAATAAGGAATTAGCTTTGTCAATTTATTTTCGTGGCTAAGAAATTTTACGAATTCTTAGATAGCTACGAAATTCAATTTTTTGTGGCTATTACCAGGTAATAGCTACGAATTTTTAATTCATAGCTTACATTTCGTAGCTATAAATACACTGTGTTGTAGTGAGGATTTAATGTTTAGAAATGATACCGATATAATGAATGTTGTCCAATCTGTGCTCAAAACAATAAACGTTGTTAGTAAAACAATGTTGAAAGCAGAAACTAATATCTCAATAAACTGAGAAAAGAAAGTGACAAAAATAGTAAACCAGAAACTGAAAACGATAAGACTACTCAGAAAATAAATATCCGAGTCCACAGAATTCACTGTGTGTCCTTAAGGAATTTAATCCCCTCAAGTACCCGAGGTTAAGGATTACTTCCTCCCAGGATAAAACGGATAAACCTGTCAAAGATGTAGCGGTACCTCAAATGCCTTTGACCTCAAGCGAACTCAAAGATGGCAACAAATCATACACGACACTGACTCAGTTTTTGTTTGTAAAAATATGCAGAATGCAGAAAGTATGCAAAGAGTATTTCCAGAATTTCAGAATGTAGAAAAATGAGGGAAGACCCTCTATTTATAGCCGACAAAAGGTAGTGTGAACGGGTGCAATTGTGCCTTTTCGGAAAAGTCACAACCTATTCAATGGGCTGCATCCTTTCTCCTGGTGTTTTTCCAGGAAAGCACCTCTTCATTTCCCATTCACACACAAAAAAATCCAACAATGAAGACATCACCAAGTAGACTCCACGCCAAATCTTGGGCTTTGATTTCATCCAAAGGCTTAAATTCAATGTTAATTTTATCCAACACAGGATTCAACTTAGACAAGTAGTAGTTGTGTTTCGAAACAAATAGAAAGCAAATATGCAATGATAGATTGATAGATTTTTTGAACTCAAATCCCAATTGCCATTACCTGTGCAATACCGATTATTCCCTTCTGGAATAAGGGATGTGAAAATTAAAACAAAGTAAGCTAATCGTGTAAAACATAGACTTACCGATATAATGACGAAATCACCGACTAGACTCGAAGCGGAATCTAGAGCTTTGATTTCGTCCAATGGCTTGAACTCGATGTTGGTTTCATCTAACACAGAGTTCAATTTAGACCTGTATATATTATGTTTCTGAAAAAAACAAATAGAGAGTGAATATTAGATTGATTGATTAACTTTGAACTCAAATCACAATTTCATTACTTGTGCCATTGAAATAATACCCTCCTGAAACAAGGGATGAGATTGAGAGGGTTTTTTTTTCACTTGCTTAGCTAACACTTTGGAGCATGATTGGAAGATGAGTAATAAATTGAATAGCAGGCATTGTTTTCTCTGATTTTGAAATGATTTGGAATTGGGGAAAATGGGGTAATATAAAGCGGGATTTTTGAATTGCAAAGCCTAAAACGTGGATATTCATCCCCAACTTTGCTTTACAAATAAACACCCCTTCGACTTTAAACAATATACATTCTCCCCACTTTTATCCTATACAATGTCTATTTCACCCTTATTAATTTCAATTCATTTATATAATACCCTTTTTATTTATGTGTTGATCATTAAAACAATTATATAAAAGAGTAAATTATTGAAAAATAGTAATTATTTAAAATAAATAAAATATTTATTTAAATGATGAAAAAAATGTTATTACATTGTCACAATAGCTAAATTTGGTATGCATGGATGATGAATTTAGTATAATATATAGTTGTACAATATTTATAAGAGTATATGTTTTATTATATGAGATGCCAATATGCTACTAGGATCTTACTTGATATCTCTTTGTAAATGATCGATATTTAGCTAAATTTAATCTTTTTGTTTAACCAAAACAATAATTTTGGTCTTTTTTCCTGTCTCTTTGTGCTATTGACTTGATACTTCGTTACGTTTTAAAATTTGTCTATGTTTCGCTTGTAAGACATAACGTCGATTATATTTTAGTTTATCATAAAATAAATACATTTTTATCGAAAGTAATATTTTCTAATCAATTTTTTATTAAAAATTAATGAGACAAATAATTTTATATTTGAATTAGTTTGGAATTTAAAATGTAGCAAAAATCACATCCTTGTTATTTTAAATAACTATAAGGGCATTAAAATCATTTTAACAGAAAAAGGTATTTATCAAAACTTTATTACCCAACATTTCAATCCTACCTAGCTAACTCAATAAAGGAGGAATTCATGTTCCATAAAATACCACCCACTGAGAAGCTATTTGTAGAAGGAGATTTCAATGGACACATCGAGTCAATCCCAGGTGGTTATGACGATGTGCATGAAGGTTTTGGCTGCGGGGATAAAAACGGAGGAAGAGTCTCACTTTTGAATTTTGGGAAAGCTTTTGGGTTGGTGGTAACCAATTCGAGTTTTCGGAAGAAAGGGAAGCACTTGGTAACCTTCCTTAGTTCGGTGACTAAGACTGAGATAGATTTTTTTGTTCCTTAAGAAGAATGATAAAGGCCTTTGTAAAGATTGTAAGGTTATTCTGGGTGAGAACCTTACTAACCAACATAGGCTCTTGGTGATGGATTTGGAAATCAAGAGGAAGAGGATCGTGATTGACCAGCCAAGGATCAAATGGGGGAGTTTGACTATGACCAATGCCCAGGAGATGTGGGAGAAGTTGATGACTATGGAGGCTTGGGAGAATAGTGGGGATGCGGATAATATGTGGGATAGGGCGGCCAGTTGCATTAGAAAAGTACCTAGAGAAGTGATGGGAGTTTCAAGAGGTAGCTGTGGTTGGTATCAAGGGGACTTTACAGATCTGGAATTATAAATCCTTTTTTTGATAGGGTAAATTTCAGCCTAGATCAATAATTCATAATCTGAAATTTTCTTGCAGGATTCTGCAGCTATTAAAAAGTCCATAAACCGTAAGAGTAAGATTGCAAATGCTTTAGAAAAGACTAACCAGTCATGATGATTAATTATGAGGAGTCTTTTCTCGAGAATAAATAACCCACAATAACCTACAACACATTGAAAAAGGACACAGGGCATCAATAACTAATCACGCCAACCGAAAAAAAAGGAAAATTACCGTCAAATACCATTCGGCCACCTAGTTTATAAAATATGTACACAGTGTATAGGTAGTGTATAGTTTATACATAATATACATACCTATATGTATTAATATACATACCTATACACTACCTATATAACCGAAGTGTATAGGTAGTGTGTACTTTGGCCGTGTTTGGTAAACTAGATGACGGAAGGGTATATTTAGGTAAGTTTCCCTAAAAAAAAAAAAAAAAAAAAAAAAAGGTTGTCTATACATAGTTGGAAATAAATAAAAACTCTCGATAATACATTCAATGGTGATAGCTCAACAGGAAGGCACTATTTACATGAAATTTTTTAGAGCTTTCACTCTCAAACCACTAGAGGAGCTAAACACAGTGGGTTCTACTAAAATGGTAATCTCAAGATGTCAACTTTTCCACTATCCCAAAAAAAAAAAGGAATAATTGCTCCCAATATATATTTGGAAATAAAAAGGAAGAGATAATAGTCAAAAACACACATGAATTATAGTTTTTTTACGAGTTTCGCACCCCAATAATCTATTGTTTTCTTTTCCTACAGAACTATCATTATTTATGTATTAAAACACACTTCAACTATATATAGTTCCCTTTTCCTACCTGAAAATCTTAAACCTATTAGGTAAGAAACGGGAATAGTTGATAGTTGAGATGCATTTTTTAATACATAAATGATGATGATAGTTCAGATAGGAAAACGGAATAACTGATAGTTGGGTGTGAAACTCGCGAAAAAGTGACAGTTCAATTGTGTTTTTGACCATGAACTCAAAAATAAAAATAAAACATACACACGCATTCACTTGTTAAAACTAAACGGGAAGTCACTACTCTAATCTGTCTCAAGCCCTTATAGGCTATTAAATCTAATCTAATCATGTTTAATCCAGCTAACAAATAAACATAACGATTAACAAGAGATAAACTAGTGCAATCTCAAACCTAACTGAGAAACAACTCAATTTAAAATAAAAAAAAATCGAACCTGTAAAAAGCTAAGAAACGCTTACTAGAGAAAAAGAAGATTATCTTGCCCTAATTAAGTCAATATTCTAGCCTTTACCAATTAAGTCAAAAGTCAAGCAAATTTGGGGAAAGAAACACCCTCCCAGTTTGCAATGGAAAGGGTTTTCTTTTCTACTCATTTTGGAGATGGAATTATGCAATTAAAACATTCATACTTCCTTTTGAATGAGCCATTACTTAAGTGCCCACAGCTTTTCCCAAATGCATAATACATAAACATGCGCCCAAACCTGATCTTAGATAGCAATTATGTCCTCTAACTTTAGATGTGCATAAGTAGGTACTTCAACTTGTTTAAAATTGAACAAATAAATATAAATGCTGACGTGACACATGATTTTGGAGGTGTCTAGATGATCATTTTGTAAGTTGAAGTATTCAACTGACAAAATGGAGACAAGTTGACGTACCCACTTGTACACACCCAAAATTGGAGGGCATGCTTGTCAGCTGATGCCAAGTTTAAGGGTCTGTTTATGTATAATATTTTTTCCAAACTTGACAATGTTTGTTTACCATGAGTCCATGACTTCACTTTCAGGAACCATAATGACCTTTTTCTCAGTAACCTTTGTGATTCATGATTTATGATACGGGCGTGACAGGTTACTTGATCAATAGATAATTGGTTGATTATCGATAAAAGAAAAGGTTGATTAAAGTGTAATGGTTGATAGACCAAGAAGTAGTTTACTTATGGACCGAGATTTATTTTGATAGGTAATTTTTTATTTTTTATTTTAAAATTGTATAATGCTTGGGAAAAATAGAACTAAAGAGAAGCGAAAAAAAAAGTCTCTAACTTGGTCTGTTTTTTTTTTTTTTTAAATATAATTATTTGGTTAGGTTTGGTATTTGAAAAAAAAAAAATCAAATTAGAAGCAAAATAAGTTTTAAGGTCGATGGTCAGTCTCTCTTAGAGAATTTGAGTGCGTCTTGGATGAGTGGGGGGTGCGGGCAAGTGCGAACAAGGTTGGCTCAAGAGGAAGTTAGTAAAGCCTTTGCTTTACCCACCCTCCCCCTCCCCCCCCAAAAAAAAAACCCACCCACCCACACAGCCGGTGGAAATTTGAGGCCCCATTTTTTTCCCAGTAATAGTAAATTTAACTTTTTTTTTTTTTTTTGCTTAGATAATACTGAATTTGGTAGAAAAATAAAGAGAAACTATCTACTTTTTATAGTAGAAATATTTTAGAATTAGAATTAAACTACTAACATCTTCATATTAGTAAATAAATTTTATACAACAACATTCAACATGTATCGTAAATATATGGCTAGCATCTTATTAACTTAAATTAATCTAACTAATTACGATGCCGTACTGACACGTCTACCACAAAATATCAGCATTGAGAGCTAATTGTACGTTCTATAAAATTCGTACTTAATAAGCTGTAAATTATACCTCACACACACTGATATTTGCTTCAACACATGCTTTCCAAACTCTATCAGGCATGTAAGATAGTAAACCAATTAAACGGCATAAACAACAGGAAAAAATCAGTATCAACAGCTAACTGCACATTCTACGATTCCGTAATAAGATGTAAATTCTCAAAAAGGCACAAACTTTTACGACGAACTGGTTTCTCTCTGATCATAATTTACTACTACATAGCAATATTTCATCAAACAAATAAGCATCCTGTCAAAAACACTAAAAACTGGTCAGAGAAATAGCAAAACCTAAATTAAAACAAAGTAAGCTAATCTAGGGCAATAAAGCTGAGAAAGTGATAAACTTACAGATAAAATGACGAAATCGCCGACTAGACTCGAAGCGGAGTCTAGAGCTTTGATTTTGTCCAACAGCTCGAACTCTATTTTGGTTTCATCCAATACAGAGTTCAATTTAGACATGTATATATTATGTTTCTGAAGAAAAAAAGTAGAGAGTGAGTGGTGATGTTCGGCCTAAAAATGCATATAGTTAGCTATTAGTTGCTTCACATTTTAATCTTTTAATTGTCTATTGAGTATTAATGATATTGATTTGTGCTTAATATTATATTTTTACTGTGTAGAAATAAAGCAATATGAAGATGAAGAGATTTAGAGTAAAATTAAATAAACTTTGTCTCCCAAAACAAAGCCAAGAAAACAAAGCAAAGAAGGAAAAGAATTGAAAAACAAAATAATGAAGAAACATCGTGAAAAGAAGAATGGAAAAAGAACTTTGGCAGCAGTAATGTGCTGCTCACGCGTCGCACACTCGACGCGGGAGAAAGCAGCCTCTGAATCTATTTTTCTGATCAGTCCGTGTTACACCCGCGACGCGGGTGTGACACGCAAGCTCGCTATTTTTTTTCTAGTTCGAGTTGGATTTGGTTTTTAAAAGTTCAAGTCTTTTGGTATCCTATAAATACATATGCTATACTGTTTTGACATAACTTTGGATAGCTTGAAATCCTTAGTTCAAAATATTGGACCTAGAGAGAGCTTTGAGCCGCCGTGGAGGCCGTAGTTACAAGGTTTTATCTTCTCTTCTCTGTATTACTTATTTTGACATTTTTATTCGGATGATTTATTGTTTTTCCTCCATGTCTATGTGGAGCTAAACTCTTTAGTTCTAGGGTTTTGACACTAGCATGAAAATTAACGTTTGATTATCGTTTCTATCTATTGATTTTCCATCTTTGGGTTATTTATTTATTCTTGGTCTTAATTATTTGATTATTTGACGAAATAGTTGAACACTATCTGTGGCGTGTGAATTGAACTAGGGATAGGGAATTTGCATGCGTAATAAGAATAAATAGAGGTTGTTCGATATAATCGTTTCGCTAATGAGGATAGGAATATACCCTTTAGTCTTGCTTAGTTAAATACAGAGAAGTAAATGCGTTCTTGTTACCTCTGGCGATCATAGGGATATAGGCGTTATAGTAGCATCTACAGGCTTGTGAGCAACTCGGAAGATACTCATAAAGTTATAATTAACCTGTCAACTAGTAACCTATAGGTAGAACGATTTGAAGCCTCAACTGGATTGTTAGTAGTCATAACCCTAGATCTATCTCTTCTCCGATAAAAATCGGCTCTTTCTTGGTTGAAGTTCATTATTTGCTTTCTCTATTTTTAGTTAGTTGATAATTATATCTCTGCATTTTATTTCTTGTTTAGACAATTAGTATTAGTTTAATTTAGTAAATAATTAATCATAAGTCCCTGTGGGATCGATATCTGAATTTAAAAATCCTATATTACTTATACATCGCATATACTTGCGTGTGCGTTTGGGAGCAACATATTGTATTCGATTGATTAACTTTGAACTCAAATAGAGAGTGAATATCGTTACCTGTGCAATATCGAGAATACACTTTTGGAAAAGAGGATGAGATGCTGAACTCTTTTTAACTTGTTTAGCTAAAACTTTTGAACATGATTGAAAGATTAGAGACACAAATTGAATTGCAGGCATCTTCTCTAATTTTGAAATTGTTTAACTTCTCTGATTTTGAAATTTGGGGAAATGGGGTAATATAAGGCGGAAGAGTTGAATTGAGCGTAAAACTCATTTTCATCCCCCAACTAGGTTTTAGATACCAAACCCCACCCCCCGCCCCTCCCGCCCCACCCAAACACATACACACGCACTGATTCAATTATGAATTTAAAACGATAACATGAATTCAATTATGAATTTAAAACGATAACATGAATTATTGAATTTGATACTTTTGATTTCGTAGAAATTTGAGATGAAAAGGTTAGCCCTTCAAGTTTTATAATAATAACATCCTGTTTAGCCAAGCCTTTGGTAGCAAAAGTGTTTTTAATTTTTTTTAATAAAATACTTATTTAGATAGTTGAGACATTTCCACCCTCTAATATTGGTAAAAGTATTTTTTTTCGAAAGTATTGATCCATTGATCCCTGCATCAGCAAATTGTGGTGATGGTTAAGCAAAAAATTAACCTTTTATTTAAGAAACGTCGTAATACACTTAGTTCCACAATGAATCACTCAACTCACGATCAACAAATAACCTCTCGATTTGAATCAATCGTAATGAACAGAAACTTCAACTCTATTCCTAGGCCCTATCTCTCTTCGCTCCGGCATAATCCCCTCGACCCTTCGTCTGGAATACTCATTGTAACTGCCTTAACAAAGCAGCAACAACAACAACATACCAGTGTAATCCCGCAAAAGTGAGTTCTTAGGGAGACAGTGTGTTCGCAGATCTTACCCCTACCTTGGGTCATAAAAGAGTTTAAGTTTTGGACACGGTCTATGTAAATAATTTGTTACGTTATTAAGTCGGGTAAGTAGCCTCCTTAACCTATAAAATTTGAAATACTGAAAAATGATATATTATCTGTTATAATAGGTAAAGATGACCAATGGTATAAATTTATTACTGATGAAGTCATGTTGCATATTATTTAAACTCCGAAAAAAATTAATTTATAAATTCAATGAATACTTTACGACTGTGCGAAGTGCAGACAAACTCATTAGTAATTGAATTAATTTAGCTTTTCTAGGTAAAATAATACCTATTATGTATTTTTTTTTTTAGGAGTTAAGGCGTTTCAATCCATCACTCATCCAAAAGAAAAACGAAAAACGTAGAAAAAGCGAAAACATCAATTAAAATTATAAGAAGCGTTTTTTGAAGGATTTGGATGAGGTGGTGAGAGGTATACCAACCACTGAGAAGCTATTTGTAGAAGGAGATTTCAATGGACACATCGAGTCAATTCCGGATGGTTATGACGATGTGCATGGAGGTTGTGGCTGCGGGGACAAAAACAGAGGAGGAGTCTCACTTTTGGATTTCGCAAAAGCCTTTGGGTTGGTGGTAACCAATTCGAATTTTCGAAAGAAAGATAAATTGGTGCAAATATGATATAGCAAATCGGAATTAAAGATTAGGAAACCATTTCTCCATGGCGATATAAAAAGTTCTGTTCCAAATAAACGAAAAAGAAAGAGATAAATGTGCAACACATTGGCAAAATTGATTAAAGTATTAGAGCGATATTCAAATCAGCAAACTTAAAAAGGTGGGGGGCATCTAAAGTTTGTGATTGTGGTCTGGCAAGTGACGCTTATTGTGGAGTGTATAGCTTCAGATATTAGCATGACTATTACAATATATGTCGACTTCAAATGTTACCTTGTATGAGTATCATATTAAAACGGATGATCCCTATTCAACATTTACACAAACTAAGCACAACTAACTAGGTAACACAATATTCCAAGGAGCACGGTTAACAACTTGAGAGGGAGGAATGACCATATAATCTCTATAGTCTATACCATATTTGCACCAGTTTTATTCTTCACATTTCCTTTCATGGAGAAGATGTTATTGCTATATGCCCTCCCAGATGTACTAACATGTACTAAGCATGTCGAGGTTGGGATAGATATAAAAAATATGTGCTAAGTATGTGGCAATTGGGTTTAATTGCAAGTTGGATGACCCAATTAATAAGGGTGTTATCTCGTTCACGATAGTTCGTTACAAGGTGCCGGCAGAATCAACGGTAACAATTGACAGTTTCTCTTCTCAAACTAATGCTTGGAGTGAAATCACCCTCGCACTTGAAACTCCTCTTTATTTTCACCCCAGCATTTACCACCCTTCAGAGCGGCCAAAATCAGGAGGCGCTATCGACGGAGTATTCTATTGGCTTGACTTTCAACCTTAAGTCAACCGATACAATAGTCTGAATATGTGTTTTTGATCTCTAGACTTACCTGAATACGCTCAACTATTTCTATATGAGATCTCTAGGTGTCTCGGGGGGAATTCTCTGTTGTGCAACTATGAGTCGGGGACTCACTGTTTGGCACCTGAAGAGCAATATACGGGACAGGACAGCCCTATGGGAGATGAAGTGCACTAACTTATATGTTCTTAAGGCCTTTAACACTTGTCTGGACACCTTGGGACTTCTTTATCGCGGTGGGTATGATGACAGTAATGAAGAACATTGACAAAGAGCAGAACATATGTTCATTGTATACATCGAATGAAGGAGGGAAGCAAACGATGGCCCTCTTTAGGGGCCGTTTGGACATGGTTTGAAACCATGTTTAGACATACAATTTGGATATTTAAGTTCTATGTTCTCTTATAGACATAAAAACCTCACAAGTTGTGAAATTATCAAAACATTCTTAATTCTTATACAATCTTACCAACATCAATTCACGTCTTTAATTGATCAAACTTTAGTTCAATAAAAAAGAAAATTTAACGTGAATAGTAATGTAACTATTCTTTAATATAATCCTCCCACATGGTACGAACAATATCTTCACGTCGAGCATGCATTTCTACCAACTTATGGGTCTTGTTTACAAAATACAAACATATGGGTCCAATTTTATATTTATAAAAATTTGAAACCATGGTTTGAAATCCCAAACCATGCCGTTTTGGATGGTTTGGTGTTTGAAACCATGAGTAGAAACGCATGTCCAAACACTGATTTGGGGTCATTGTTTGAAACCATGATTTGAAAACGCATGGCCAAACGCCTGCTTAGTATTTTGAATAGTTTTGGGTAAGATATTGGGCCTTTACAACTTGACAAGGGAAATATTCAGAAAAGGCCCAATTTGCTGTCAAAACTTGGCCCAACTGCAGTTACATGTCTGAATCTGCATGTACAACATAGAAGAAAAATATCTAGGTCGCTAGGTACTTAGTTTTTTACTAATCTATCCTCTCAATAGTCAACATTGTAAAGAATCAAGTTAGTTACATACACAACCAAAATTTGTATAGGACAGCTGTGCAAAATCTATTAGCATAGAAGCTTCTTATTATTTCCATTAGTTTGTATATATAGGCATACCGGGTATACAATCAAATACATAGAAAATTTTCTGCATTTTCAATCTTGTTGATATCAGAGCAATAGGAAAAAATTTCTTCTCTTTCAATCTTTTCTTTCTTTTCTGAATCTATCAGTCTCTATTTTTCATCCTCACCATGACTGAAAGTGATGCTAACACCACCAATCAACAAGAAACTGTAACAAGCACAACAGTTGATGCTTCAAACCCCTTTTATCTTCATCCCTCTGATTCTCCTGGTATGCAGTTGGTAAACACTCTTTTTGATGGAAAAAATTATGCGGGTTGGAGCAGGGGAATAGTGACTGCATTATCAGCCAAAAACAAACAGGGTTTGATTGATGGAACTTTTGTTCAACCTGGACCCTCTTCTGATCAGTACAAGCTTTGGTCAAGATGCAATGACATGGTTATCTCTTGGATTCTCAACTCACTTTCCAAAGAAATTGTTAAATTTGTCTTGTATTCAAAGACTGCAAAAGAGATCTGGAAGGAATTATCAACCAAGTTTGGTCAATGCAATGGAGCACAATTATATCAGCTTCAAAAGGAACTAAGTGATGTTGTGCAGGATCCAGTGACATTATTGGACATTTCACAAAGGTAAAGAAGATTTGGGATGAATTAGATGCTATTAACGCCTTTGATCGCTGTACTTGTACTTGCACTTGCGATGATAAGACCAAAACTATCAAGTCTCATCAAGATAGGAGGTTGATTCAATTTCTCATGGGCTTAAATGATGCCTACTCTGGGGTAAGAAGCAGCATCTTGATGCTAGAACCACTCCCATATGTGGGACATGCTTATTCATTTCTCATACAAGATGAGAAACAAAGAAAAATACATGTATCTGCTCAGGTCTCTGAAGTAGCTTTCTCAGCTAGCAACTACAGGTTTAATAAATAGCAAAATGATCCAAACACACAAAAAAATTTAGGAAATGAGGAGATTTTTTTTTGGTTTTTTTAAAGATGGGGGCAACAAAAAGGGTTGAAAGTGTTGATTGAAAAAGTCTCTCAATGATTTTTATTAAGCATAGGAGGGCTATAAATAGTCAACTTGATAACATAATATGCAGACAAATCTGCATAACAAGAATTCAAAAATACCTAAAATATCTCAACTAATCTTATCTAATTAAATTTGAATTTAAACAAAGACTCCTCCTAAAGCTAAACTACATTCTATTATGGTAAATCAGTAGTAATTGAAAGTATTTTTCAACACTCCTCATTTGCTTCAGTTGCTACAATTTAAAAATGTTGCTCCTCAAATTCTGCTTCTGTTGCTTATGCTTGAGGATTATTTTGAGGATTTGCACACTTTTGTGCCATGATTTTTTTTCTTCTTTTGGATTTGTGCATAAAAAGCACCCTCAATAACCTTGTGTTGTTTAAAAGCTCTTCTGAAATTGTTTTAATTTGGATAATTGTAGGATTTGCTAAAAGTTATATGGATTTTTCTTCCATTACAACAATCCAAAAATCATAGGTTTCAAAGTAACACTTGAACTTCACTGACCAAATTTGATAGTTTTAACCAGTAAAGATTTGTTGGGCATTGAAAGAGTGAATGTTACTTGTCATGTTTGAAAATAGTTTAAATTGATATTGGTTTAAAATAGTTATTGATTGAAAATAGCCCTGTGCGTTGAAAATAAGCACTGGTTAAAAAGGATACTGGTTAAAAATTGATAATGGGGCCCAAGCCTTAAAAATAAGCAAAGGTTAAAAATGGGTTGAAAATAGGTATGAATTAAAAATGGTTGAAAGTTCTTCAATGAACTCACTGAGAATAAGATCAATGGAGGCTCTAACAACTCACAATTCCATAAGACTAATGAGGCTCTTGATAACACTGTTGATTTTTTAAAAGATGGGGCAGCAAAAAGGGTTGAAAGTGTTGATTGAAATAGTCTCTTAATGATTTTTATTAAGCATAGGAGGGCTATAAATAGCCAACTTGAAAATGTAATCTGTAGACAAATCTGCATAACAAAAATTCAAAAATAGCTAAAATATCTCAACTAATCTTATCTAATTAAATTTGAATTTAAACAAAACTCCTCCTAAAGCTAAACTACTTTCTGTTATGGTAAATTAGCAGTAATTGAAAGTATTTTTCAAAAAATTCAAACCTAACTTTGACTATAAACCAAAGAGGGGACTGTTTTGTACTAATTGTAAGATGACTAATCATGAAGTGAATAGATGCTACAGGTTGATAGGACGTCCCTCAGATTTTTAAGTTCACAAAGACAAAGAAGAATCAGTACAATGCAGCAGGACTAGAGCTCAACAATATGAAGAGGCCACTACTTCTTTGGGAGGTTATGGAAGGGCTCTATATTCTCAAATCGCCTCCCGTCAGGCCTAGAGTTCATGCAGTCCAGGCCAAGCCTATTTCAACAACTTTTTCAATTCCACATAAACATTGTAGTAGTCCAGTTTCTAATGTTGTTTCAAAGTCTAAGAGTTTTAATTCTAGTATTAATATTGTCCTAGAGTCTGTTTCCATTTCTAGTGCTTTTAATTTCAATGTAATGCTATGGCATCAAGAGTTGGGGCATTTGCCCATATCTAGTATGAGAAATATATCTAATTTTAATTTTTCTTCTGCTTCACTTCATTCTGTCAATCCTTGTGATATTTGTGCAAAAGCAAGGCAAGCAAAACTTTCTTTTCCAGTTAGTACTATTTCAACTAAAGCCATTTTTTAACTGATTCACGTGGATTCCTGGGGATCTTACAAAGTTACAAATCATGATGGACATAGATATTTTTTTAACCATAGTAGATGATTTTAGTAGGGGGACTTGGACTTACCTTTTGAAAACAAAGAGCAATGCCTTTCATCTTTTACAACAGTTTTTGGCCTTAGTTGAGAGATAATTTAACACCAAAGTTAAGATAATCAGATCTGATAATGCTAAGGAATTGGTAAAAGTCTATATAATTCTGATTTTTTGGCTTCCAAAGGCATCATTCACCAAACAACTTGTGTAGCCACACCCCAACAAAATGGGATAGTAGAAAGAAAGTATAAACATCTTTTAGAAATATGTAGAGATGTAGAGTTTTACTATGTCAATCCAATCTTCCGTTAATCTATTGGGGGGAATGTCTCTTAACTGCAACTCACCTGATAAATGGATTACTCTCCAAAGCTCTTCATTTCAAAACTCCATATCATGTCCTATTTGGGAAGAAACCAAATTACATTTCTTTGAAAAAATTTGGTTGTCTTTACTATGCTAGCACTCTTTCTCACTTAAGAAGCAAACTAGATCCCAGGGCAGTAAATGTGTTTTCATAGGGCATACCTATCATCAAAAGGGTTTTAAATTGCTTGATCTTTCCTCTCATAAGATATTTGTTTCTAGAGATGTCAAATTCTATGAAAACATTTTTCCTTTAGTATCTCATACTTGTACTAATTCTACTCAACTTCCTCTCTCTCATTCTTAGATTATTGCACATGTTAGTCAAGGCGAGGGAGCCAAGAGCACGTGACTTGGATCAAGTGAAATGCATCAAGGACAGGGGCGGCAAAGTACTGATGGAGGACGCTCTCATTAGATGGAGATGACTGTCATACTTTCATGAACTTTTGAACGAATAAGGGGACAAAGACATTGTACTCGTAGATTTGAAGCACTCTGAGAGATGTCGCGATTTTGAGTATTGTAGGAGTATAAAGGTTGGGGAGGTTAAGGGGTTTGTTCGCAGGATGCATAGGAGAAGAGCAACTGGCCTGATGAAATCCTGGTGAAATTTTGGAACAGCACAGGCAAGGCAGATTTGGAGTGGCTGACTGGGTTGTGTAATGTTATTTTAAGACGGAGAAGATGCGCGAATAATGGAGGTAGAGTACAATGATTCCTTTGTATAAGAACAAGGGGGACATTCAGAGTTGCAATAACTATAGGGGTATCAAGCTGGTAAGCCACACTATGAAAGTTTGGGAGAAGGTGGTGGAGATGAGGGTGAGGAGAGACGTGTCTATTTTTGAGAACTAGTTCGGATTCATGCCTGGACGCACTACTACCGAAGCCATTCATCTTATAAGAAAAATGGTATAGCAGTACAAGGAGAGGAAGAGGGACCTGCATATGGTATTCATCGACCTAGAAAAGGCATACGATAAGTCCCAAGGGAGGTTCTTTGGAACTGCTTGGAGGCTAGAGGTGTCTCTATTGTGTACACTAGGGCGATCAGAAACATGTATGATGGAGCCAAGATCAGGGTATGAACACTAGGAGGAGACTCAGAGCACTTTCCAGTGATAATGGGGTTGCACCAGGGATCAGCTCTTAGCCCAATTTTATTTGTCATGGTGGTGGATGGACCGACGCGCCAAATTCAAGGTGCAGCGCCATGGTGTATGTTATTCGCGGATGCCATAGTTTTGATTGACGAGACTCCAACGGAGTTAATGCCAAGTTGGAGGTTTATAGACAGACTCTGGAGTCTAAAGGGTTCAGGTTGAGTAGTACCAATACAGAGTATTTGGAGTGCAATTTTAGTAACATTACGCATGAGGCTTGGTACTCGGGTCATTCAAAAGAAAGTTAGTTTCAAGTATCTTGGATCTATTATCTAATGAAATGGAAAGATTGACGAGGATGTCACACATCGTAATGGTGTAGGGTTGATGAAATGGAGGCTCACATTCGGAGTCTTGTGTAATAAGAAGGTGCCACCAAAACTTAAGTGAAAGTTCTATAGAGTGGTGGTTAGACTGATTATGTTGTATGAGGTGGCGTGTTGGCCATCAAGAACTCTCATGTTCAGAAGATGAAAGTTGCGGAGTTGAGAATATTGTGATGGATGTGTAGGCATACTAGGAGAGATAGGATTAGAAATGAAGATATTTGGGACAAGATGTGGGAGTGCCCTCGGTGGAAGATAAGATGTGAGAAGCGAGACTGAGATGGTTCGGGCATGTGCAGTGGACATGCACCGATGCCGCAATGCGAAGGTATGAGAGTTTGGCTATGGACGGTTTTAGGAGAGGTAGGGGTAGGCCGAATAAGCATTGAGGAGTGATATTAAACATGACATGACATAGGTCTAGCTTACCGAGGACATGAACTTAAATAGGAGGTTATGGATGACACAAATTAGGGTAGAAGGTTAGTAGATAGTTGGGTGTTGTCCTACTTGTAGTTTCCTGTCCTTCAATTTCTATCTTGTACTTCGATTATAGTAGTAATATTTTGTGATAGGTATTAGTGACGACTCCTTTTTCCAATCAACTTTATCATGATTTTTATAGTATTTTGCCATGATTTTTACACGGACAGCGACTCATCATTCAATAGCAGTGATCTCTCAAGACAAATAAATATTCAAATTTTTATTTCTTTTGCGTAAACAGTGTGGCTTAGAATGCATTGTGATCCCTAAAAATCTACACACCAAATTTAGACGTAAATTAAACTATAGAAGAAATAACCACAAACCACGAGTCAACTTTGTTTGTTTGTTTTTATTGAATAAAAACTCTTATCCTAAGATTTGATACTCCAAAATGGTTTGTTTCTCTCCCTCCATCAGAATCTTAACTCTCTTTGTTACAATGGTACATTGTCAATTTCGCTTGCAGTATATGCGTGATAGATAAGAACAAATCAGATCAGCAACAATACACCCTTTATACGAATTTCAAGAATGGATTAGAAAAAGAAATGAGAGTTAAATTTTAGGCCTAATAAAAAAAATGGGTAAAATTTTAGATTTCTATCATGAGCAAGACCGAGTGTATTAACTATCAAAATTCACCCAGTCTCCACATATTAACACATTTTTCTGAGAATACTACTACACGAATATTTACAGTAGTTGTATAGCCCCTGAGGTCACCTTCCATTTACAACTCTGGGTCTCCTGCCGTTGGATCGCTTTCGAGATGGAATGATGCCGTTAAAACCTTCATATTTCCGTTTCAATGCGCCATTATTTAAATCCCCACAAGTTGTTTCAAACTTGACGATGTTTGTTACGACGGCATGAACCATGATCTCACTTTTAGGAACCATAATGACCTTTTTCTCAATAACTGCCGTCTGTCCACAGCTAGGATCCACGATGGCGCTTTCTCTTAGATCTTGTAATATGGAATCCTTATCATCGTTGAACACGTGTGCTGAAATCTGCACAATAGAATAAAACGTTACAATCATCTCTCGGGACAGTCAATATTCTTCATAAACAAGAATATATATATTGAAATGTTATCCAATCGTGTTTCTCGTACGTCTCCAGCTTCTAGTTTCACAACTTATTTTGATCATTAATCAAAAAGATATTCATTAACTACTACAGTCAAGCATTAAGATAGCACCGGGCAATACAAAAGTTCATCCCTTTACAACGATGGTCAGTTCTGAAGAGATTTTATTATTCAATTACTACTATATTGAGCCTGTTTTAATGGTCTCTAAGGCAGTTGTGATTCTACAAAAGAACAAAAGAGTAGAACAATTTGATTCTTGACAAGTGGTCTCTCATTCATTAATGCAGAGAACATAAAGCAGATTCAGATATTGATTCTAATCAGATCATTAAATTGTTCTCACAAAAGCCAAGCAAATATATGTAACATGAATCATGCCATAAATAACTCGAGCTATAAAGCGTTGGTTCAGTAATTAGTGGCCAAGGCTATAGCTAGATAGTTGACTGGGAGTTCTTGGCGTCAAAGTCCCACCAAAGTGTGCGTAAATAGTTTCTAGCCTCTCACCAAATTTACCAAGAGACGTACTGCAGAAAATCTGATGGCAAGGGCCTAAGCCTAAGGAAAATGACAGTGGGACATAAAAATGATGTCTAGAACATATTTTTTTTATGACATGGGAACCCGCAGCCGCTACCCTTCGAGTGCACACAGGGTAAAACATTTTTTTTTGATGTCTAGAACATTTTGATTCTGCAGAAGATCAACACTCAGTATTTCGAAGTTAAAACAAGTATGGTAGTTATCAATTTATCATGTTTCAGTTTCCACAAAGGACAATGGATGCTAGCATGGAATTGGCTAGGCATCTTTTATCAATATAAAATGAATATACAGGTCAGAACAAAGTAATTTTCTATGCATTTATCTGAATAAAGCATTATAACAATGTGGCCAGAGATTAATCAAATCAGTGATGATTTGGATGGGAAAAAAAAAATCGTCTTCTCACCTTAAAATCAATAGGAATCTTGATTTCAGCCGATGAACACTTGCAACCATCACTGAAGTTCAATTTCATCATAACATTAAAAGGATCTGCAGTCTTAACTGTCCGCCTGACGAGGAATAGGAGTTGAATAAGAATGTCTCAAGTTGAGAAAGCTTATGACATTAGTAAGCATATAAATAAACCCTCACCAATAATTAATAGGGAAAACTAGCATATACCACTAAGATAAATTCAAAATTTTAATTAAGAAAATCAATGCTTAAGATTCGACAAATTCAAAATTTTAATTAAGAAAATCAATGCTTAAGATTCCACCTTTTACTTTGCTATATATTTTCTTTTAGATTTTTTTCCTGATCAATAAATTTGAGTTTAACATACTAGCTTTGTATACCAACTTTGAGTCTTCTTTTCTTTTTCCTTTTTTGGCTAGAAAAAGTGGAAACTGTTGAAATGATTTTCATATTACTTCTCATTGTCCTTTTCTCATTTTATTATGTGTCCAATTTATATTTCTTCATTTTTTCCGTTTAAGTAGCTAAGACTTTGTTCAGAGTAATGGTAGGTATACAAGAGAGAGGAAAAGGTAATTGATTGTCAGAATTATTTTTGGATGCTACAGCTCTTTGCTGACAATGATAACATCTTTCTTTTCCAAAATATCCATAACTTCTGAAAATGTCTGATCAAGATTGTCGGATCTAATCATCCTTTTCTACGTGATATTTTAACGCATCAAGTAGAAAATCTTGAGTAACTAATACAAGAGCAAAATATTTTGAACATACTGGAGAAACTATGCCAAAAGAAAATGGATAACAGAGACACATCAAGATTATACTTCACACTGAATAATAGAGCTTCAAGAATTATCAAACTACCTTTTTAGCTGAAGAGGTTGCTTATCCAGAACAGTTGCTTTCATGTTTTGACATTCTGAAAAAGAAACCTACAATTCCATTTCAAAAGCAGCAGAGATATTACCATAGTGGATCCAGAGAGTTTATGAGGGTTTAGGACTAGTACTGATGACAAACGTCAAGTGACTGAGAAGAAGAAAAGTAACTGTTTATTAAACGAATCCTGCAAATGAGACAAACGACTATAACGAGCATCATAACAAAACAACTTCCATTAGTCATTGACAATTCAAAAAGGTCTCTAAGCTACTCAGAGTCTATGCAAAAATAATTGCTTAAATCAAGTAACAGAAAAACTCAAGAGGTAAGTCGAAGTAGCGCTAATACTCTTTTTTATGGTAGGACTATTCATACTCCTTTTTACTTAGCACATCCCCAGTCACATTTTTAGAGCTCATTTATCATTGGTGAACTCTTGGAAGATAAGGTATCACAAAAGATTCCTAAAGCCCATTTATCATTGGTGGACTCCACCATTACTGCTTGCTATTTAATTTTCCAAGATTATTTTCTTACTATTTTATTGTTTCTTGGATCTTCTCCTCAAAGAAAATTGTTGGGTTCTGCTTAATAACCTTGATCCTGGAAGAAAACGAGGGGAGGAGTGGGGGATGGCATGCTAGAAAATATTCCTTCACTTCTTGAGGGGCAATAAAGTAAGTAAGGGAGGGGTGGGGTGGGGAATGTGATGCTGAATTATCAGATCCACAGCAACATTCTTATCTTCTAGAAACACATACATGCTTATTCTACATAATCAGCTGAATCTGTGGACAAAGCTATTAACTCACCTCTACAGATTTGATAAAAGGCAACGGTGCCCTATTTCCATGAACACTTGTCACCGTTAGGGTCCAATTTAAATATTTTTTATCTGCAAAAACAAATAAATCAGATAGATCATTTAATGAATGAACCACTCAAAAGAGGACCATATTTTGAAATTTGATCAGACCTATAATCTATTTTTTTAATAGTACTACTACTTGTGACCACATCCAATATTAATTTACCAGATATGTTAACATAGCGAAAGAAACAAGTTGTATTTTTCATTTCATTTAAAGGAATTCCTACATAAATCCTATGTTTCAAGTTGGAGGAACAAAAGAATAACTAAATTTGTCAGCCTCTTTTCCTAACATTCTACAAGAACTAAGATATACACGTGCAATTTTTTCTTCATTTTCACTAGTATCAGCAAAAGATGAAGAGAATTGGCCAAATTGTAACTTGCTTTTTGCACATTCACACGCATTGAGATTGCTTGCAAATAAAAATCACAGTGCAAGTGAAAATGTCTTTTGAGCTCTAAGACTTCAAAATACCAAATGGACAGTTAAATAAAAGAAGATAGGCATAAATCCAGGGATATTACCAAGACTTAAGGCCTGAGTAAAAATGGTCTGGAAAAGATCAATTCTAATAAATGGCGGGATTCGCAGACTGAGGAATTCCATGACTCCTGCAATTACCTGTTCATAACCATATTGGTAAAAACTCTGGAAACAAGATCAATCAAAAGTAACAATCTTTTTCAGATCAAATACCGTCTGAAAAACATATGCGAACATGTGAACAAAGCTTGCAACACCCTACTTCCCTCACATTGGGAACTAGGTAGAGTAAAAGAACCAACGTCATCTTTCAACTAGTGATCCTAACGTTCTGAGAAACTAACAACAACATAATGAGAACCTGAGCCCAATATGTTGACTAAAGCTATCAAAAACATGAATCCTGGGAGTCAAAAGTGGTACTAGAGCTGGCCCAGCTGGAAGTTCCAGAGCTACTGTTTGATACAGGTCTACTAGTAACATTTGCGATCAATGGGAGCCACTTGACATGTCCTAGAAAACCATTTTAAGTCACTTTGAGGTTGATTTTGGTAGTGGTGCTTTTTTTTTTTTTTTTTGGGGGGGGGGGGGGGGGGGGGTGCTTCTGATAACCCTAATTGTCCCATAACATCCAAGCAGGATGAATGAAGATTGCTCTATAAGCACTTGGTTAAAGAATCAACATTGACTTTGGGCTAGCAAGCCGTTTAGCACCTGCTAGTTCCAAGTAGTCAGATGAAGGTTGAATATTCCATTTAGTGATTCTACATTGAAAGCTCACCAAGCAATAGTAATATTTTTTATACAGAAACTATGTAACATGATAACAACTATCAGTAGCATAGTAGTTCCAGGGTGATACAACAACACGAATACGATACCTTGTCTACAAGGCCATGAATCAGCAAGCTTGCTTTCTTGTCCTTGGGTGTTTTCTGCAAAAATGGACAAGGGATATAAGAGCTACGTGACAGATGAGCTCCTACTAATCAAGCATCTTTGTCCACAGCTTGATCGGCAGAGAGTATTTTCAAGAGTGGTCATTGACAGGGTATCACAATATAAAAGCAAGAGATATTCACCTATCTTCCTTCCTCAAAAAAACCAGATATTCACCTATCTTTTATAACATTTTGGTTACGGAGCTTGTGAAATTTTCATCCTTAGGTTAATAAGCTTTTCTTTCTTTCTTATTCCCTCGGAGATCCTCTTATATTTGACCTAGTAGAAAATTCAAACTTAACAGCACCTGAAAGTCTTTATCTTCTTTTTCTTTGGCTCTGATAAGCAAGTCTTGAATCCTTTATCATGGCAAAGTACCGCAGACTAATCAGCTAAATGATTGCTTTACCTACATGATTTAGTGATTGAGGAAGAAATAACTGCATTCATTTGAGAATAGAGAGTAATATTTGTTGTTTTTGGTTAAACCATGGCAGTACAGGATGATCAAAAAGTCAAGTTGACAATTCATAGGGAAACTTCCTTGTCCTTGTCGGCTCATCTTCAATTTTTGTGGAATCATTATTATTGTTGTTTATTCAAGTCTTGCAATTTTGGATCCTCGCATCTTGAAATGTGAAAATTAAACCTTAGTCTCCTTCATAAAGATGTCTCCTGAACACGAGGTGAAATAAAAAGCATTTACCCTCTAACAACAGTTGCAAACTGTAAATCATGCTGAAGTGATTTTGGCATCCTTATTTACAGATCACTAGTTAAAACACTGACATCTCCATGGTGGTTGTTATTCCTTTTTTCTTTGGAGGGTTGGGTTTGGGCCCCGGGGGGGGGGAATATGAGGGTCTGGCGCATTTTTTGTCATCACAACTAGGTCGATGGAAATATGGGATACTTGTTAGCTGATGTTACATTAGGGACAAGGAATAATGTACCTGAAGATTTACTATTACAACCTTTCCACCACCTTTGAGTGATTTTAGAGGCAAATTACAGGCAGGGGTGATCTGCAAACTGCAAGAGTAGAACAAGTCACGTTCCAAATAATGACGGAAGTAAATGGTTCAACAGTTGAGAGTCAACAACACTGTAAGAACTCATTATTTTAGCATCATGCATCAAAATTCCAGATTATGGAGGTAGTCAAATAGATAATTGGGCTTTACCTTGTCCCTAGACATAACACAACATCAGCCATTTTGCAGTGCCTCTCAGCTGGATTCATCTCCTTTGGAGGTAGAGCATCCTGAGGAGGAAAATAGGAGGGGCATGGATGAGGTCAACAACAGAGTGATAGGTGGAATCATTTGTTAGCCATAAAAACGTTTGGCAATTTGACCCAAATAGCTGGTAATTAAAAAAAATCGACACTGTTACAACTGGATGCTCATGAGGGTGCAACCCTGGATATATCTTTAACTGTCACTATTAAAGGGCCACAGAATATAACTTTACAACTGTAAAGAGAAGCGCAGATACAAGGACTTTGTAATTAAACACAATGCTGCTTATGGTTACCTCCCAGTCAAGAACTGTGTCTTTAAGTCTTGCACCACAGCCCACCTTGGAACAACGCCGTGCAGTTTCCTTCAACCCAATAGTTTCTATTTCAAAATCCCTCATATACCTTCATGGGTCAAGTCATAAAATTAGACTCTTATAACCAATCTTATCAGAAGACTACATGCATAAAAAGATGCATGAATGTGAATATATGAAAAGAGTCACGTGAACTGTGGGAACGTGCATAATAGCAAAGGATAGCATGCTATAGAAAAGGATGAATCTTACTCAATTCCACAAGAAGGGCATCGTTCCATAAAAGAATCCCCATGTAATTCAGCAAGCTTCTCCCTTGGAATTCCAGAGCGAAGATGGAGGCCATCAATGTTCTACCATTTTTAAATGAGTAATGATGTGACACTTGATAAATCTGAACCTTTTTGGGAGTAGACAGTTGAAAGTACACAAATGGAATCTGAGGCTTTGCATTTAAGTAGAATAAACATCTCTTGATCAAGTGAAAGGTCATATTTTAAGCACAAATAGATAGAAACTCTCTCTCCTCTCTAATTGGTTGAACTAATTTTTGTCGGGCTGAGGAGGGGGATGGAAAAAGTTTGAAATGGAAGGAAATGGAGTAATGGAATGCATCCACACCACCAGCATAAAGTATACCCAACACAATATTAAATTGGAACTAAGAGTGTTGTCTTTGTCCTGTTGCTTCCGTTAGGTCACAGTAAACATATTTTTTTCTATATAAGGACAACAGTAAAGACACTCAGAACAGAGCAAAACATAAATGGAGACATCAATTTACCAACTTCAACTCAATCCCAAACTAGTTAAGGTTGGCTATGTGAATCCTCTATATCACCCCTCTTTTGGGTGGAATGATAACCGTGAAGGTATTCATTCAATTGCTGGTTAATTATAATGTCACTATGGATTAGTTGAAGTTGGCTAAAAGGAGAGTTGACCGTGCATACAGTCAAATAGTGCTACAAGAACAGGTAAAAGGAGCTGTATTTAACTCAATGATTAAATCTTCAATCTCGCCATCATCCAAAACTTTAATATATCGGTAGACCATGATCCATCGATTAGCAAAGCAAGCTCAAAAGGCCTTTAATTATGCAAAACACAAGTTTAGTAGTTTACCTGAATTAGCATGGTCTTCCTAGTAACATGTTACATTGAATGACGTGCAAATTGGAACCAGAGCCAAATACGACTAGTAACAGTATCAAAACTATTTTAAATCTAAGTCAACGATTACTGGGTGTGTTCAATTGACAGCCCTAGCTATCGGTTAGCCTGTCAAAGAGAGCGGCTTCAGGTATAGACACCAAGCAAGAAGAGTGAGCGGAGCTCTTCTCCTACTTTAACGGAGAGGAACCACATAGGAAATTGGAAGGGGTAGAACAGGGATTTTTCGGGAATGGAAATGGACAATTAAATGACTAATCACAAGAAATGAAAAACAGAAGCGCGATCGGGGGTTGAAATTGTGAGTTCATTTAAAAAGCAGCACTAGCTACAAACACAAACGCTGAAAGTGAAATAATTAACAACCCTACAAACGTTAAGCACCCCATATAGTAAGAAAACCAATAATGCCATACCTGACTTATAAGAAACTTTAGAAAACCCGCCTTCTCTAGTTCCACTAGGGCCATGTGTGTCATGCTTGGCGTTGCACGGTGAAATGGCAATGATGCTTCTGGTAGCGCTTTCCCTTCTCTCTACAAGTCAATTGAATAAAAGGGATAAGAAGATAGATTATAGCCCATAATTCTTTTGCTGTAACGAACTATTATAGAATTTTAATTCGTGGACAATGCTCCAATGCTATATACAGACATTCACATCATAGACATGGTTTTATCCTGACAACATTAGTGGTAGGTGCACGCAAGCTAACCCAGATACTACCATAATAAATTTAAAAAAAAAAAAACTGTGTTGCTCGAACTCTTCATAAATACAGCTAGGTGTGTGTTGGATCCTCCAAAAGCTATGCATTTTGGATATCCAACACGGGTGTGACAACATTTTCAGAGGGTTCGGGCAACATAAAAAAGTAAGAAAATGAAAAAAATTACAATAACTTGTGCTCTTTCCTTATGGAAGTATAAACTATAGTGTTTTTTTCAGCTTCTTCCTACTTAGTGAAAAAATTAATAGTCAATACAATATTAGAAATGAATTAAGAGAACTAGACAATATACACAAACGACACCACATAAAACAACAGAAATTGAGATATTATTTCTCTTTCAACCGTGGAAGGTATCATGCATGTGGGTAGATCTAACTAACTCATGTGGGAGAAAACAGCTCCCCCAACGCAAGATAGATCATGCTTTCAAGGCCACCTTTATTTATTCATATCACTATTACCAAGCAAAGTGAGAGACCTAGCAAACAACTTTATCGTACATGGTTCTCTTCCACTTATTTATATAATCTTTCCGGATCAAATACACACAAAAGAAGGATTCCACAGAGCCACAGACATCCTCTTCTCAGTTGCCGACATCTGGCCTAAAAGATGACATTGCAGGCGGAAAGAGAAGGATTGGAGATAATGAATGAACAAATAAGCTAAAATTAGGTTGAAGGGGCAGCATTCAATTCAGAAGTCTTAACATTATCAAAGGTAGAAACATGTCAAGCAATGTGCTTTCAAAAAGAGGGGCTTGCAATTACTGATATATCTACGATATTACCTGAAGAGTCCAAATGCCCTTGGGACCACGAAAATCAGGTATACCACAAGAAGTGGATATTCCTGCTCCTGTAAACACCACTAAATGCTTACTCTGTAGAAGAAACAAGAGTTAGAATGGGTTATTTCTAATGGGAAAAGCTATGCATGGGATAGCTAAGACCGCAACCGTTTAAGGACTCACCTTTTGTATCATCACGGCAAGTCTCTCAATCTGAAAATTTTATATAAAAAGAATTAGCATTAGTAAGAACACAGAAATATAAAGCGATTCTGCCTTTTTTAACTGATCTTTGACAAGCAACTGAAAGAAACAGAAGATACTCTAGCACCAGAAAATCTTAACGGCATTATGTATAGACATTAAAGCTAGAATCTACATATTCAGCGATAAAAATCTACTTCACATTCTTTCCTTAATTATTAAGAATAAGATTTCACTTTAACGTGAGGGCAACAAAAGAATGTTTTTGGGTCCTAGAATTCTAAAAAAGAAGAAACAACGTACGGCATGACAATTAGAAATTACAACGCTGATGATATTTGAAACAATTGCTATATATCTGCCAAAAAAAATTAAGTTCATTTCTGTTGCCTAGACACAGATAACGAAAAGCTGGAAACATCTTCTACAGCAGTGGGAACTTCAAAATTCCAAATACATCCCAAATGAACAACGATAAGTTTTGAGCACTATCCCGGTACTCTTAGCTTGTCCTATTTTAGATTTGATATCTTTATTCCTTAATTCCTTCCTCTCTTCATTCTATATAGTCCAACTTTTTCCTAAGAAATACTATATTAGAGGTAGGCAGCATATGATTTGAAATGCTGCTTCTCATTTCTTACTTTAATCGGTTTTATCAGAAGGTTTCTGACAGTAAACATTAGCAATAGGATCATCAACTGACTACCTAACACTAATCCTTTTTTCTAAATGATTAACTAATGCTACCTTAAGCCCTTAACATAGCAGATAAAGCAAAAGGAACGACGATCGCAGCATTAAATACATAATTCACATGGATATTCAACAAGCTGCAATAATGCTGCTAATAGAAAGACTTCCTCATTACGTAAAGGAAATATTGAAGCCCTAATGCACATGAATGTTCCAAATATAGTCCTACTTGCACTGATATTAATTTTTATGGTAAACCGTGAATTTCTATCAAATCGAGAA
This sequence comes from Lycium barbarum, assembly GCF_019175385.1. Classification (NCBI taxonomy): domain Eukaryota; kingdom Viridiplantae; phylum Streptophyta; class Magnoliopsida; order Solanales; family Solanaceae; genus Lycium; species Lycium barbarum. The sequence goes on from NC_083347.1 coordinate 2,065,029, forward strand.
GACTAAAGACCTTAGAAGTTTATCATCCTAAAATGTTTAACATTTTGCTCATTACCAAAACAATGCATGATACTATCAAAATTCTTTTGAATAAAACCATTACAAAACTCCCAATGCTTCATTTTTGCACCCCTTAAAATTTAACAATCCCTAATAAGACTAATGAAATTGCAATTTTCAGGGTCCTTTCAAACTCAGTAATGTGGGAATTACTTCTAGATCTCATGAAACATCTAAAATGCAAACTAATCAAGCAATTAAATAAGACCCCACTTCCTAAACTTCCATTCTTGATTAAGCACAAAAACCTAAAAAATAAAAAAACAGTTCTTGATATTTGCAGCCACATAAAATGATCCAACAACTAAAAGAACACAACAAGTAACACAAAAATAGTAAAGGGTAGCAAACAAAAATGCAAAAAAAAAAATATATAAAAAAAAATTCTCACTTTTTCTTGCAAAACGATAGGTGAGTCGAAATATTCAGTCATTCCAACATTGCCAACATCATCTATAAAAGATAATTTTTCTGCATAACCTAAAGACATTTTTTCTCTTTTTTCTTTCTTCAGTAACAATCCTTTTTTTTTTTTTTTTGTTAAAAAAAAAGTTTGATTGATCACTGAAGAACAATGGAAGCAGAGGAATAATATACAAGAAGTGCCTTTTCAGTTTGCTGTATTAGTAAAGATGGTGAAGTACTTGCTTTTTTTGCCCCCCTTGTTCCCTTCTTTGCTCATTTATTCCTTTTTTATTAATTATGTATCTTTTAAGGGGCCCAAACAGTATTTTGTGTACTCTCATGAGGGCCCAATTGCCTATTTAATTTATTTGTAATGAGGCCCCAAATTACCAGAACTGGTAGTTTTTACCTTCTTAGGTAAATGTTCTAATTGAATCAAAGACTCTTCTTTTCCACCTTTTATTCTCTCTTTTTTTCTCCACTTGTTATCATATATCCAGTGTGGGCCCGACTAATCTACATTCACATTGAAAAATAGGAAAATTACAGCCGAATATTATTCAGTCATCTAGTTTATAAAATGTATACACAATGTATACTTCCGAAGTGTGTCGGTAGTTTATACTTCGATCATGTTGGTAAACTAGTTGGCCAAAGGGTACATTTACTTAAGTTTTCCTTGAAAAGACTTACTTTGGGGATTCCCTACAAAGGCAACTCTATACATGTTGGTAAACTAGTTGGCCAAAGGATACATTTACGTAAGTTTCCCTTGAAAAGACTTACTTTGGGGATTCCCTACAAAGGCAACTCTATAATCAAAGCTTGAACTCGAGACTTCTGATTAAGGACGGAGTAGTTGATGCACAATCAAATTGAAATGTACAGTTGTTAATCCATGAGTGAACTCGAGGAAGATGATGGCTAGGTCAGGGAAGTAATTCGAGATTATAGCTAAGTAAGAATGATATTGAAGAGTGACAAGAAGATTTTATTATCACAATCAATTAATGTTAATTCTCAATTACAATAGGTATTTATACAATCAACATAACTGTCCAGCTCAACTCTAAGTAATCCTGTGAACAGTGCAACTAATTTCTAAAACCCAACTGCTCTAACTAACTTTGGGAATTTGTAACTAACTCTGGGAAATATCTAACTAACTCTTTAACTACTTCACCCAGTCCTAAACGTGTATCAATACCCCTCTCTAAAGAATATCCTTGACCTCAAGGATGAAAAGTAGGAAATCTATGTTGCATCTGAGTTAGGTACTCCCAAGTTGCTTGTTCAGCATCCATTCCACTCCACTTAACTAAAACTTGACAAACAGCCTTGTTGCCCTACCAATCTTCTTTCTAGCATAGACTCCGGAGTAGGACAATAAGGACTGGATAAATGAAACACCGGTGGGTGGTTGATAGAATGAGGTACTTCATGACACTTCTTCAGTTGAGAGACATGGAAACTGGATGAATTAAAACATCAGCTGGCATCAGAAGCTTGTATGCTACTGCACCAATCTTAGCATCAACAAGGTAAGGACCAAAATACTTGGCTGCAAGCTTATTGAAGGGTCTAGTTGCCACTGAAATCTGTCTGTAAGGCTGTAACTTCAAATATACCCAATCACCAACCACAAAATCCATATCAGATCTGTGTTTATTAGCTAAATCTTTCATTCTCTGCTGAGCCCTTTCAATATGAAACTTCAGAAGTTGAATAACAGCTTCTCTTGCAGCTAATGATCTGTCCACCATATCAGTAGTTGCTTCTCCTACCAGATAAGGAAGATGTATAGGGGGTTTTTGACCACACAACACTTCATATGTAGTGCATTTGATAGTAGTATGGTAGGTAGTATTGTACCACCACTCAGCCAAGTGTAAGTAAGCAGCCCACTCCTTAGGACTATCTGAACAAAAGCACCTTAAATAAGTCTCTAAGGTTCTGTTTAGCACTTCAGTTTGACCATCAGTTTGTGGATGGTATGCAGTCGATCTCTGCAATTGCACTCCTTGTAAGGTAAACAATTCTTGCCAAAAAGCACTCATAAACACAGGATCTCTATCACTAGTCATAGTAACTGGCATACCATGCAACTTAAACACATTGTCTAAGAAACTTTGGGCAATAGTTTGAGCAGTATAAGGATGCTGCAAACTAATAAAATGCCCATACTTGCTTAGCATGTCTACTACCACCAGAATCACCTCTTTACCACTGGACTTGGGTAAGCCATCAATAAAATCAAGACACACATCAGTCCAAACACCATCAGGAACTGGTAAAGGTTGTAACAAACCCTAGGTAAGCAGCAACATCATACTTATGTCTTTGGCAGATGTCACATTTGCTGATAAAATCTCTAATGTCTTGATTGAGATTTTTCCAATGGAACAGTGCTTGAACTTTTCTAACAATAGCATCCATACCTGAATGCCCCTCTTGAGGAGTATTGTGCCACAAACCAATGATAGTTTGTTTCAACTGCTGGTTATTTCCTACTACAAGTCTGCCCTTCCACCTCAGTTGATTGTTACACCAGATGTAAGATTTATAATATTGTGTTGGGAGTTTGGTAAGAACTTCATGTAGTGCAGCATCAGACTCCCAAGTATCCTTGATTTGAGGATACAAAGAATCATTAGGAGTAAGCAATGAAATAGCTAAAATCTCAGCATCAGGTTTCCTAGATAAAGCATCAACAGCTTTATTTTCTGAACCCTTCTTGTATTCTATTGAAAATCAAATGCCATCAGCTTAGAAATCATAACAACCTGAAAGTCTGTGTGAATATGCTGATCGAGTAAATGTTTCAAAGCTTTCTGATCAGTCTTGACAACAAAGTGGTTGCCAAGCAAGTAATGTGACCATTTGGTCACAGCAAAGATGAGTGCTAGTAATTCTCTATCATATACAGACAAAGCCTGATGTCTAGGAGCTAAAGATTTGCTAATATAAGCAATTGGGTGCCCTTGTTACACCAAGATGGCCCCAGTGCATTTACCACTAGCATCTGTTTCCACCAAGAAAGGTTTAGAGTAATCTGGCATAGCTAATACAAGAGCAGAAATTAAGGCCTGCTTCAATGTGTTGAAAGTTGTAGTAGACTCATCTGACTACATAAACCCCTCCTTTTTAAGCAGATCATGTAATGGTCTACAAATTGCCCCAAAACGTTGAATAAACCTTCTGTAATACCCTGCAAGGCCTAGAAATCCTCTCAACTGCTTGATATTGGAAGGACATGGCCATTGTTGAACTGCTATAATTTTCTTGGGATCAGTAGAAACCCCTTCAGCACTTATGAAATGTCCCAAGTATTCCACCTTAGCCACCCCAAAAGCACACTTTGACATCGTAGCATACAACTGAAACTGCTTCATTAGTTCAAACACAGCCTTTACATGATCTATATAAACAGACATAGATTTGCGATAGATCAGTATATCATCAAAAAATACAAGCATTGACTTCCTTAATAATGATTTAAACACAACATTCATAAGGCTTTGAAAGGACGAAGGTGCATTAGTCAACCCAAAAGGCATGACTAAAAACTCATAATGACCCTCATGAGTCTTAAATGCAGTCTTGTGAGTATCCTCTTTAGCCATTCTCAATTGATGGTATCTTGCCCTGAGATCTATTGTAGAAAAGACCACAGAACCACCCAATTCATCCAATAAATACTCTATCATTTGTATGGGGAATTTATCCTTCACAATAACTTGATTCAAATCTCTGTAGTCAACACAAAGTCTCCAACTGCCATCTTTTTTCCCCACTAATACCGCAGGAGATGCATAAGGACTAGTACTATGTTGTATCATACCTTGATCCATCATTTCTTGTACTAATTTCTCATTAATATCTTTTTTGACACCAGGATATCTATAAGGTCTTTTACTAATAGGATTAGCTGTGTCTAAGAGAGGAATTCTGTGATCATATAAACCTCTATTTGGTGGCGATGTAGTAGGCATCTCAAAGATACAAGAATACTGATCTATCAAAGTAGATAATTCTTGTGAAATTTCAATACCTTGAGCAGCTTGAATGTTGTGGCATTGAGATCCTTCTACTTTAGTGTTGACTAAGGTCATCATGAAGAATTGAGCATCTTGTCCTTCATCCTTGGGTAAAGATTTTGCCTTAGCAGATTTGAGTTGAGAACCAACACCTCTTAACACATTTTTCTTCCCTTGGTATACAAACTCAATGGATCTGTTTTTAAAATCAAACAGAATTCTTCCAAGAGTACTCAGCCATTGCACTCCTAGTACAATATCAACATTACCTAGGGGCAAGAGTAAGAAATCTGAAGAAAATGTGGTACTTTGTAGTAACCACTGTAAATTCTTACAAACTGAAGTTTTCTGCACTTTTCTTCCATCAGCCACACTAATATATTGTTTATTGATAGGATTAGCCTTGTATCCAAGACTTGAAGCTACCCCTTGGTCAATGAAATTATGTGTGCTACCAGTGTCAATAAGCACTTGTAAGGGCTTCTTTTCATGATATCCAATTACTCTAATTGTTTGATAGCCTGTTACTCCAGTGAATGCTTGCAAAGATATAGCCATAAACTAATCAGTTACATCCAGCAAGTCATGTATCATTTCTCCTTTATCTTTTTCATTCAACCCTTCATCCTCCACCACATCCACTAAGAATAACTGTTTCTTAGCTTTACAATTATGCCCTGGCACATATTTTTCATCACAGAAAAAACACAACCCAGCAGCTCTTTTTTCATCCATTTCAGTTGTGGTTAATCTCCTACCAGAACTGAATTTGTTAGGTCTATTGAGATTGGTTTCAAGAGGTTTCTTGAATGTGGAATTTGGTAGGGAAGGTTTTTGGAAGTTTTATGGTCTGTAGTGACTTGGAGTGGGCAAAAGAGCACCTTGAAATGGCTTAGTTATAGGTTTCAAACCCCAAGTCTTGGCTTGAGCTTCAAACATCTCCTCTTGTAATCTTGAAATCTTATAAGCTTGCATAAGTGTTCATGGGGATTAAATCTTAACTGCTTTGTTCAACTCAGGTTTGAGTCCTCCTAAAAAACAACTGATTGTATTCTTAGTTGCCAAATTCACAACTGTCAAAAGTCTATCAAACTCGGCCTGATACTCCCTAACACTACCAGTTTGAGTTAAATTCTTCAAGGATTCCATATGATCTTCAGACTCCTCACCAAATCTTTTATTTAAAGCTAGCACATACTCAGTCCAAGTTGGATCTCTCAGTCCAAGTTGGATCAAAGACTGAATTTCTACCCTTTATGTATGATCTATGCCAAGCTATGGCCTCTCCTTCCAGATGAATGGAAGTAACCTTAACCCTTTGATCAAAAGGTATTTCATCCATAGCAAAAAATTGATATACTTTGTACAGCTAAGTTCTTAAGTCATGGCCAGAAATTTTGGGAAATTCCAACCTAGAATATCTTGTAAAGAAATTACCATTATGCGTGGGAGTATGATTAGCGTGATTTTCCTTCCTCATCTCTGGCAAAAATTCAACAGAGCAGTTCGTATCCACTAATGAAGATTCGGCCATTCTAACTTCTTATTCCTTTCCTTTCCCATTCAACTGATTAATAGTTGTTCTTAATTCCATCATCTCCTCATCAACCATAAGATTGCGATCATTCATGTTATTCATACCCTCCATCAATTTCTGTAATTGATCTTAAATCTGTGTCAGTTTATCCTCAATTTCCTCAACTGGTCGATCTTGATGTGTGCTTCTAGTAACAATTTCGCTGCTTCTGGTCATTATTCTACTGCCGAGAATCAGTAGCTCTGATACCAATTGATGTACAATCAAATTGAAATGTATAGTTTTTAATCTATGAGTGAACTCGAGGAAGATGATGGCTAGGTCGGGGAAGTAATCCGAGATTATAGCTAAGTAAGAATGATATAGAAGAGAGAGAAGAAGATTTTATTATCACAATCAATGAATCATAATCAATGAATGTTAATTCTCAGTTACAATGGGTATTTATACAATCAACATAACGTCTAGCTTAACTCTAACTAATCACGTGAACAGTGCAACTAATTTCTAGAACCTGACTGCTCTAACTAACTTTGGGAATTTGTAACTAACTCTGGAAAATATCTAACTAACTCTTTAACTACTTCACACAGTCCTAAACGTGCATCAGTAGTACTTACCACTCCACCACAACATTTAATTTCCCTCTTATTTTGTTCACAAGCCATTCTACCTTTTTTTTTTTTTAAAGAATAACAAAATAAGTTTCTTTCTCTTTTCTAGTTTACCTACTTCGTATGCAAAATTTAATAAATGGACAATCCGGATTGGCGCAATATATGCTGATTAAAATGGAAGCGCTCCTGACTAGGACTTTTTTACATTCCCAAGCTTGAACCGAAGACGCCCGATTAACAGTGAATAAATCACATTCATTTCGCCACACTCTTTGATGATTAAACAAATTTTCAACCCCTCACAATATTTCTTTCTTCCTAAAAAAGGAATAATGAGATTTAGAGTACGAGAATCAAATACAACTAATTTTTGAGTGGTTGTTTCTTTGAATTTGAAAAATGAAAATTTGAAACTAAATATTTAGTCACCTCTGCAAGTAGAATGTAGAGATGTAGTAGAGTGACGATGATTGGAAATGTGACCATAAGTCATTGACACTTATGCTCTAAATTTGTGCTAGTCTTTAATTTTTGTCCCTCGTAATAAACAATTGTTTTACGGGGCATAAATTTATACTTTCATATCATAATTTCCCACTAATTATGTCACACACCATTAAATAATTTATGTCCATTAGACATAAATTCAATTGCTAAAGGTCAATAATTAAATACCAGCCCATTTAAAGGACAAAAATTAAATACCAGCTCATTTGCAGGTCAATTCGTGCAATTTCTTCGAATGCGCAGAGGTCTAGTAGTGTGTCTAGAAATGAGGGACACAATGATGAGCGAAGGCCCACAACCGTTTACCATACTTTTACCATAAGTATACATTAGTTAAAAATTTCTGCTAAACAGCTTCCCATTTTCCCAATTTAATCATGGGTAAAGTACGTATATATACGTATTAAAGAAAAATATTTATGAAATGCGATGATATTTTTTTATTTACAAAACATAACATTACAAACCTTACAATAAACATACTTTTTTTAGGAAAAAAATTAAAAAATATATTTTTATTTAATTTTTTATTTTTTTTCACACAAAAATTTATGTATGAAAGTTATTTGAAATGTGTATATTTCGCTCAAGGCTTAAAAAAGTACGCTTAAACTTTAGTATATGAAAACTGTATGAAATGTGTATATCTCGTTCAAGGCTTGAAACATCACCTCCAAATTGTATGAAATTTGTATCTCGCTCAAGGCTTAGAATTTCGCTCACATTTTCGTGTATAAATTTCATGTTAGATTTCTCTAAAATTAATACAACTACAACAATATTATATACAACTTTGATACAACATTCAAGACTTAAAATAATCGCTTAATTTTTTGTGTATGAAATGCGTATATCTTTCTCAAGGCTTGAAAAATTCGCTCAAATTTTGTGTATGAAAAACGTATGAAATGTGTATATTTCGATCAAAGCTTAAATATTACGCTCAAAAATTTATGTATGAGAATGATATGAAATGTGTATATCTCGCTCAAGACTTAGAATTTCATTCACATTTTGTGTATGAAAAACTATATTAAAATTTTCGCTTACACATACACATTTCATACACAAATTTTTTTTAAGCCTTTGAGCAACAACAACAACATAACCAATGAATCCCACAATGTGGGGTCTGAGGAGGGTAGAGTGTATGCAGACCTTACCCCTACCTTAGGTAGGGAGGCTGTGTTCGGAAGAAAGCCTTTGAGCAAAAAAATTTATTTTTAAATTATTTTTTTAAAAGTTTAATTTTTTAAAAAACATTATTTTCTATAAATAAAATAAAAAAATGAAAAATATCTGAAAATCCGTCATGTTTCGTAAAATACGTTATGTTTTGTAAATAAGCAAAACTATCGTCACGTTTCGTAAATATTTCTACTTAACATATATATATATATATACACGTAATTTTCCCATAATTCATTCAGTATCTAAAATATACTAACCCAATTAATTCGAACTCGCATTGTATAAACCTACTAAGGGGGGTGAAGTGTTTTTTTCGTCAAAAAATTCTTGAATTCGAAATTCTTAATCAAGGATAAAAATGAGCCACAACCCACCGATGAGGTGTACAATATGTAAATAATATTTTAATCTTTGTGCTAAATACTTTTCATTTTTTCGATTTAATTATAATTATCAATATTTCAAATTTGTGGCGGATAGACGTGGGAGTGAATTGTGCTTCTATCGAAAAATTATTCATTCATAAGACTCGAACCAAAAATCAGTTAAGAGTAAAATGATCACAAACACATTAGCTAAACAACTTAATTTGTTTCTTGTTTTGATTTTTAACCAGAGTTCAATATCTATTTTGCGGTCTTATTAACTAGAATTCGTGTCGGAAAATTTCGATTTGGGATAAAAACATCTCTACCAAAAGCGATTTTATATTTAGGGGCTCAAACATGAAATTTTTGACTAAGAATGAAAGAGTTTTTATTATTTTATCATGATTTTTCAGTAAATAAATCTCAATCTATAAAATAATCATGAACTTTCATACTAATTCTTGTGGGGCCATTTTTTCCATTTACTATGACCGTTTTTTCCTACTTTGCAGCAGGAATCTGATGAATCTAGAAGGAGACCTCGGATTAATGAGAAGCACAACTCACCTTTTGTGTACTTATTTCAATGACTTGCACAACTCTCCTTTTGTGTACTGATTTGAATGACTTGAAGTTGAGGTCTGTGTAAATCTAGAAGGAGACCTCGTATTAATGAGAAGCACAACTCACCTTTTGTGTACTTATTTCAATGACTTGCACAACTCTCCTTTTGTGTACTGATTTCAATGACTTGAAGTTGAGGTCTGTGTAAAGCATTGACTTTCTTCGATCTTCTTTTTGTCAATCAAGTTTTGCTTGGGCAAAATTGACCGGCAGACCATGCGAGTTTGCACTTTTTTATTTTATCACCCGATGTTCATACTTGTTTCGATTAATTAGTATTATTCTTGTATAAGATTCATTAAAGGAAAATGCTCTCTCAATTAAAAAAATATTTTCAAGACTCAAATTTGAAATTTCAGATTAAAAGTGAAATGATCGATCTTATATTCATTCTACACAATTTCGTGAATTTTAGAACTCTTTTGTCTCGTCAAGCACGCAAAATTAAAATCAGCACCTTTTTATAATAGGAAACAAAGTGATTTATTAGGCTAAATATTTCCATTTTCCCCTACACCATTCAAGCGTAACGTTTGAATTTTTCACTAAGAAGATTTCTCCATTTATGCAAAACGTGTTATTAGTATTACTTTTATGCAAAACGTCTCTCCATTCAAATAATTTTTACCGTGAGTCTCAAGTCTCCATTTTCAAACATCGTTGAATTTCATTCAAACAGACAGATTCTAGTTGGATCTTGTGATACTCCACTAATGACTCTTGACTTGAAAAGCTGAGCCCTAACCCGTACATAAGACCACTCATTTGGGGTATGAATTCTTCAAAATGATGATTATTATTTCACCATTAACATGGGCTGGTTACCGGTTCTTTTACTATCTCCTTTTTTTATTTTGGATAAGGTCTCGTTTTGGAGTATGGTCCAAGCGAAAGAATTTTTATGAAAGTTGTAGTTAACAATACAAAGAGGAGTGAAGGAAAATTATAACTTTAATCAAATTAAAAGATGACTTGTTAAAATATTTGTAAGATGAGTCATGTTCGCTTAGAGTCTAGAACTATTATATGCGGTAATTATCTTACACCTCCTAAATGTATACAACTAATAAGACATGGCTAGCTGTTTATGTTCCTCCCGAAAATACTCGGTCTTGCGAAAATTAAATTTTTGATGGAATTCGATTTCGTTTTAGGTTTGCAAAGTCCTGAAAAAAAATATGCCATAAATTTAGTAACAAGAAATAGAGTGTCATGTAAAATAAAACAATAAATTACTATGTACTTTCCCGAAGGACCTAATTTCCCTAAAACTTGTAATACTAAATCCAATCCAAGCACCCCAGCTTTTTCAAAATAATTGTAGAAATTGCATCATATAGTCAATTTTCACCATGCTATGTAAGTTAAATTCAATTTCTTAAAATGATTTAACATATAGGAGTAGTTAATATTAACAAATTTCATACAAAAACGTTGTTGTTGCTCCTCCACTTCTCCTCTTTCTCCTTCTTGAAAACATATGCTACTAGATATTACTCCAATTAATACATGCACCATATCCAGATTGTTATATCCAGATGTGTTAATTGTTGCGAGACATAACAACGATTTTCGACTTTGCTACCACCTTGGCCAACATATAAAAGATTAACGAAACTTAACGTACTGGCATAAACATATAAGTATGACATTGAGATAATGAATTTACATGGTACGTAGATGAGTTGTTTGGCGGTCAAACACTAAAGTACCAACTTTGAATTAATTGACTGCTTTTTGAAAAATGAAAAGCATGAAAATGAATGCTTTAAGACGGTACTCTCTGGATCTCATGCTCAATATCTAATTGCTTATTCATGTTCTTTTTCGTGCACATATAATTATTTTCAATCGTGAAGCAAGTTTTAAAGTGGATTGAAGGATCTTGAAATCAAAATTCAACATGTAAAAACTCTCTATGTTTAGTACTTCAAACTTTAAGCACGAGCCTGAAGTTTGGGACTTGCAAGCTCAACTTTAAACGTATATGTCTAAAGTTTCACGCATATGAAAATAAATTCAAAGCGGCAACATTTTTAAGAAAATTATGAATTTTGGTTATACAATAGATAAGGGTCTTGAAATCCAGCGATGTGCACGGATATCGATTTGGCGCTGTCATTTAACCTGTGCCTCTTTTTTTTTTTTCCAAACAAATTCGGACATACGATGTCTACAATTAATCTTGACAAAGTTTAACTTCCGACAAAATATTTGAAGTTTCATTTGCCTGGAGTTCAGCTATTTCTATCAGAAGTTCATGCGCATAAGACTGAAGGCAGAAATGACTGAAGTTCAACCATCTTTGAATGAGCTCCAGACAGAAATGCTGTAACTTCAGACATTTTAGTTAAAATTTGATTTTGTCAAGCCTAAATTCAGTTACCTGAAATCTGAAGTTGGTGCATGTAAATTGTTTTTAAAAACGGATACATATCAATAGTCTGTTTGGTCAAGTTTCTAAAAGTAACTTATTTTAAAAGTATTTTTCAAAAAAATATTTTTGGCTAAAAGTAGTTTGTGTTTGGTCAATTAATTTAAAAAGTATTTTTGAGCAATAATTAGTGTTTGATTAAACTTTTAAAAAGTGTTTTTATGTATATTTTTCTCAAAAGTATTTTTTATACTTTTGGGCAAAAACTATCTTTTTAACTTCTGAAAAATTACTTCTACTACTCTTCAAAAATACTTATTTTCTCTCAAAAATTTAACCAAATACCTTATTTTTTTAAAAGAAATATTTATTAAAAAAATAAATATTTTTAAGAGAAAAATAAGCTTGCCGTTATAAATGACGGTATCAAAACAGGTTGTCACTCAATCTTTTACCTTGAAATCGGTTACACGTGCAATTCCCCCCCGAAGGCCCAAACAAAAGAAGGGATATAAATGTGTGGCCAATCAATATCTCAAAAATTCGAGTGCGGCCTGTTTTAATTGCGTATAAACCCCCCACCACGTCATCCACAGGCGGCTTTTGAAATTGGGTCCACATGACACAATCAACTACTTCATCTATCAGTTAAATTTTTTTTTCTCATAATAAATATCACTTTAGAAAATCAAAATATAAATTAATTAATTTTTTTCAATTCTATCCTTAAATAATATAATAATATCTAAATAATAATTAAAAAAATTATATAGTAATTTGATATTATTAAATTCTTAATAATAAATTTTATATTATATTATTAATTTCTTAATATACGTTATTTTTTGGTACGGTAACATTTATTATGGATAAGAGGAAGTGACCGAGGAACGCGGGTAATGAAAGCCCATCATTACGGACACGGCGCATGATAGTCACTGTCTATTTAAACTCCTCGTCTTCAACTTTATTTTGCACCACTATCATATTAGCACTCGCCACATTTTCAAATTGTTGAGCTCCATTTTCAAAGGTACTCTTCAAGTTTTTCAATATATCATATTTTGTAGTTTTTGTTTTTGTTTAATTACTTATGGAATTATATTTGATTTGTGAGAATCGAACAGTGTCACTTTCATTCATTAGGTTCTGAGCAATTTGGTTTGTGAGAGACGAACCGTGCTGATCAGCATCATTGTTCTGTTTTTTGTTTGCGGTAGAAAACACACCTGAAGTATCACTTTTTTGTGAACTTTTTACCCGAAACTATTAGGTGTTTATATTTTCAACCCGAACTATCACCAAATATGTATCAAAGCACACCTCAAAATTAATAAGTCAGCTGTCATATAGACGAAATAGCTGTCATATAGACGAAATTTTAAAGGGAAAATTAAGTTGTCACGCGCCTTTTGGCAATTATGTTCAAACACTTGGTCTAGTTAGCTTCGAGGAATATATGCTTAATGAAATTCTTCCAATTTCTCCTTGATTTACTTGTTGATATTTTTCTATTATCTCTGGAAGTATATTTGATTTGTGACAAACGAACACTGTCACTTTCATTCATTAGGTACCGAACAATTTGATTAGTGAAAAGACAGAACCGTGCTGTCAACTCCATTTCGAAATTTATCATCTGCCTGCTCTTTTCGAACTATGTAATCTCTACTGTTTCAGAAAGCACCTATGAAAATTGTCTTTGCTGCTATACTATATGTTGAATTATGTCATTAAATTGTCATATTTAAATTTGACAGTTTAATTGAGCGTAGAGCGTTGTCTCGTGTATGCTTGCATACTAGTTGGCGTAGTATTATCTTTATAGTTTTCTGCGCTTCGATTCTCTGCTACTCTCTGCTATCTCTTGTACTTCATTTATGGTATTAGTTTGCTGCAGTTACTGGTACTTTTCTTCATAATGCTTATTTATAGTAGTGTGCGATGACTTCTTTACTTTCGTCAATTCTTATCTGACCTTTTGCCTTACTTTTTCTTAAGCTGAGGGTCTTTCAGAAACAGCCAGGTAAGGTTTGCGCACGCTCTACCTCCCTAAATCCCACTTGTGAGATTACACTGGGTATGTTGTTGTTGTTGTATTTAAATTTCATCACCCATTCAACGTGACAGATGCTTTGGTTAGAGTCTCACCATCGCCTGTCAAGAGAAGAAAAATTAAAAAGAGATTTACATGCTTGGTTATAAAAATAAAAAATAAAAAAGGATGGAAATCAGGTTCTCACTTGAGAGTGTGTTGCAGGCATTAAAAGGAAAAAAATTGATTAAGTATACCTTCTCTAGAAGTTTAATATATTAGACCAAGGTTGTTCAGATTAGTCAATTCAACAGTGTTGTCCTATTTTAATGGTTCATAAGCACCATGAGATGTGTAGCTTGTCATTAATGGTATATTTCGAGAAAATGTTTAGTGCAGGAGCTTTGGTTCTGGCTTTTGCTTATTGCCAATTTCAATTAGTTTGGTGCAAGATTGTTATCAGAAGTCAATTTGGCACGTGAATTTCCTTGCATTTCTAGCCTGTTGTGTTTGTCAGGTGCTTAATTAGGAAATTTGGCTGCAGAACTTGGGACTAAATTCAGATCTTATGGAGCAGATGTTAGTTCAAAATTGTGTTAAGAAGGTACAGTTGCTTCCAGCTGTAAATGATGATCATGGAGGAGTTATAATAGAACTAGAGGAGCCTATGGACCCAAATGTCTTCCATAACATGCTTAGAAGTTCATTACGTCAATGGAAGTTGCAGGTATATATTTTGTTAGTCTTATTAGGAGCAAAGATTTGCATGATTTTTCTGTTAACTCCGCTCCAGATCAGAGCTGCCCTTTTAATTATGGTTTTAAATTTTCCTTAGCTCTTCTTTGCAAGTTCAATAGGCTACACGTCTTCCATTTACTACCATTTGGAGGATTTTCAAAACGAGTTATTTGTAAAGCGTGCTTTAAGCAAATGTTCTCCTACACGGGGGAACTTTTGTAACCACTGAGTTTGTGGGTCGCATTATATAAAGTAGAAATGTTTTCTTTTGACTGTCACGGCAGCATCAAATCAGCTAGATACCAGTATTTTCTTATTTGGCTACAAGATTTAAGCTGTTACAAGAAGTGACTCTGTGCATTGGCATGTGTGGAACTGCAGTCTTTACGGCTGTTTAAAAATTTTCAATTTGCATGACGTTGTGGCATTGTATAGCGACACATAAACAAGATGATATAGTCAATGAGAGCAGTGTGCTTGGGTACTTGTGTATACATGGTTGACTTGGGTTCCCTTTTTCTCTTTCAATTCTTTTCAACTAGTTGACATTTATTATCTTGCAGGGGAAAAAAGGCGTGTGGATTAAAATGCCGATTGAACTTGTAAATCTGGTTGAAACTGCAGTTAAGGTAATGTATTCTGTACTTCTTGTAATTTGGATGATATAGTTTATCTTGATATATGAAGTTCATGTAATTCCAGCTAAAATACTTCAACGTATTATTACACACAAATAAAGTTCAAATCCCAAGTATTTGTATGATGAGACATTGTCTTCTTGATCCAAATTGAATTGAAATAATCACTATAACTCTGAACTTAACTTTGCTCTTAGAAATCGACTGCGAGAAAGTATTTACCAATCATTTCACAAACTCAAAAGTCAAAACTGCCGCTTATCTAATGCTCAGTTGCGAAACAATTTATTAACTGTGCAGTCGTTGATCCAAATCTTTAACATTGGGTGCAGGAAGGGTTCTGGTACCACCATGCAGAACCTCATTACCTGATGCTTGTGTATTGGATTCCTGAAACTGAGAATACGATCCCTGCAAATGCTTCACATCGAGTGGGTATTGGTGCTATTGTCTTGAATGAGAAAAGAGAGGTAGTTAGAAGCTGCTATTGGTTCTGCTCTAGTAGTTACCCATGTGGACATGATAGTAGTTCACTTAGAATGTGTTTGTTCCAATTCTCAATATGACATTCCCTTGAATCTCAGACTTATGTTAAAATGGTATATCATAGTCTCGATGCATCAAATGATTTTTGAAGATGATCTAATGGTTGCTTTAAAGTCTGCCATTCTGATAGAGCTGGTATTATTGCCATTTGATATATTTGGTCACTTAACTTCCTACTTGTCAAAGCTGTTTCTCTGCAAACATCTTACCCTTCTTAGTCAAAGAATAATGATTGTGAATGCACCTGCCACTAATTAGCATTTAAAAAAAAGAAAGAGCTATTTAGCATCATAGTTGGTGAATCCACTAACCTATTTTGCAGATATCTCTGTCTAACTAGATCTTTTGGCCCTCTGTGGTAACTCTCCATGAAAATATCTTTATCATTAGAAACGTCTCTCGTCTTGGACTACTATGCTTAAGCATCTTGGAGTTAATTATTTCGTAGATTTGCCATCCATTCTATAATTGCAAATTCTTGCTTCAGTTGCTTGTTGTCCAAGAAAGTAGTGGCAGAATGAAGGGAACAGGGATCTGGAAGATCCCTACTGGTGTTGTTGAAGAGGTATGCTCAATGTTGAAGCTAAAGCCAGCTTTAAAAAGAAGTCATACATCAACTTGAAATCTTAAACTGATTAAGATTTTTGTCCTGCAGGCAGAGGATATATTTGAAGGTGCAGTAAGGGAAGTGAAAGAAGAAACAGGAGTAAGTATATAAGTACTACATAGAAGACCGAAATATTCAGCAGTCGAAGTTGACCCGAAATGCTACATAATCAATCAATTAGTGCATCTAAATTTTCTGTCATACATATGACCATTATCCTTTCTCTGAGATTATCCCGGGTTTCTTTTGATGCAGATTGAAACAGAATTTTTGGAAGTGCTTGCATTCAGGTAGGAAATTCGTATCTTTTTCTGATTCTGTGACTGGGAAAAGAAAGGAATTGATTCAAGTTCAATGTGATATACCTTAGTTGTTTGTTCACTCGGTCGCGGGTTTACTCATTTCGATATATCATGTGTAAAGAAAGAGAAAAGTAGTGCAAGTGCAGACAATTTTGCAACTACTGCCTTTCCTCTAATTTGACTATGTTGTTTGGTTTACCTAGGAGGTTAACCACTTTCCATGGTGAAAATCAAAAGATAATTAAATAGCTTTTTGAAATGAAATGTTCATATGTTTAAACTATTAAAAGTTCTATAAGTTGTAACTTTTGTATGCGTTAGAGAATTCATGTACGATTAAATGAGACTTATTGACTAGGAGGAGTATCTGGAGAATTGATGTAATTTTTTTTGATGTTTCAGAACCTAGAATATATGGGATCATGACATTTCTTGTTGGCAGGCAGATGCACAAGTCATTTTTTGGAAAGTCAGACTTGTTCTTCATTTGCATGATGCGCCCTCTTACGTTTAACTTACAAAAGCAAGATTTAGAAATTGAGGCAGTTCAGGTATTTCTAGAGATTATTTTACGGATGCGTTACACTGTCCGCAAGTCCTAATTAACAAATATTTCGCAATATTACTGCCTTGCAGTGGATGTCACTAGAACAGTATGCTTCTCAACCTTTAATTCAGAAACATGGCATTTTCAAATACATCAAAGATCTATGCTTGGCAAAGGCAGAAGGGGATTACCTGGGGTTTACGCCTGTGCCGATTAAATCGTATTTTGGCTATCCTGCGAGTTACCTCTATTTCAACGAGGATGATCTGGTCCAAGAAAACTCCGCAATTAATCTATAAAGAAACAGAGTAGGTCCATCAAAATTGCCAGATTGACTGTACGTTCCCTTTTTATCTATACCGCTCCATTTAGGTCCATTTAGTTATAGGCGTCCTCTAAAACTAAAGAAGTAAGATAAGTGCTTGCATAAGGTTCTGTGTAATTATATTCACCTAATTTGATGATTGGTGTTTAATTGTACTTATTTCGATCGATTGGTCGTAAACTCAAACAATATGTATTTTCTAAGTATGTTATGTAAATCCGATGAAACGCAGAAAGCATAGCTTCTTCCATTTTGCTTGCTTTCGTCTCTTATTCTTTATTCATTTACTTTATAATGTAAAATTCTTGCCCCATTTGGAACTTACGGAATACATGTTTGGGGTATTATAATTTTATTGACTGCACTTAATACGAAAAACAAAAAGAAAGAATTCTGATGAGGTCTAATGTATAAAAGGATAATATACAGTCAAACATCTCTGTAGAAGCGTTGTTTGTCCAGATATTTTTTTATTGTTATAAAGAGCATATATTATAACATAATATGAAAGATTAGTTACAGGGCTAAATGATTATTATAGTGAAATATCGTTATAAAGGATGAACACAACTATAGAGGGGTTTGACTGTAGCTACTACAGTCAATGATAATCTGATGTAAGATGGAGAGTGGCCATTGGGCGTTTTTAGCAAATGTTTGTTAAGAGTTTTTTTTTTCAATGTTTTCTAAAAAAATATTATGTTTGGGTAGTTCTTCCAAAGTTACCGTCCTTTTTAAAAAGAAAAGTTAACAGTTATTAGTTTTCACTATTTTGTTACTATTATATGGTGTCTGGCCCAGTTTATGTGCCTTTTGACTAGTTTCATGGGGGTATATTACCTCCCACTAGCATAAGTATGCTTACATAGATGAGAAGAAATTATCTAATTTGCTTAATGCTACATAAACCAAAAGTGACTTAAGCATCCCCAACTAATATTTCAGCTTACTGCTGTTATGATTGATCTGATCCGAGTCTTTAGGAGCCAAACTATTGGTTTGGGCCTCGTTGGTGAACAAAAGCTTTGGTAAAGACAAGCTCGTGAATCTGTAATGATTCATGAAATATTTGGGAATCAACATTGGGAGATCCGAAAGTCAATCATTCCACTGCTTTATAAGTATGTACATTAAAGAGGACAGTTTGAAGAGTAAATGCATATCCAACTTTGAACTGATAGCCATAGGTATAATAATACTGTAGTGCGAGTGGGAGGCCATTCTAAATGTGGCTGCAGCCTGGTCCACAATAGGATCTACTTTTGCAACTTGCATCAGTAACATGAACTAACTAAAAATGAGCCCTAGCAAGGCTCAACATTTTCCAGTTAGTGGGCCTTAGCAACTTTGTCAAAAGCCATAGTTCCTCGCCAGTCAAGGCTACTGAAGAGTGGTAAATATTCTTTCGTTTTTTATTTTTTAACTAAAGATTTTAGATTTGAGCCCGTGCTATAAAGTCGTTTGTGATATATGAGATTTTTTTAGTGAGAATTCCTATTTAATAGAGTCTCAATGTGAATATTGTGCCCGAACCAGAAAAAAGAAAAAGGTCCCTCACAGGATTTGCAACGGTGCCTAACTAACTGCTAATCCCGTGGTCAACATTGAAGACTCAGAATTCTCTAGACAAGTGACTCAGAGCTCTAATTTCAACGACCTTTTCTAGAATCTCAAATTTTGAGTTTAACATAGAGATCAGTGTGCCAAATTTAAAAGTACAAAAACTAGTACTAATAAAGTTCATCTCTTTCAGTTTCCGCAACCCCAATGCGAAAGGTGAATTTAGAATTCATCGATTTGTTAATGTAGCAATTAATTTGTTTACGCGTAATTGCTTAAGCGTAAAAAGCAAGGTAGAAAATATAATAAACAATTTGTTACAACGGTCCAAAAATTGTTCATTTTCACTGAGTAACTGAATATCTAGTTAGACGGAGTTATAATGTAAATATTATTAATGCGTGCATTATTTATTAATGATAAAGGAATTGTATGTCAATGATTAATTATGTGCAAATTATCATATACATGAATTACTTAATTTGAAAACGATATATCGTCTTTAAATAGGTTAATTCGTACTTATTTGTTAATATATGTATTCTTATTCTTATTCCGCATTCTATATGCATAACATAAGATGTAAATTCTTACATAATTTAATGAAAATATTATTTCATACCTCAACCAAACACTACATTAATTATGTGGTGATTATTTCTTTTCTACGGCGAATCAGACACTACTAACTACACTACCTAGTGAAGAACTATTGTATGCAGAGATTAATTATTTCAAATCACCAATCAAACAAATCCTTAATTGCACTCATAATTCATTAGATGCTTTTTATGAATGTCAATTAAGTATCGTAAATAAATTCTGCCAGTTGTTCAATCATTTAATAACCAGATAAAGGAAAAAGTAAAATTTTATGACAATATATAATATGATGGTCATGGAAATATATGAAAAGTTTACCATAATTAATGGTTCACACGCAAAAGATGATTCATATTACAGAATCAACTCCCAAGTCTAAAAATCAACTTAAGAAAGGATAATGAAAGACACACTAACAAAGAAGAAAATCACTCTAAAAAAACTTAAGAAGAAACAACCATAAAACCTGATAGAAAGTGTAGAACCTATGCTATTCTAACACAGTTGCAAACTTTAATTTTGGCTCAACTTGTTTCAAGTTAAAAAGCCCTTAGAATTAACAAAGAAAAAATAAAATTAAAAACCTAAGAAAACAAACTTTTTTTTTTTTTTATTCCCAAGGAAAATAAATTAAAACTTACATCAACAATTTGAAGGCAAACCATATACTTAAAACAACAGCAACCGATGCCCCACCGTTATACTTAACAGCGCCGTTATCCTCATCTGCCGTTGAATCATCACTAGGACCATCCGCCGGTGAATCCGCCGGAGATTCCGCCGGAGATTCAGGTGCCGGCGGCGACTTGTGTTTATTCTTAGAGTGTTCCGGTGCTGGCGCTGGTGCCGGAGCAGGAGCAGATTTGAACAATTCCTTAGGTAATAACACCTTATCAAGTGAGAAAATTGCTAGTGGTTGTTCATCAACCAAAGTATCCGTGATTTTCGCTGTTACAACCTTTGTTTTTAAAGTAACATCTTCACCGTCATTTTGAACTACGAAAGCGTACTTCTTAGCTCCATCTGTAGCTAACGTGTTCATACCTGTTAGGAAAAAATAATTTAAAGCCGTAAGAAATTAAAATTGATTAGTATTTGATATAGTCAAATTCATATAAGAATTGATTTTCTGTTTTGAGTTATTTCAAATGCATATAAAAAAATTCGGTCAAATCTTAAAATCCGAAAGATGTCATATATATTGAAACGTTGGGAGTAAATATGGGTGCTAGTGGGGAGAATTGCGGAAATTAGAGAGCATTCAGATTCATGAAATTTATATCAAATACCTCCGTTATTGGATTTCAAACTCGAAATCGATTGATAAATAGGAACTCCATGATACTCAAGCAATGACTGTTTCCCTTCCTTGGTTAAATTCTTAAACTTAGGTAAAAAACTCTTCATTGCATCATCACCAGGGCAAAATATAGTTAATCCACCATCAACATTGTCCTCAAATGTCTTTTCAGCTGGATTAGCCAAAAGGGTTTCAGCAAAAACCTTGCAGCCGTGAGCTGACATTAGAGAAGTAAGATTCATCTCGCTTGGTCCTGGAGTCGGAGCTTCAGCTTCGTTTGAGGGTAAAATCGTACTTATCTGAATAACAGAGATGTTGTAAGGAATCTCGTCAATGGATTTGACGAATTTGGCCGGAGGAGCTCCATCGTAATCAGCTGGGCTGAACCCGACTTTACCTGTTATGATAAAACAATGTATGAAATCAATAACAACAAAAAGAATTAACACATAAAAGAAGAAAACTCACGGCCGTGCCAACTCTTACTATCTTTTTCTTGATTTACGTGGCTCTTTTCGCTTTTTAAAAATTAAACGAGTTATTTTTTTAACGCTAATTTTTTTTATATGACTTTTAGATATTTTAAATTACTCCTATTAAGTATGGTGTCTTATAATTCTTTTGTCTCGATTTATATGATATAATTTAACTATGTATAAAGTTTGAGCAAAAAAATAAGAATTTTAAAATTTGTGATTTAAAATAAGTTATATATATTTGTGTAACGATAAATCATGAGGAGAAATTTTAAATTAAATTATTTATGATTATAGAAATGTATGTATCACATCGGGACAGAGAGAGTAGTAGTAGTTTAAATTTTATTTCAAAAATAAAGATTCTATTTTCAAAAACACATTAAATTAAGAAATTTAAATTTTGAAAAATTAAAATGCAACATGAATTAGGAGAGAGAGTGTATTATTTCTCAATAAAGATGATTATTACAATACCTCCTTTTAGGTTAGTAATGTTGACGAAACCGGAAGAACCGGAAGCCGAGCCGGTAGCTTGGAACATAGTGGCAGCAAGTGCGGTGCCATTAGTGATCTGGTGAAGCTTTTTAGCACCAAAGTAATCAAGAAGCACGTGAAAAGAAAGAACATTTTTCATCGACGCAATAGATAGATGCTTAGAGAGTAGATCTGACATTCCAGCATTATCAACAGCACACACAGTTATTGTTTGACGACGATTAATTTCGTTGGCAAGGTGTGTAGTTGTTAAGTAATGGTTAAAAGTGGAAAATTGTGGGTGTTTAGCTAGAATGCGAGTAATGTTGTGAGATTCAGTGACACAAAGAAGTAGAGAAAGAGAAAGAACCACCGCGACAACGGTGGTTGACGACGGAAGCTGCATATTATTGTTTGGAGTGAAGTGGGAGTTTAGTGAAAGAGTAAAAAAAGGGAGCTGTTATTGGGGTTAGTGTGAGATCTCAAGTGACTGCAAATTTATTGACCAAGTTATACGTACGTACCTTAAATTTACAGAAAGGGTACCAACACGATGTTTATAATATGTGGTTTTTTATACTATATAACGTGCTTTCATGACATATAATGATGTTTACATATACACTAATTTAACGTGCACTCACATAGACTGATGTTTACACATAAATAACGTGCTTTCACGTAGACCCACAATATTATTGCGGAACGATAAATACTCATTTATTCTTAATTAAAAGTATTGAGTTTTAAGAATATAATCATCTTTGATGGAGGGTACTTATCACCCTGAGTGAGATTTTCTGTTGCAACAGATTAATTGAACTCTAAAAGAGTACGAACATCGGATGAAAAAACAAAGAAAACTAATGTATGTTATCAACTTAATTTATGACCTAATTATAGTAAATTAAAGTAATTTGGTGTAAACAAGGTTATTCAATGAAAAAATGTTCAAGTGATCACCTTTGATAGCTATAGCTCGGCCTGCTCCCAAGTTCTTTTATAAGGTTATATTTCAACAAAAAGGAAAACAAAAATAACATAGTAATAATAAGCTTGAGAAAATAAGTTCTGTAACATATTTTGCTCGTTAAAATATCACAATTTAAACGGTGATATCATGATTTTGAATCAAGTG
The DNA here is from genome assembly GCF_019175385.1 of Lycium barbarum. Lineage (NCBI taxonomy): Eukaryota > Viridiplantae > Streptophyta > Magnoliopsida > Solanales > Solanaceae > Lycium > Lycium barbarum. Next base: position 2,088,041 of record NC_083347.1, read on the forward strand.
ATTTGTGTGATGCAGTGGGTCTTCAACTTCTTCCCAGTATAAAAACTTGACAAAGTTATACAGTATTTTTTTGGTCGGCTAGAAGAACCTTCTAAATTTGCTGATTTAAGAACTCATCAATGTTGCTTTTTTTTCTTTTCCAATGTTACCTTTATTATTGTAATAAGTGGTTTTCTTTATCAGTCTGTTGGATTTAAATACTTCATCCTCCACATTAAGTGAATGTATCCCCAAAAAACTGAAATAAAAAGCATTACCATATTATCCGGGTTCAGTTACCCTCTTTTCTTCACAAACAGACAAATATAGTATACGACTTCTTATGTTACTTTGATTTTACATATTTTAAAAGCTGCTGATTTTGGTCCTTAATTGGCGTAAAAATGTTAGAAAAAGTTGTGGGGAGGATGATTTAGTGCTTTCGGAAAAATATGAGGGTGATTTTGGAATTGGAAGAATGACTTGCATTGCGGTTAAAGGGGCCCAAATAGATCAGAGCAATCAAAGGAGGAAAATAAGGTTCAAAAGCTGGAGATCCAATAAGAATATGACACGTGTATAAAACATTGCTGTCAGAAATACGTAATTCCGTTGACGGGTACGATTCTCTGCAACACCCTCAGCTTTCTTTTTTATTCCCTCCATCACAAATTATTTGTCGGTGGTTGCTAAAAATAATTGTCTCAAATCACTTGTCGTTTTATATGCTCAAGTATTTTTTTCTCCTTTTTACCCTTAGTGATTTTATCACTAACGCAGATGATACATAGATAGAGTAAACATTTAACGCTGAGAAATTATAATTTAGATATAAATAAGGGTAAAGTAGGTCGAATTCACCTCCAAATTAATAGAATTTCTTAAGGGGCGTGTAAAATTAAAAAAAAACATAGATATTTGAGTATTCTTTAAAACCTCAGCTTTTATAACGTTTAATATTGTATGCTAGCTATCACAGCTGTTTATATTATGATTTTATTAAAATTATTAAAATCTCATTCAATTCTACCATTAATTTATGAGTAATGACAAAGCGTGCTTCATATGCATGGACCTATTTTCGTTGAAATGAATTTGCAGCATTTAGAAAATGTAACAATTTCAGAAATTTGGCAATTCAATTACATTTACATTTGAATCGATCAAATGAAGAAAAGATTCACACTTGGATATATAATACAGCTAATGTGTAGTTATTATTGTAAGGAAAAAAAAAATCGTACATTAAGTATATTTTATTCTGTTTTAGACATTATGGGTTTAATGATATATACTCTATAAATGTGAACTCAATTATAATTTATACGGAAAAGGTCCAAAAATACCCTTAAACTATTAAAAAAGGCTCATAAATACCCTCCTTCCATCTTTTGGTCTAAAAATACCCTTCCATCCACCTTTTAGGTCTAAAAATACCCTTAAGGTTTGTTTTTGGCTCAAATATACCCTTTAAACTAACAGAATATGTTTTTTTGTTTTTTTTATCGGAAAAGGTCCAAAAATACCCTTAATCTATTGAAAAAGGCTCATAAATACCCTCCTTCCACCTTTTGGTCTATGAGCCTTTTTCAATAGATTAAGGGTATTTTTGGACCTTTTCCGATAAAAAAAAACAAAAAAACATATTCTGTTAGTTTAAAGGGTATATTTGAGCCAAAAACAAACCTTAAGGGTATTTTTAGACCTAAAAGGTGGATGGAAGGGTATTTTTAGACCAAAAGATGGAAGGAGGGTATTTATGAGTCTTTTTCAATAGTTTAAGGGTATTTTTGGACCTTTTCCGTAATTTATAAGTGTGATTATTGGTTATTGAACGGTACATTTTATGTGTTTAATTAATTGCAATTACTTCACCTCTCTCTCTCTCCCTTATATTATATATACTACCATCGTTATTTCATAATATTCGTTGTGCGTTCTGTAGTTATTTTATTGACACCGTCTTATTAAAGAAGGCCGGTAATAGAGAGGAAGACCAAATCATTCATCAATCAGAGGTATGATTCAAATATATATGCAATTATTTTTGGTAATCTAAATATATTTGTGTCCTAATATTATAATGCAGTATTGTAAGTCAATTGAGAATTATTGGTCTCAAATACTACCTTTAAACTGAAGTTGTTACAAGTCAACTTCTGCTCCAAAATCTCATATACACAACTAACTTTATTTTTTATTCGTTCTCTTGTATATATCGGAATACAAACAAGAATAAAAATGCGCAAGTTTTGTCCTTGTACGCAAGTTTCTTCATGTCCCAACCTACTTGTTGATTTCGGGAGTTTCAAAATTGCATGTTGAATGTTGATAGGAAAAATGGTTTCTTCCAAAACGGCAAAAAGGATGATAGAGAAAATAAAAAAATCATTAATATTTTAAAAAAAGTACATATAAACGAATCCAGGATTTGAAGTTACAAGTTCTATAACGACCTCAAAATAATATACAATAATCTCTGGTTTATAGTCAAATACTTATAGATATTTAGTTTAATTTCATAAGTCTGGACAAAAGTTACCGAGTTCACATGAATCTGTAGAGAACACTCTAGATCTGGGCTTCTACACGCACAAGAGAGAACTATAGCTAACAATCTTTGAAAATTGTAGTACGTGTCTGCCAAAGATTATGGTGGAGTGACAAGTTCCGTACATCATCAAAGGTCTCGGGTTTGCGATCTATGATCGAGAATACTTAACCCCCAAAGTGGGATTTTTTGACGTGAATTTGAATTAATCAGGCTCTAAAGCGGATACTGGATATCGGATGAAAAACCAAAAAATAAAATAATAAATTGTAGTACGTGAAGAATTGCTCAAGCACGAAAGGGAAGAATCCCTTTTTTTCCTATCTGAAATCTGAATCAGATGGTTTTCGTACTTACTACTAATTTTATGTAGGAATCAAACAGCACGTTATCAGCTGTCTGCTGGACAGTACTCTTTGAAATTAGTGAAGCTTGTGCACTCTCCTAAAGTGATTAATTTCTTGTACGATTTATACTACTATTTACTTGCAAAATCAGAAATATGTGTTTAACTTGTACAGTACTATTTAATTTTGGCTATAGAAGTTATCCACCCCTTAAAAACACGAATAATATAATCAATTTTCTGCATAATTTAATTAAATTCTCAGTGAAAAAGATCTTCTAATAACCACAAATGTTGTTTTGAGAATGGAATTGCCTTTAGTAGCGAGCGTTTTAATCCCAGTGTGAGACTTTTGACGCAGATATTTTTTCCTGAATTTTAGTTATTTTTGCCTGAACTTCAAATACAACATTTCTGAAGTTGTTACGGAAGCAGATAGATGTGAAAAAACTCTTAAAAAAAGTATGCTTATACGGATTAAATAGCAGTGTTCAAATAGGGTACATTGTGAAATTTTTACATCCGCACTAACAATAGTCCCTTTAATTTGTTGCTGTTGCGCCCAGTTGTACACATATACTGAAGTTTGTATATATTCAAATTAGAGTAAAGGCACGACGCCGGTAATAAAGAGTGAATAACTTAAATGATCATTCAACTATAGTAAATTATTTACTAAAAATTTATATTTATTTTGTATCAATAAAGTCACTCAAGTTATGCTAATTTATCTAAAAAGATACTGTAGCTAAAACATTAAAGAGATAATTGCTTAAACCTCCATTCAAATTTGGCTTTATGATACATTCTTTTGCTTAAATAATTTTGTAAGCAGATCCTTATTCTCTTTCAGAAAAAATCATTTACACCGCTATTATCAAATTTTGAACTCTACCTGTGTGGCGGAGTTGTTCCGTATTTTGTCTAGATATATTTTCACATTGAAATTAATTATTTTCTAATTACATTTAAAACGATGGCTAAACTTGATTGTCGGCCTAAAACCCGAACATCCCACGGTAAGGTTGGCAATCCTAAGCCCGAAAACTTAGATTAAAAAACTTAATTAGATGTGATAAAACTTCTACGAGCCAGTCAATAAAACGTTAAGCCAGAAAATCTAGCGGGCTAACTTGGTTTGGTCTAAATACTTCTGAAAATCAGTTACAAATTTTTTTTTTTTTTCTTTCTTATTTTTCTTCTGGTATTTTGAAAATAAGTTTCTAGAAATTTGACTAGTAGAATCCAACACAATAGCAGTGGAGATGATTTTTTCTTTTAAAAAAGGAAGTTTACAAAATCATTTAAGCAAAGGAAAATATCATAAAGGAAAAATTTGTCATAAATAGGTTAAAAAGTTATTTAAAAAAAAAAAAAAAGGATCAAGCCTCAAACTTTAGGGGAGGTTTATGTAATTATGCTTTTAGTTTTTTTTGGCTATAGGAACTTGATTGACTTTAGTGATGAATTTGCTATAGTCTAATGACCATTTAGGTTGTTCATTCCAGTAACAAATTAAATTTGCATATCTAGTGTATATAAAATCAACTAATGTTATCTTGTTATACAAGTACATATGACTATATGAGAAATAAAAGAGCTCATTTCTTGTTATGCAAGTACATATGACTATATGAGAAATAAAAGCTCATTGTATTATATTATTTTGGTGAAATAATGTTTGGATAAATTGTATAGTTTCTCGTCGTTATATAATTCCACACATCAACAGTGTGAAGAATAAACTTACAATTTCATAAAACAGAAAATGTACAATATGGGTGAAGTTACAATAATAATAATAAAAAAATAGAATAAATGATAAAATTGGGTTATCCAGTAATAAGCAAAATCAAAAGGAGAAGAAAAAAAATAAGGTAATTTATGCTGCCACACCAAATCGGTCATTACATAAATGGAACTTTTCGTCATTACATGAGGATGGATTCAACAATATGACAGGGCAAAATTTAAGTAATAATAATTAAAAAAATTGTATTTAAAATGACGATAGGATACGATACCATAGGAAACAACCATCCAGATTAAACAATCTGGATTTACAATAGCACTAATCCTTAAGAAGAAGCGGCCATTCTTGCCACTCATAAGGAAATAAATTGTAGTCTGCCCTAGGGTAAATCGAAGCAAAAAACTAAAATCGAAGTAAATACGAACATAAAGCCTCGTTCTAAATCGAAGCAGAAAACTAAAATCGAAGTAAATATGAACATAAAGCTTCATTCTAAATCGAAGTAAATCGAAGCACAAACTAAAATCGAAGTAAATACGAACATAAAGCCTCGTTCTAAATCAAAGCAGAAACTAAAATCGAAGTAAATACGAACATAAAGCTTTGTTCTAAATCCAAGTAGAAAACTAAAATCGAAGTAAATATGAACATAAAGCTTTGTTCTAAATCCAAGTAGGAAACTAAAACAAGCTTCGTTCTAAATCGAAGTAGAAAACTAAAATTGAAATAAATATGAACATAAAGCTTCGTTCTAAGTTTCGAAGTAAATCGAAGCAGAAAATTAAAATTGAAGTAAATACGAACATAGAGCTTCATTCTAAATCGAAGTAAATCGAAGCAGAAACTGAAATCGAAGTAAATATGAACATAAAGCTTCGTTCTAAATTAGCAGAAAATTAAAATCAAATTCTAAAATTCAAATTTGTGACAGTTCATACAACTCCAAAATGCTTACGATAGAAGAGAAGGACAAAATGAAGAAATTCTGGGTTTTAATTTTGTATGACTATTTAATATTTAATATACTTACAGATAAAATGAACATATTTCCAACGAGACTGGACGCCAATCCAAGGCTTTTTCTTCATCCAAAGGTCCAAATTTTGTGTTGGTTTCATCCAACACAGAATTGAACCTAGATCTGTAGTAGTTCTGCTTCTGAAAAGAAAAAAATAGTAGAAATAAATATGCGAATTCGAATTTGATCGATTTTTGAACTCAAATTCGAATTGCAGTACCTGTGCCCAGTGTTTTAAAAGGCGGGGGCGTAAGGCAGGCGTTTAACATTTACCTCGGCTAGGCGATATATTTTTAGTATTCGTAAAATATTATAATTACAATAAATATTTTTTAAATAGGTAAAATTACATAAAAAAATAAAAGAAATCTGTAAATAAATGATAATAGTAACATTAGTATTTATATTAGTGAGGATCAATTCAAGTCAATAAGATATTAGCTATGTGTTTTAAAGATATTACCTAGGATGTTATTATAAAAACTTTATTTAATAATATGAAGATTTGAGTAGTTTAGTTCAAAGTTTTAAAACGTAAATAGCGTTTTTTCTTTCTTTTGTTATATATATTTTGTACTTCTTTTTACAATCTTCAATATTATTTAAGAGAAACTTAAACCATAAAATTTATCAGTAAAATTTTTTGGGGCCTCAAAAGTTTGAGGGTCTAAAACAAAAGCTTTACTAGCCTCACCCTTGAGCCACCCTTGCTTACAACTTGTAATTATATATAACATAATTTTACAAGTATAAACAATAGAATGAAATAAAAGCTATTATGGAATACAAATCAACTCTAACATCTTAGCTTTTCAAACAATGAAAAAATCATAATTTCTTAAAACAATATTACTATCACACTATTCATTTTATATCAATAAATTTTATCAGTATTATAATTAAAACATAATTCCTTTATGACTAAAATGAAAATTACTTTCAAATAGCGAAATAATAAAATATGATAATTTTGATATACAGGACAAAAGACCAATGACAAGTGAAAATGTACAAATCAACTATGTATTTTTAAAATAAATATTAAGTGATATTCACCCTGACGATGTTCTCAAATAGTAAGTATGCAATACTACGACTTGTTATTTGAGTTACACTCAATCTTCTTATTTCTATAGATGAAAAACTATTAAGTATCATTCATTTATTAAAGAATTATAAGGGTCAACGATTTTAATTAAAGAATTTAATATATAAATTGTGTAAGAACTGTTAGGTGAGCCCCGAGCGTTGGGCGTGTTTAGGGGGTACAGTCGGGCTCCTAGGGCGTAAGCCTCACTGGAACTAAGCCCCGCACGTGAGCCCCGAGACGTTTTGCCAGTGCCTCGCCCTGAGACGAGTCTTGAAACTGCCTTTTAAAACACTGCGTGTGCCATATCCATTATCCCTTTCTAAAATAATGGATGAGAAGCTGATCAATTCTTCACCTTCTTTGCTATCACTTTAGAACTGGATTGGAATATCAGGCTTACAAATTGAATTGCAACCATTTTGAAATTTGATTTTTGATTTGGGAATTGGAATTTGGGGGTATAAAAGTAACGCTGGATGATTGAATTCTAAAGGTTAAAACTCATTTTGATCCCCAAACTTTTCTTTATAATTCAAATCATCCCCCCCCCCCCCTCCTCCCCCCCTCTTATCCTATAAAAGAGTAAATTATTGAAAATAGTAATTAGAGTTAAAATATTTATTTAAATAATGAAAAAATGTTATTACATTGTCACAATAGCTAAGTTATAAATGATATTTAGTTAAAATTAATCTTTTTGTTTAACCAAAACAATAAATTTGGTCTTTTTTCCTGTCTCTTTGTGCTAATGACTTGATACTTCTTTAAGTTTTAAAATTCGTATATATTGTGCTTATAAGAAATAATGTCAATTATATTTTAGTAGCGGCGGAGGCAACAATTTTACCAAAGGGGGTTCAAAAGATTTCAGGATGATAAGGGGAGCTTACGTACGTGTACCATCCAACTTAACAGTTTTGCACTTCTGATAGCCTCATATTGATTTACACTCTGCTAAACGTCTATCATTTTCCTAAATCCTTCCCACATAACACTCCTTTCTAACACCTTTATTTTTCCTTCTCTCAAATTCTAATCTTTCATTTTTATTTTGGACAATATATTTTTAACAAATTGTTAATAAAGCACACAAGCAAAATAATTTTAATACAACATATTTCTCAAGTATTTTTTTCAAGTATTGTATAACTATGTTCTTCTCGGAGCATTACCAATCTTTTATTTCACCAAGAAAAAATATACAGAGAAGAAAAATAAAGATGCTCATAAAAATATAGAGGGAAGAAAAATAAAGATGCTCATCGATCACAATTATAATCTCACAACAATTTCCATTTCCATCACCATGTAAGAAAATTATCACATTCATAAAATTTCATAAATTCATTTATTCACCACTGCAGCAACACCACATCTACAACAACACCACAACTTCATCCCTACCATCACACTTCCTCCTGCACCGAATAAACAATCGCAATTTTCAACAACATAAAAAAAAAAAGTAAAGGTCTATCCATAAATCAACAGAAAATATCATAATTGTCACATTTACTACTCTTGCAATAATCACAATGAAGGATCTATAATAATTATACAAAAAAAAAAAAAAAAGATAAAAAAAGAAGGAAAACTCAGATCCAAAGAAGAAAAGTTAAAGATACAAAAAATATATCAGAATCTTATATTAATATATAATAATGTATAAATGTGTATATACACCTTTTATACATTGTTATATAGCTATATGTTTATCATACAATGTATAAGTATGTATAAAGATGTATAAGTAGTGTATATAGGTATATATATATTGTATGTAGGTGTATAGTGTGTATATACACCTCTATTACATTTTATACAATGTATATACACTCCTTAGAAGACTCATAAAATTCACTCACAAATCATTGTATTTTCACCGACACATCTCAGTCCATCAATTTCATTTTCTTCCAATCTTCACCCATAAATGAAAAGAATTTTAAACTCCACTAAAACCCTTCGGTGAGAAAAATAGCTTTCTTCATTGTAAAAATATTAGAAGCTTATATGGAGGAGATGCTACCACTTAAAAAGATCTCACCATAGTAATCACTGACAGTGATATGTCACAAAATAAAAAAATGATTTGAGGTTAAATAGAAAAATAGATAGAACAAGAGAGAAAATGATATAAAATCGAGCAACTTGAAGGTGTTGGGGGTAAGGATAAGAGTTGGTATTGCGGTATAATATCTTTATATTATTTGATATTATTTGGTAGCATATTTGTAGGGAGATAATTACCATATATTAGTTAGTTTCCTTGTTTCACTAGGATCTTAGTTTCCTTGTTTCACTAGGGTTCAAGATTATATTCTATTCATGATCCACTGAAGGAGCTGATTGGAACGGGAGTTAGGAGGGATGGACTATACTATTTTAGCAAACCGGACGTGGTGCAACATGTGTCTACTGTCGTGGCAATGTTGTTGACACCCAATTTTGTCCCTCTTTTATTTTTATTTCATTTACTCGGGTTTCTAAATTTATTGACGAGCTAAATACTTTATTTTCACTATTGTATATTTATTGCTACCACTATTAATATCACTACTTTTATTTTTTTTAACATTTACGGGCATTACTTTATCACAAATTTTAAATGGTTCGTCATCGTTTCATTTTAGGATTTGTACTCGTTAAATTAATTTTTTACTTTATACACACTAATTATTATTTGTCTTCACGTAATATATATTGTACTAGTTACTAAATTAGAAGCCCAAGAATAATTAAATAGGGGAGAAATGATCAACATTTTTCAGCCAATTAATGGCCCAAACGGACCAACCCATTACCACTATTTTAACTAATCCAACCAGCCCAAATAATTCCCCTACTCAATCCAGCCCAAAAGACTACCCGGTCCAGCCCATACCCGAAATTGACCCGACCCGGTCCAACCCAATTCCCTTATTTTTTCTTCTTACCCTAATCTCTTTCTCTTTTCTTTCCTTTTCCCTAAAACCCTTCAGCCGCCCCCTTTTCTTTCTCCTCTCCTCATCTTCATCTCTTTCCACTCTCTCTTCCGCTCCTCTCACGTTCTCTCCACCCGCTCCCCTCCTTCTCTCCTCACGTTCCTCTGTCACCCACTCATCTCTGTCCCCCACGCCTCTGTCTCTTCCACTTCCCTCTGTCTACCCGTTTTCATAAACTAGTTGTCCATACGTTTACTTTATCTGAGCTCTGTCATTGACAGAGAATCAAACCATTTTCGGGTGTACCGAAGTCGAATCACGTGACCATCTGCTCAAAAACACTTTCAACGTTCATATTTGAACGGTACATTTGACTCATTTTGAATCTTATACTAGAAACCCCGCCCAAAAAGGAGTGGAATCCTAGTTTTTGGTCGACTATAAAAGGACCTTAAGTCCATAGCCGAAGGGGGGGGGGGGGGGGGGGGGAAACGTTTTCGAAGAAAAAGATACCCAATCCTTGTTCCCTATTTTTTAGTTTTTTCACTCGATTCATCAAAAAAGCAATACGAAACTTAGTTCAATGGAACCCTGTTCTTCATTCTCGGATTCTTAAAAAAAGAAAAAAAGGAGGATGATCTCTCACAAAAAGTCTTGAGTTTTCCTCTTTTTTTTTTTTTTTTTCAAATCTGGTCTTGAACTTTCTAAACCAGAAAACATTGTGTTAAAACATGAATTTAGTGTCGAAAAATTAAGGCTTTCGATTCGACTAACTTTCGTCGCTGTTTGGCAAAAGGAATTTAGCTACCAAAATTTTCGATCGAGTTTCGGGTCTATTCATAACGAGAGAGTAGATTCGACGCCATCGACGCCTCAGTTCATTGCACACAAAAAAGGTAAACCTTCCTCATTTAGCATGATGTCTTTAATCTAGTATTTAGGTTCGCATGTTTGATACTTGGTTGTGTTTGTTTAGATTAGTCTACAAGTGGTCTTAATAAGTCTGCTTTAGGATTAATTATTATTGTTAAGTTTGTTGGTTGTTGATTGTTGTATGGATCAAGTGGGTTATCTGATGTTAATGCTAGTCTTAATGAGTTCTTTTTTGGCAATATATGTAAGTTTGGAGCCCCTGGAAGTTGCTAAATGCTAACAACATCTGCCTAATTCCGTCTAATTTAGTCGTTTGCTATATGTCTAAGTAGTTGGTCAGCCTGTTAGTTTTTCATGAAATCGATTAGTGAAGCATTGGTGTGTTTGCATATTTGTTTAGTTTGAGTATTTGTTTAATTATGTGTTTGTAGATGTTGTCCAATTGTTGGTGTCTCAGTAGTTTTAGATCAAACAACCTTTCTTGGTCCTCTCATATCATGGTAGTTGCTTGTTTCTTGAACTAGCTTGCATCAGTCGAGTTCTGAAATTGTATTAAATATCAGAAAGATTAATTCAATCCTGTCTGTTGTGTCCAAGTGTGATTTTTATGTCTGCAGTGTATGACCATGTTATTTAAGGCTTATGACAAACTTGCTTGCATTATATACCTACTAGCATTACTTGTATGTCGAATTTTGAGAATTTGAACCTATCATTCCATGTCTCATCTCCATCAGTGTTAAATATGCATACATCATGTTCCATTAAAACAATTTCTTGGTTTCTAAATTTACAAAGGATCTTGTGAAAATGCTATATGCTACATTTGTCTTACCTAGAATGAAGTTAAAAATCCTTGTATGGTTTTCAGTCCTTCTTTCTTTTACAATAAGTGCTGCCAGTTAAAGAATGAGCAAGCATGTTTCAGTTTTCCTTGAATCTGTAGTTATTAAATGTTGGTTTAGAAAAAATGAGCTTTGCAAATGATTTATGCTCAGTGTGATATCCTATAATTCCCCTCTTCGTCTCTGTTTGTCTATGCTTAACAAATTAGTCCTGAAATCCTTTGAATTGTTTCACACTTGGATGTTGGTTTGTTAGCAGTTAGCTTTGATTCAACCCTTGCACTGTTTTAAAACATCTTACTCTACCTACATTCTATGTGTATCACCTTGTATGTCATTATCCATATCATGTCTTCATTCACTAAGCTCCTATTTCCTGTTAACAATATATCTACATCTTATGCTCATGGTGTGATTATTTGGGCTATTTGAGTGTATGCTATCTCTCTGGTAACCTCATCAGCAGCCCTGTCCATCTGAAACACTTCTTTTGACCTGTCTTTTGGTTCGCTTCTACTCCCCTGCTCATTCCTTTGGTTGTGTCACAACTAAAATGGGTTACAATTAGATACAGGCAGTATGGATACTGTGGTTTTGAATGGCAAATCCTGGAATAGTTGTGCACACTTTATGCTGGCTTTCCCCCCTCTGTATTCGATTTTATCATAGTTACACCTATATCATAATAATCCTGTTTTCATCAATGACTTGAGACTGCCTGCGTCTAATTGTATTACATCTATGATAATATTCTTTCTTGCTTCGATTAGCTTCAGTTGAATAAGATAAAAAAAAATACTTTATGTTAAACCTCCTTGTTTTGGTTTCAGTTCTGTCCAGTTAATTCTGTGCACCTACTCATGTCTAAATCTTTGAATGCTCAAAGTCTACAATAATCCCTTCTTGAACTTAATTGTCATTACATGCATATTTCGTTTCGAAACACTGATTAAAAAAAATGGTTTGAAATCTCACCTGTATTCCTGATAAATGGCCACTCATTTCATCAGCAGAACCTAATCCTTGATGCTTGCTATCTGTTTGGTTACATTTATCCTCCAAATGCTCATGTCGACTTACCTTCGCATATTCCCTCTCTGATTTTCTGTTTGTGGTATGATATACCTCGAAGTATACATAGTATATGAGCGTTAGTACACACCAAGTGTATACAGGAGTCGCGTATTAGTGTATACCTTTCAGGTATGCCAAGTATACTCTGAATACTGTGCATATATTAGTCATTACATTTGTCTGAACTTTGCACACGTCTAATACATAATAGATGCTATACGGTTTGATGCAGTTGTGTTTGGTTGTTGCTTTGTTTATACGTAGTAAGTGTGTGGTGGACGAATTTTGTATACGTGAGGTATATTTAAAATATACACAGAATATACCATCTGTGAAATTGTTTTTTTTTTGAATTCATAATTAGTATGTTTAACATTATTCACTGCTCATTTCCTAATCCTTTTTTTTTTTTTTTTTATGCATGACATCTCGTATACGAGTCCAAGCGACTCGTCATCTTCCCCGCATTTTGACTGTTGACACCCAATTTTGTCCCTATTTTATGTAATTTACTCGGGTATCTAATTTTACTGACGAGCTAAATACTTTATTTTTTCACAATATTTTATTACCACTACTACTAATCTCATTACTCTTCTTTTCAACATTATGAGCATTACTTTATCACTAATTTTAAATGATCGTCATCGTTTCATTTTTTCGGGTGGACTCGTTAAAATTAATTACAAGACAACATTTTCTAAAATCCTTATTTTTCTACATATTAATTACTATTTATCTTCACATAATAAATATTGTACTAGTTACTGAATTAGAAGCCTGAAAATAATTAAAATAGCGGAGGAAGGACCAACAATTTTCAACCAAATTAATGGCCCAAAATACAAATGTAATATTATTTCCCTACCCGAATAAGCAACCCACATTTTTAATATCCAATCCACATTTATATCAGCCCATATTTAAATTAATAGGCCAGCCCAAAACGGACCAGCCCAAACAATTCCGCGACCCGACCAGCCCAACCCCTTCACTTTTCTACCCTAATCCCTCATGCTCCTCTCTTTCTCTTCTCAATCTCTTCCGCCGCTCCACTCCTTTTCTCTCTTCTCCATCATCGCCGCCCCTCCCCTGCTCCCTTCTCTCATCTTCTCCGCCTCCTCTGTCCTCTCTCCCTGTTCCCTCTCCCTTTGCCCTAATTTTCTCCTCCATCTCACCCGTCTCCCTTTCTCCTTCCTTCATCGCCATCTTCATTTTTTTTTTCACGTCCACGTTCTCTCTCTGCACTTCCATATCTCCTTGTCCCCCCACGCCTTCGTCTCTCTCCTCACGTTCTCCCCACACCCACGCCTCTGCCATTTTTCCTGACACTCCCACCACGCCTGTTCCCCGCTTCCTCTCTCTCATACGCTCCTCTCTTTCTTGAATACAAACGAAATCTATAAATACAGGGCAACTGAATCAATTTAAAAAAAAAAAAAAAAGGGGAATCCGGGATTAGAAGAGGATTTGGGAACCCAGAAAATCCCTTACAAAACATCAATTTTGATCAATGATATAGCCACATATTACTCTATTTTTTTTTACTTTCGAACCCGAAGCCTTAATTACTTTAATCATTTTTCGAGTTCGAGTAGATTCGACGACATCGACGCCTCAGTTCATTGCGCACAAAACAGGTGAACTTCGACACACTTATTGTTTTAGTCTTTAGTTTTTTTTTGTTTTAGTTGAAATCTTCGCCTATTCTGCTCTATTTTTTGGTGGCAGTTATGTAGTTCGCTTATCGTCATGTTATTTATTTGATGTTTGAGAGCTGTTAGGATAGGTCAATAACTGCTAAAATGAGTTTTGAAAGATGTATACTGTAGTTTGGATGTTTAAATTGAACTTTCAGGATTTAGAATCTATTTAAGGTAGAATATACATAGGATATACATTGGTATTATCAAGATAAGAAGAAGATATACATTCGATATACATATGATATACACACAATAGTGTGTATATCTTAAGTATATTACGTATACGATAAGAACAGGCTGACATTGTCTCTCGTTTACTCTATCTGTTCAAAGAATATATCCTGCCATGAATGTAATCTACTTTAAGTTAGCAGTTGCATTTCTTATTTAGTTATATATGTGGCATGTTCTGTTAGGAAGTGTGATAGGCATCAACACATTTAGATATAATTCTTGCCTTAATATGTATTAGAAATCAAATTGGTTAGCCTGCTGTCATACTTAAGGGGAAATCTGACTTAGCTGTTCAAATGATTGACTCAGAATGATTGCTTGAGTATTGATTTAGACCATGTGAGTTTTTGACATAACTGTCCCTAAACTAGGAGTCTACGTGAAATGTTATTTGCTTATGTGCACTCTTAATGTGATCAGTGATGCTTAATGACTTAAAGAACCTCTGATGGCTGCTGTGATGATCTTATTTAGAATCGTAATAGCTCGAGTATTTTGACCATAGAATTCTGATGACACAGTTTAGGTAAACTGAGGTGCTCATGAGGAATTTGGTTTATAAGGCTTGGTTTTCTCTTGTTCTTTAATACCCTGACCTGAGATATATATATTGTTCTTAGTCTGAATCTGCCTACTTCATGTATCATGTTAATTTGTATGAACCATTGCTGAGCTAAATAAGGAAGTTTGATTAGGATAAATCCAGATCTAGTAAAGTCTGAGGCCTGCTTGCAAAAGTCTTATAATGTGACTAGGTTGTTGGGATGTGACTAAATAAGGCGTAACAGGTCTCAAAGCACATGCTAGTTTATCTTAGTAAGTCTGCATCTGAGTCTAATAAGGTGAAAAGGTCTGAATGAGTTAGGATATCATCCTAATATGTACCATGTTTGAGCTTTCTACTGAAATAGTGAAGAAAGGAAATCACTTAGGTTAATATAAACCTTGTATGCACTAGGTGATTGAAAGGGTTGAACCCTGATAGTTTAAATCGAAATCTGAATGATTGACTTGGAACTTATATGTGAGCATGAACATCCAGTTGTCTCTTTATATGTATGCTTGTGTTAGAGCTCATCTAATGTTGGTATTCTGCTTCTGAGAATTCTTTTCATACTGGACTGAAGTTTAAAGGGTCAGTACTGCAAAAAATAAATTCATAATTAAGCTTTTTTTTTCCTTGTTATTCCTTTTCATCTAAATGCTGCCCTTACATAATTTGAACACATATTAATATTCCCTCTTTCTGTATGCATGTGATCCTTATTGTTAATCTTGGACCATGGATTTTCACCAACTTGAATAAGACTGTTTTCTCATTATTGCCACCATCTGTTTTCATATTCTACACTCTTATGCAACAACTTATATTGTGCTTTGTTGGCTGCCTATAGCTTTGTAAAGCATGTTGTATATCTGCGTTCATTCATCTTTATATGCTAAGTATATTTGCATCGATTATATATATATATACGTGCATGACTGGTATACTTTAGCTTATACATCCTTACGAGTGTGTATACCTGAGATATATCTAAATATACACGATATGCATTTGGTTTGAACTTATACTCTACATGTTTAATCTTATTCGTCGAGTGGGTACTAATTCTTTTCTTTTTTCGTTTTTTTTTTGTGCATGACTGTCGTGTATGAGTCCCTCGGACTCATCCTATTCCGCACTCAGTATTGGGCTAAAAACCCAATAAAATTCTCCTCTCGAGTCAGCCCATTTGCAGCCAAGGAATCAAAAGGAATTCTGGGCCAAAGCCCACCAACAAAACAGACTGTAGCAGCAGTCCATGGAAAATGGATTAAACCCATTTAATTTTCTTTTGTGCTTCAGCTTTATTTTATGCTCAACTTGTATTGTTTGACTAACACTTTATCTTACTCTTATTTCTATTTAGCTTAGATGAATTATAAGAGAATTAGCATAGATAGTTTTGGGAATAACGGGTAGTTAATTTAAAGAATACCAATAGTTAATTCCTTAAGATTTCATTCTCTTTTTGTTAGATTATTCATAATATCTACAATATCTACTTTATTAGAATAATA
Organism: Lycium barbarum; assembly: GCF_019175385.1. NCBI lineage: Eukaryota > Viridiplantae > Streptophyta > Magnoliopsida > Solanales > Solanaceae > Lycium > Lycium barbarum. The sequence goes on from NC_083347.1 coordinate 2,104,495, forward strand.
GATTTTTAAATATCATGACTATATACTTGGGGTTTAAAGAATCATTTCTCATTATTACCATCCTAGGAATTTGAAAATATCGCTAACACACAAAATATGAATCCAATTGCATTTTATAAGCGTTTTTTCAAGATTTACTCAAATTATACACATTTTTAGCTGAAATTGGTTAAATAAAGAATAAAAAAAAATAGAAAGAAAATTCATGGCCTTTTCATCATATTTGAGAATATAAGTTCAGGCATTTTCATACTATCATATTCATATAATATCTCTTACTTAAAGGTTACATTTGCCATATTGTTTTTTTTAAAGAGACTATTATTCATATGCAAATCATTCTATTCTTACAAATCTTATTTTTGAATAACATTATTATATTTTCATTTAAGGCCTTAGCAATATCTTTAAGTCTCATTTAACATTTAGAATCTTCTTTTACGCAAATTATTACATTTTCTACGAGTATTATTTTAAACAACACTATTACACTTTCGTTTTAAAACCTTGACGACATTTATAAGCCGTGTTTACAAAATAACATTACAAACACTCTTTTATACAAATCATTATTATTCTACAAATCCTATTTTAAACAACATATTTATCTATAACTTTAGTCATACTTACAAAGCTACTTTCTTTTCCTATAAAACCATATTTACACTTAGCCTAATTAATTATAAGTCCGGTCGGTTAACCATTGTTAATGGGTCTTAAAGGGTGCCTAATACCTTCCCTTTAGACTAATTGAACCCTTACCTAGAATCTTAAGTTTCGCAGACCTTAAACGGAGTTAACTTTAAACATAACTTTAATAAACTTTAGGTGTCCTAATTCACCATAAATAATTAGGTGGCGACTCCTTAAACAAATAACAAAAAATAGGAATCTCCAATATGTCGTACTTCTAATTTTAACCTCCGGGTTAAAATGGGGTGTGACATTGACGTTGGGCCAAAAGCCCAATACAATTCCTCTCGAGTCGGCTTCATATAGTAGCAGCCAATCCTCAGCCAAACAAGGAAATAAAAATCTGGGCCGAAGCCCAATAGGCGTGACAGCAACAGCAACACATATAAAAAACTGTTACTGGGCCGAAGCCCAGCTGCAAACGGATCACAGCAATCCAAATGGGCCAAGCCCATTTACATTATCCCTCTATTCTTTATTTCTGTGTGCATTTAACATGTATTGTATGACTAACATTTGTGCTTGTTAATTAAGATAAAACTTAGTAACATTAAGGGTTTTAGTTTAGTAATGGGTAGTTAATTCCACAAATTACATTCACTTCTATTTTTAAAACTATTTATAGTATCTATAACATTTATTTGAGTAATTGATTTTCAAAATAGCATAACTACATCTTTTGGCTAAGGGAATCATAATTTATGCTTACTATTTTAGAAGTTTAAAACGTTACAAATCTTACACTAACGTTAGCTTATATTAAGAAATAAAAAGCAAATTAGTTTCAACGGATAACTTTTTCACTTCAGTTCCTATACGTTGAACAACCTTCGCACAATATACGTTGAACTAATAGTCTTTCTATAAAACTTTATTAAATAACTCTTTTAAATTTGTTAGTCATTTTCTCCAAAACATATAAATATTACACATCCTGTTTCTTTTAGTTCATTTGTAACTAAACTCTCTTATGCCACTATTATTTTCTACAAGTTTTACTTTAAATAATTTTAGCAATACTCACGAGGTATTTTCTTAAATATTTACATCTATATTAATATTTAAATTTATATTTTAGCTTTAATTTAATAGTATAAGTCCGGTCGGTTAACCATTGTTAATGGGTCTTAAAGGATGCCTAATACCTCCCCTTTAGACTAATTGAACCCTTACCTAGAATCTTAAGTTTCGCTGACCTTAAACAGAGCTAACTTTAGAAAATAACTTTAATAAACTTTAGGTGTCCTAATTCACCATAAATAATTAGGTGGCGACTCCTTAAAATAAACAAAAACAGGAATCTCCAATATGTCGTACTTCTAATTTAACCCGGTTAAAATGGGGTATGACAAATGTCCGCATTGGAATTGTGGCATCGACGATTGGGGCATCCTTCCGAGAGAGTAGTTAAGTTGCTTCCTCATGTCAGTAGTGATAAGAGTAGTTTAGCAAAGGATTGTGAAGTGTGTTTACGTGCTAAGCATCCTAGAGACAAATTTCCTTTAAGTGATAATAATGCATCTAGAATATTTGAGAAAATACATTGTGATTTGTGGGGCCCATATCGCCATGTTTCGTCGTGTGGAACTCGTTATTTTTTTAACAATTGTTGATGATTTTTCCCGAGTTGTTTGGATTTACTTGTTGGTTGATAAAACAGAAGTGTTTCCGATGTTTATGGCTTTTGTTGCTATGGTTGATCGACAATTTAATCAAACAATTAAAGTTGTACAAAGTGATAATGGTACAGAATTTAATTGTTTGATCGATTATTTTTCCGCCACTGGTATTTTGTTTCAAACCTCTTGTGTGGGTACTCCGCAACAGAATGGGAGGGTAGAGAGGACGCATAAACATGTGTTGAATGTTGCGAGGGCTCTCAGATTTCAGCCCAATTTGCTTATTTTTTTCTGGTGTGAATGTGTTCTTGCTGCATCTCATCTCATAAATCGTACCCCCACACCCAAATTGAAAAATAAAACACCTTTTGAAATTTTATTCAATAAACCTCCTTCTTTTGATGCTATTCGTACTTTTGGGTGTTTGTGCTTTGCTCATAATCAAAAAACTCAGGGTGACAAATTTGCTAGTCGGAGCAGAAAGTGTTTGTTTGTGGGATATCCATTTGGTAAGAAGGGGTGGCGGTTGTTTGATCTTGATACGAAGGAATTTTTTGTCTCTCGTGATGTAAAGTTTGTGGAGGATGTGTTTCCTTTTGCTTGTCCGGAAGATGTTAATATTTCGTCTAGTTTTTTCAAGTTTTTCACTTTTTTCACAATCAAAACAATTACATTTCAACAAAAAGTACAATTTAAAAAACTATGGCCAAGCACAACTTCAACTCCAACTCCAACTCCAAAATTTCAAAAAAAGTGATTTTTTTTTTTTGGTTTCTATGGCCAAACCGCCCACTAAATATGCCCTATTCTTATGTATATATACGTCATTCTCACTTTATATTAATGATTTTTTTAGGTCTTTTACAAAAATAAAAATAAAAAAAAATCTATTATCCTTTTAGAAGAGATCTTCATTTTTACACATAAGAGATTTGAAAATGTCATTTTATTCTATTCAAATTGTAAGAGGTCAAGAAAACTCATTTCCTCCCTTATTTTCTTTGAAATGCATTTGCAACATTTAGAAAATGTACTATTTTCAGAAATTTGACAATCTATATTACATTCACATTTGAATCGGTCTAATGAAAAACAAATTTCCCGCTTGAATATGTACTGTTAAATGGTACTCCAGTTATTATAAACTAGGGAATTTGTCCGCGCTTCGCACGGAATTTATGAAATATTTACTAACATATTTTAATTGAAAAATGTAATTTTTTTTCCCTATAGTCTTTGAATCCAAAAAATTAGATTTCAAGTTTTAACAAATTTTATTAGTATTAATTTTCAAGTTTTAACCAATTTTATTAGTATTGACATTAATTAGTCTGGTATTTCTCCAACAACAACATAAATTAAAATTTTATGAAATCTCTTTTACCACTTCTCCCAACAGTAGCAACTAACTAATAGAGAGTGTCACAAATATCCAAATATATTTTCCGAATTGAAATTTATTCGCAAAATTTTGTAGAATGCAATTTTCACTACTTTTCTGTTCGCTGCATATTGGTCACTTTAAGCATAACTTAAGAACTCTGTGAAATAAAGCTATATAGAAATCCATCCTGAGATCTGGTGTAAATCATATTACATATACCTTTTATTTTATTCAAAAACACCGGAAACACATACCTTTCTATAAAACTCACAAAAGTACATAGTAGCAACAAAAAAATCATAAAAATAATTTCTATTCTGACTAACTTTATTTTCTTAATCTACTTCCGCAAACTGACAAGAAATTACCGAAAGATACTGCCTAAATAAACTGTCACGCCCCGAACCATGGCCTGGGCGAAACACAGCACTCGGTGCCTTACTGCATATGACCGAGCGAACCACATGGCTTGATGAATCATCATGAGGCATAACATGAGCGGAATATAACATGAATGCATGATGAGCCTTTATAAAACGTAATAAGTCATAATACTTAATAAAAATACTTGTTTAAACATGAGTGCGGAAATAACATGAATGAGCCAAAAATGGCTATACGACTCCGAAAGTCTGACATAACATAACTGACTTGTCTAGTCTATGAAACCTCTATCATGAGTCTGACCGGAAAACATGCCTGCTGGGACAAGGCCCCCAACATACCTTAGATGCATAACTAATTATAAAACAAAGAGTTGACTAAACCCCGAATGAGATGGGGCTCACCAATAAGCTGATACGAGTGCTGTCCTACTGAGCACATACGTCGTCCTGTAAATCAGTACGTGCATTATGAAATGCAGGCCCCCGGGCAATAGAAAGAGGACGTCAACACTTTGAATGTACTGGTATGTAAAGCAACTGAATGAAATAACATGGGACATGAAATAATAATGATAGGAACTGAAACCTGGTCATGAACATGAATATATATATAACATGGTAAAAATATCATAAGTAGGGAGAGCAATAACTTATAACCGATACATGGTCTGGTGCATGCGTCCCGCCAGCAGAACACTCAGTCCTTGCCAGGGAACATGAAATTTAATAAAATATGTAAGGATCTAGTCATTATGAGAGATCGTCCAGGACATGGGTGGAGCGATCCTCATCCTACGGTGGCTACGTAGTTTCAGGCTATCTGAAGCCCTCTTCGGTAATTAAAGCAACTCCCAAAAACATGAAATGCAAAATAAGTGGCACTTGTTGCCCATGGTTTTCATGAATATAGCTTGCTTGTACATGGATATCATAAATTATAGCTTGCTTGCATGAACTTGTAAAACATGTATAGTATTTTCTTGAAAATAGCATAATATATCATAAACTAACATGCATGAACCCATGGAATGAGATATATGGGTTTTTCATAGATTACAGACAGATTCTTAATAATCATAAAGAAATATTAAGAACTCAATGATGGAATTATAACAATTCATACATAATATAATCATGGACATGGACCTAAGGTTATCATGAGCATGGTTTAGAAACCCTAGTTTTTGTAAAGAATCATAATTTATGGATTATGAGGCGTGGGAAAGAACAATGATGTTCGCACACGTAGATAGTAACTCTACATACCTTAGTCACTTCAAAACTTGAATTAAAGACTTGAGCTTTGAAGAAGATTTCCAAAATCTTGAATTCTTGCACCTTGAGATGGGTTTTCTTGAAAACCCTATGTTAAGAATGATGAATTCTTGCTTAATGATCATGAACGTATGTTGGAATTGACTTGGAATGCATGGAATAGGCTTACCTTAAAGCCTTGAAATGGTTTGGAGGAGAAGAACTTCGTCCTTAGGGCTTGAGAGACTTCTTTAGGGTTCTTTTCTTTAGAAAAAATGGTTTAAAACGAAGTGGGAATGAATATAACGAAGTTGGGCTTTTAACAAGTCGTGTTCGGTGCGCGGCCGCGCAGCTGGAGGCCCACTTCGCGCAGACCGCACAACGTCCAGTAAAACGGTCATAACTTATAGCACACATATCTGTTTGAGCTCCATAATATACGGTTGGGAAGGTATTTCAAAGGCCTACAACTTTGATCAAGTGTCTTAACGTTGTCATGACAGCACAACTAAAGCAAGTGAATTGTGAATTGTTGAATTAAAAAGAAGTTAGTACGAATATATCCATCCTTGCACGGGTTGCACCTATAAGAAAATAGAAGATTACCATTATTTATAATGGAAGAAAAAAAATATCTATACATAATAAGTTTTTAACTGAGAATAAAAAAGACAAAATCTACTTACACATATCAAAGCAAGCTGAATGATAGTGTTTTGTGCGTATATATATAGGAGCCCAAGGTTTAATGGTGAAAACCCTTTTTTAAATTTCATAATTAAGTGGAAAGAAAGTGGTTGGAGTCTCTCCATTTTCCAAATTAATGAGAAAAATCTGTTTTTTGGTATTAAAAGTTCATTATACGTGGGCTTTTGCGGGGAAAACCAAACGGCTCTTTGAGCTTTAAAGATATTGTGGTTATATTTTTCATTATTATTCCGTTTAATTTAATTAGTATAGATAATAGGTAGATTGAATGAGAGGAGTAAAGCACAATAAGTGATAGTTAATATGGAGCAAATGCAAAAGTTTAGTAACGTAAATTGATTGAAGAAGTAATTTTTTATTTTTCTTAATAGCACATAGGTGAAGAATAGTAGAAGAAATGTCAAAAAATGGAGAAAAAAGAAAAATAGCAATGATTGTCATTGAGAGGTGCCACCTCACCTTTCTTATTCCTAGCTTTATTATATATATTGATTGATATTGATATTTTATTATATTTTCATGAGTTTGATGATATATACTCTATAAATGTGAACCCAATTATAAGTGTGATAATTGATTATTAGGTTGTGCATTTTATGTGTTTGATGGGTTCAGTATAACGGTGAGTTTAGGCTTAACCCCATGAGATCTGTAATTGCAGGGCCACCAGATATTAATTAATTGTAATTAAGTCCTCTATCTCGAGCTGTTATATAAATATACTACCATGGTTATTTTATAACTAGTAAATCTATCCGCGCTTCACGCGGTTAAGAAAATAACTACTTAGTAAAGTTTTATGATTTGCAGAGACACCTTTTTAAATTTTATATGGACATAGTTTAATTCTGTGAATTAATTAAACAAAAGAAATTAATATTTTAACTTTATCGACATGAGTAATTCACCGGAGGTTATGTTTTAAAGGGGAAAGATTGAGCATTGCCTTGGCAATAATACTGAAGGTATTGACCTCTTTAATCTACTTTCTAAGCAATTTGATTAATTAATCTACTTAGTCACGAAAAAGATATGTGTCGTTCCTATTTGAATGTTGTTCGTAAATAGTATTAATATTGTATTTATTGATTTATTTGCAAGTATTATATATAGTGACTTCTTTAATGAGGGAAAATAATCATTTTAATATTGTAAATAATAATATTGATTAGTAATTGCATTTAGAGGGCTTAAGTCTTATGTGTGTCCTTCCACTATCCCTTCCTGTTAAAAAATAAAAAGAAAACGTAAATTGACTTTTATAATCTAGAAAACAGTATCAACAATCATATATCCTAATATATATATATATATATATATATATCATTAACTCAAAAAGTGTTTTAGCTTGACAAAAATAATTTGTGGAACATCAAAGATGTAATGCTCTCTTGACTATGTTACAATTAACGTTATAATTCATCTATCAAATACCACAATGTTTGCATGACCAAAAATGCACGCCAACAAAACGAAAAATGAGATTATTTACCATTATAGGATGACCTAAGTTATTAGTTCATAAATTAAATTTGTCAGTTCGGTTGGAGTTTTTTCTCTAGGATTTCATCCCTCATCCTTATGGCTGGTTTTGTTCAAAAACAAATCTGTTATCACAGATGTCAAAACCCATAAAAGATTAAACAAATTAAACAGAAGATTACCATTATTTCTAATGGAGCGGTTCCTATATAAAAATCAATCAACGGACTGCGGTAAGGTATCCAATCACTGAAAAACAATCATTTGTTCAGTGTTTTTTCTTGCGGATAACAATTTCCTACATTGCACAATTGCACAGGAAGCCTCAGAATTTGAAGTGCTGCAATTGTCCGCTACTGGAAAAAAAGACGCCGGCACCTATGAAGAAAAACAGAAAATTACGTACAATTAATACTTCAAAAGAAGCAAAACACATACACTACTCACTAAGAAGAATATAATAGAGTTGAAAACAGAGAATCGTTGAATCAACTTACATATGATGAACCAAGCTGAAGGATAAATCTGAGTATACATAGCGGTGTGCTGTCCTTCCCTATCTAATGGAAAATAACCCATTCTAAATCCTCAATTAAGTGGTAGAGGCGTTTTCCGTTTCCAAATTAATTGATAGGATTTGTTTAGTCATTCTTTCTAATAATGGGGAATTAATAAATATTTAATATAATAATGAGAAAAGCCAAACAAAATGACATAATAATATGGAAAAAAGGCAAAAATTTGAGAAAAAAGATAAATATGAATGCTGATCATAGAGAGGTGTCACATCACCTTGTCTATATCTAGCTTTATATTATATATAGATTTGATACATGATATATATTATATGTTGCCGTGCCACCTATGTTACTTTAATATCTACATAAGAGATTTTGCATATATTAAATAGGACATAATATATATTTAGTCCGTAAAAATACATAGGAAATATGTTTCTGTACCACCTCCCTATACCCCTTTTTGTTGTGGCTTTTAAGTTTTTTGTATGTTCTTCGCTTTTGATTTTTCATTCTAATAACGCCCCATTTCAAAATCTACACCTCCAAATTTATACTACAAAAGTTTAAAAAACCTACTTCTTTCTCCTAATATTTACTATTACCATTTCAAAACACCAACACTTTTGACAATTAAGAGAAAGATTACACAAGCAGATTAGATTAAAAAGGAAGAAGGAAAAGAATTAGTCAGTTACAAAAAGTGAAAGTGTGAAACTATGAGAAATAAAAACAAAACTCACCAATTTTTTATGTGAAATCCCTATTCAACTAACATTTATGACGGGGGCAGGGACTCACAATTAACACAATACCAAATCGACCACAAATATAATTTGCCAAGGTTTTAAGTTTGTGAGATGTGGATATGGAGAAAAGATAACCATGTAGGAAGAAAATGTTTGAAGGTGATAATTTATAGATATGATGATTATATTGATTTGTAACTGATGTTAAATTGAAGAGGTAAAATAATAATAGTAATAAAGATTTTAATGTACCAATAAGCATTATCTTTTCCGTTACTAACTTTTAACTTAGTAAGCCTTATTTCTTTCCTCCAAATTCTTAAGCTTTTATTGGTGTATATTGATGATATTGAGTATTTAATACCATAACTGAGTGGGCAAGAAGGAAGAAGGCAGCACACTTCTTTCGCATATTTGGAACAAAAAGCAAGGAAAATACAAAAAAAATGTCAAAAAAGGAGAAAAAAGATAAATGTCAATGGAGGCCATAGAGAGGTGCCACATAGGATTGTCTATGCCTAGCTTTATATTATATATAGATACTCCATCTGTCCCAATTTATATGACAAGTTTTCCATTTCAGTTTGTCCCAAAAAGAATGACACATTTCTTTCTTTGGCAATAATTTTACTCTAAACTTTACATTTTACGCTTAACAAGATGATTTATAGTCAGACAAATACCTTTGGCTTGTTTTAGACCACTAGATTCAAAAGTATTCATTTATTTCTTAAACTCCGTGTTAGTCAAATTACATCACATAAATTGGGACGGAAAAAGTATTTGTTATGTGTTTTGTAGTTATTTTATTGATACCATCTTACTAAAGAAAGGGTAGTATAGAGGAATACCAAATTATTCATCAATCAGAGGTATGATTCTGATTTATATGCAATTTATAATGCAGTCTTGCAACTCAATCGGGAATTATTGGTTTCAATTACTCTGTACCTTTAAACTGAAGTTGTTACAAGTCCACTTCTGCTCCAAAATCTCATATACACAACTAACTTTATTTGTTATTCGTTCTCTTGTATATATCGGAATAGAAAACAAGAATTAAAATGCGCAAGTTTATTTTGTCCTTGTGCGTAAGTTTCTTCTGCATATAAACGAATCCAGGATTTGAAGTTACGAGTCCTATAACGACCTCAAGTTAATAAATACTAGCCTTTGAGTTTACAGTCAAATATTTATAGACATTTAATTAAATTTCATAAGTCTGAAAAAAGCTATTGTGTTATCGTGAATCCATAGACGACACTCTAGATGTGCGCTTGTACACACACAACAGAGAACCATAGTTAACAATCTTTAAAAATTGCAGTACGTGCCTACCAAAGGTTATGGTGGAGTTAATCTTTAATGAAAGGTTTCGAGTTTGCGATCTATGATAGAGGGCGCTTTATCCCCAAAGCAGGATTTTCTTACGTGAATTTGAGTTAATCACGCTCCAAAGCGGATACTGGATATCAGATGAGAAACCAAGAAATAAAATGATCAGTAGTAAATTGTAGTACGTGAAGAATTGCTCAAGCACGAAAGGGAAGAATCTCTTTTTTTCCTATCTGAATTAGATGATTTTAGTACTTACCACTAATTTTATGTAGGAAGCAAACAGCACATCATTAGCTGTCTGCTGGATAGTACTCTCTAAAATAAGTAAAAAGTTTGTATACTATCCTAAAGCGATAAATTTCTTGTACGATTTATACTACTATTAATTGCAAAATCAGAAATATGGGTTTAACTTGTATAGAGTACTATTTAATTTTGGCTGTAGAAGTTACCCACCTCTTCAAAACACGAATAATATAGGCATGTTAAATTCGGTAATGCAAGAAAAATAGTGCCCTAACAAATTGGCGGTGATGGGTATCTCAGTGAATATTTTCTCTAAATGAATTGGACCTATGAATAAGTTTAAAAGTGATTTTCCCCCAAGAAGTAATGAGTCTAAGTGTTCATTGAATTTTGGACAGGGAGATGATCATCTATCCAGATGGCGATGAAAGTGGAGATAGACATGATCATATCTCTATATACTTGTCCATAGCTGAGACAAGCTCTTTACAGGCTGGTTGAGAGGTGAATGCCACATTTAGCTTCTTGATATTTGATCAAATTCATGGCAAGTATCTGGTAATGAGAGGTATATACCTTTCTCTGGAATTTTCTTCTTAGAAGTCTTTTTGAAGTTCCCAAAAGATGAAAGTAAATTAAGTAGATACTTTAAATTTAAATATGAATTGTTAATGTGTCCTAAAAGGACTTCATAATATACTCATACTTTATAATGCATATCTCATGAAACATTCAAGGGTCCCTCTAAGGATTACATTCTTAATGAGAAATATAGCTTTGAAGTAGATGTATATGTCATCAAGAACCAGAGTGCGTGAATTTGTGTCCTCACTGAATGAACTCAAGTCTTATAAGCACGAATTGAAGATTTCTGAATTTTCATAAGAATATAGTGCTTATAAGCATAAAGTGCTTAAGAATATAGCTCAAGTCTTATAAGCACTATATTCTTAACTTAGTGCAATAAAGTATGAGTATATTATGAAGTCCTTTTAGGACACATTAACAATTCATATTTAAATTTAATGTATCTAGTTATTTTACATTAACAATTTATATTTAAATTTAAAGTATCTAGTTATTTTACATTCATATTGTGGGGACTTCAAAAAGACTTCTGAGAAGAAAATTCCAGAGAAAGGAACATTATATTATACCTCTCATTACCAGATACTTGCCATGAATTTGATCAAATATCAAGAAGCTAAATGTGACATTCACCTCCCAACCAAGCCTGTAAAGAGCTTGTCTCGGCTATGGACAAGTATATAGAGATATGATCATGTCTATCTCCACTTTCATCGCCATCTGGATAGATGATCATCTTCCTGTCCAAAATGCAATGAACACTTAGACTCATTACTTCTTGGGGGGAAATCACTTTTAAGGTCCAATTCATTTAGAGAAAATATTCACTGAGATACCCATCAACGCCAATTTGTTAGTGCACTATTTTTCAAGAGAAAAGAACATTATATATACTTCTCATTACAAGATACTTGCCATGAATTTGATCAAATATCAAGAAGCTAAATGTGGCATTCACCTCCCAACCAACCTGTAAGGAGCTTGTCTGAGCTATGGACAGGTATATAGAGATATGATCATGTCCATCTCCACTTTCACCACCATCTGGATAGATGATCATCTTTCTGTCCAAAATGTAATGGACACTTAGACTCATTACTTCTTGGGGGAGGCGGGGGGGGGGGGGGGGGAATCACTTTTTAAGCTTATTCATAGGTCCAATTCATTTAGAGAAAATATCCACTGAGATACCCATCAGCGCCAATTTGTTAGGGCACTATTTCCTCTTCTTTGTCCAAATAATAGCTCGAGGATTGTTGAAACCGGTAATTCAAGGGTGATTTTAGTGCATTCATTAGTTTAAGAAGAGAAATTTTCAATTGTTACTGTTGATTCTACAGGAATCTTATAACGAACGATTGAGAACGAAATTATATCCTCATTTGGGTCATCCACAATGCAACTAAACCCTTATTTCCACAAATTTAACATACATTTTTTTTTGTTTCTGGGAGGGCAAAATGTTGCCCCGTGGCCAGATTATAAACATAGTAATGTTGTTGGTATATGATTTTGCTTACATCAAAGAAGAAATCTCATAGATGATGCAATAATGTATAGGCAACAATCGCGTAGAAAATTTACACACTAGTCGAAATTTTCTTTGACCATCTTTGATGAAGTGAAGAGAAAACAATTTTGGAAACGTTTAGGGATAGCTTGGTAAACAAATCCAATTGTACGATTACAAGGTCTCTGAGAACGACGATCAAATATGTGTCGCGCCCAACTCGTAGACACACATTTAAACCTCATAAGGGCTTTCTAGGGCAACCAATTCAATATTTCAATTACAGTGTCCACCGACAGCGCCATAACAATGTGCAGATTAAAATAGAACTTCAACAACATAACGGAACTTTAAAGCCAAACTTTAATAAGAGACCTTAAAACGAAAATTGATCAACAGCTAGACATATATCCGGATGGATTTCATACTAATCAAAATCATCAATGCATCTAGATCTTAACTTGTAATTTAATCATGACAGTACTACTAGTAGTAAGTAAAATTACACATACAATTAGTAAACTAATACATGGAAAAAAGGAAATAAACATACTAACCTCAGTAGCTTTATAGATTGAAAAACAAAGATGAGAGTTCAAGGCTTCTATTGATGTGTGATGTTATGCTTGTACATGTGTTTAATTATATAGACAATCAAGTTAGGGTTAAGGCCAAATACATAGACCGCCGCCTGAAGTTCTCACATTTTTTTTTCATTTAGATACCTTAACTGTAGATATTACCTATTAGACGCCTAATGTATATTCAAAATGTGTCAATTCAGCACCTTAATACTTACTCGCGCCAGCTGTTTACACTAAGTCAATGCAACATGCCATAGTTAAACAACTTAATAAAGTAAAGATATACATTAACTAGTTAATTTACCCGCGCGAGTCATGAGAAATCTCTTCAAATATTGAAAAATCAATAGTAATATTTTAGCCTTCAAATACAGATAGATTAAATCTCAAATTTTAATCCATTTTATTATGAACACTTATTGTTATATTTTTCTCTTAAACTCATCAACTAAAGGTTTAATCTTCTAGAGATGCTTAATTTTTGTATAATCTTATATGGTTGAAATTATATATATATTTTCATAAATTAACTTTAAGGAAAGAAAGAAGTTTAAGAAAATGTTGTATGCGTGTACATGTGTAATAATTTTACATGATTTTTTCATTTTTTTCCAATTCAGAATTATTGCAACGGATTGATACCCTATTATAATTGATCTCTCTTCATAAATTCTCTTCCATCACAAACGTATCTCTCTCCCTTCAAGATATGAGTCATACCAAGGCAACTGCCTTACTGCACCACCTCACCCGACATTAACAAATTACTGATACAGCCAAGTTAACAGCAGGAGAAAATTTCATCCAATTCTATCTCTTTTATGCCTCTGTCTTTGTCTCCCTCTAAATAGTTGCTCCAAAAAGATCTTCAATTGAGAATATTTTATCTAGTAACTGCAGTAGATCAATAGCATTTGTTTTTAACCCTTTATAAATATGATACAAATTTGAGGAACAACTATAGAAATAAAGTAAAATTTAATTAGTATAGAAACACTCAAATTAACACCCTTGCATTTGTTATAATCATCATTTCGTTATTGTATGCTGACAAAAGAACTCTACTTAACGCTCTCATTTAGTCTACATGAATGATTATATATGGAGTTAAAAAAGTGACATTGAGATATCACATTCTTCAAAGTTCATTCAAACCTCGTATTCGATTTTTAAATTATTTGCAGGGGCGGATGTAGCCCTAAAGTATGGGTTCAGAGGAATCCAATGATTTTAGTTCATATATCCTGCATTTGTATCAAGGAATTCACACAATATCTACAAATAGTCGATTGTGAATCTAATTATTATTTTACTTTAATTTGAGATCATTCTAGGAACACATAAACCGTAAAACCTAAATCCGTTTCTGATTAGTTGCTTGCCCTACTGCTCCAAGTTTCAACTCAAAGGTTGCTGTATGAATTGGGGAAGGAAAGATCAAATTAGTAAAATCACTCAAAATCACGATTTTACAACTTTGTTGATCTTCAGGGGTAGAGATTTCCATAATTTAAATTATAAATATATTACGTAATTTAGAACGCCATTAATTATATGATCATCTTCACTAATATGGCTACCCATATTTAAAGGAAAAAACAGTATAATTAATTCAATCATATGATTATATGTAAAGCTTACCCATATTTCTGAAAAACTTAAAGGATGCAATGATCTTGTTCTCTCTTTGATGCATACGTCCACAATATTACCAGATTTCTTGTACAGAACAAATACCCTCTCCGTCTCTCTTTCGGCAATTGAAGAATCTTTAGATGGTTTTTTTTGTTTAAAAATTGGCTTCGCCATTGTCAGAATGGAGGGAGAAGGTGTGCCTTTTCAATCAAATGTTTGGTTTTGGTTAGTTAGTAAATACTAATTAATGTGGTTAATGATTAAAATAAATGCAGTTTAAACGGAAGTTTTATTTTTGTGAAAAGACGTGACTATAAATGAAGTAAAGCCGATAGTTTTTTTTTTTCTTAAATGAGGTGACTTTTAGATTATTTTTTTCCAGTCTATAACATAAATTTAAAATTAGAGAAAATTTCAAAAAAATTAGGAAAAAGATAATTACAAATGTAGGCCTTTGAGACATGCCACGTAAGCGGGCCTATGTCCCAGCTTTATTTTTATATATATATATATATATATATATATATATATATATATAGAGAGAGAGAGAGAGAGAGAGAGAGAGAGAGAGAGGGGTTAATCATGATTAGTGTTTAAATAAAGATTGGTAATTTCATGTAGAAATTCATTAAGGTTGGAAATCAATCAAAAGTACAAATCACGTAAGGGATCTGCTACATTCAATATATTAGATTAGTTTGTCCTCATTATTGACCAAGTCTTTTTCCACAAATTTGTCTCAATTAATGATAATTAAAAAAAAGTATGTAGAATTGTTTTTTATCGTCTTTTCCGTTTATAATTAATCAACATTTTTTTTTTTTTTACTTCTTTGGACATTACATGAAAACGACTTTCTTGTCTAGTTAACCATTATAATACTGGAATAGATTTAATGTTGTGTTTACTGAAATTGAATACAGTCATGTTAAATTCGTGAGTGTTAACAAAGGAAAACCAGTTTAGGGACTTAGAGTTAAATAAAACTTATTACTTTAAAAGTTAGAATATGAGAGGTTTTTATGATAATACTTAGAATAATTTCATAGGCTGCCTGTCAGGTTTGACTTCATTACACTAACTTCCTTGTGGCCAACGATATTACACTTATCTCACTATTGACTTTTTGTAATAATTATCTTAACTCATTTTTCATTAATATAAATAAAACATAAAATTTTGATAAATGGCAAAATACGAGAAACATTTATAAGGTAATTAAAAATAAGTATAGCCGGTTAACCAAGGAAATTTAGTCAATTGATGTTATGTTAAGAAAGGAAAATCAGTTTAAGTTAATATTACAATAATAATTGAGTTTATAGTCAAATATGAGTTCATGTGAACCCGGAAGACCCTCTAGATCCGCCTCTCTGCCTACAAAAAGGTCTCAGCATTTAGAGTTCCAAAGAAAAAGAAGCACTATGTAAAAAAGGATTATACATATCTGAAAATAAGAGTAGTTATAGGATTATCATTTCTACAAATAGATAGTAAATCAACAATGTTTTAATTAACCAACATAAAATCAACCTTTATCTTGTTAAACAAGTACATATGAAATATATAAAAATCTAAAATGACAAATATTAATACTTCAAATCTAACGCCAAGAAGGAAGCTTCCATTCTTGATACTCATAAGGGAAAAAGTTTGGTGGATATTTGACGTTTGCCAAAATCACACACTAATTTTGTAGAACAATCGACCATATCATATAGCAGATCAGAAACTTACCACTTGCTTTTATATTCTTATATATAAACAACAAATATGTGTGGCTCAGCAGGGTGAAATACCATATTCGGGTCGACATGAAAAGGTCCAGGATGTACGAGTCTTGAGGTAAGTGTTAACAGCTTTAAGGACATCTAGTTAAGTGTACTTCCCATCCCATAATGTTGTCATGTCGCGTATATTGCTCTTCATGTGCCAAACGTTGAACAAACTGGAGTCTAAAAGACTCCAATTTTGAGTAATAGAGGATTCCTCTGTATACACCTAGAGCCTATTTGGATGGGTTTATAACTTTTGGCTTATAAGTCATAAGTTCGGAATCCTAACGTATGGATTTTAGCTATTTTTGTAATTTGGCTTTAAAATAAGTACTTAAAAGTACTTTTCAATCTTATTCAAACACTATAAAAGTGGTTAAAAACACCTAAAATAAGTCAATCCAAATAGGCTCGTAGAGATCTCATTTCTCTATGATCAAACACATCGGATTGGGTAAATCCAAAGACCGAATACACTATCGTACACGTTGATTCGATGCCAATCGTCAAGCCAGTAGAACATCCCATGGATAACACCTGATGATGATTTCCACTTAGAAGGGTGGTTAAAATAGGGGTAATGATTGATACGATTGAAAGGTTTTTCGAGGTCAAAGGTGAATTTAGTCCATGATTTAGTCTCAGAAGAGAAACTTTCGATTGTTAAAGTTGATTTTGCTGGAACCTCATGACGGCCCTGAGTATAACACTAAACAATCATTATATCCATTTCAAATATAGAATTCAAATACATCAGGCTAATTTATTTTTCCTGAAACCTGTCCACAAACAGATCATAGGAAAGGCTGTTGCTAGAGAATCATTTGAGAGATAGGAGCTTTATTTGGAAGGCCCCAACCATATGAAATTTCTCAAACATTATGTCGGAGCAGGAAAACGTTATTGAGCATTCTTCGAGACAATTCAGAAGATGAACGGATTATAATGAGAAATGTTGTATGTATATGAATCTAGGCATTACTATTTAAGTTTTTTTTTTTTTTTTTTTTTTTTTTTTGTCAATGCTTGGCCTTTTTTCATAATTAAAATGATGAAAAAAGTGTTTATTAAAGGAAATAATTAGGTATTCAATAGTCATCTCTTTTCCCTAAAAATTAACCGTTGATTCTTTTAATCCTCTTGATTCCAGTCTCTTCCTCCTTTTGGCGTATGTCCTCATTTCGTATAACGTCTTCTTCTTTCCTTCTTCTTCCTCCCCTCACCATAGGTACTCGCCAAGTAAATATCTTCTTTCTCGCTTTTGAGGTTTGTTTGGTTAGTATTTCATGTTTCTTTATATCCATTACTCTTAATTTTTGCCGGAATTTATGTTTGTCGTGTAGCACTTATGATAGTTTGGTCTGTCATTTCTCTTTTAACTGTAATAATTTCTTAAGGAAAATTTAGTTGAAGAAATCTAATGCTCTGGACTTACGACTCTATGTTCTCATTTTTAATCGAGTGCCTATGATACAACATTAAGGACCGAAGTTATTCCTCAAGCACCCCAGTACATATCCTACAATAAGCCTTGCTTCTCATTCAACAAATAACTTATTATTATCCACTACTAATGCGTCTAGGCCCGTGCTAAGCCCGGGCCCAAATTTAACTTTAATTTGTTATATAAAAAAACTTATTATAAAAAAATTCCTTTGCCCTTAATAAAATAATTTGTAATCATACAAATATTTTAGACATCAAAATTTAAAACTCTTAATTTTTTCTAAACTTTATCCATAGTCAAACAGTGTTATACATAAATTGAGACGAAGTGAATATTAAATGATTGGTGTACATGTACCCATTAGCCAAATTGGCAAGATCACTTGCACAAAATGGCCGTAAACGTCACTCCCGACTCAATATATCAATAGTTCATTATATTTGTAGTAAACTTCATTTAGACATCCGAATTATAACTTGTTCCAATTGAGCACATCACCTTTTAAAGTGATCCTATTAGACACGTTCGATTCAAATTTTTAAAAAACTTTTGCGAGTGCTAGCATCTGTTATGTAATTAACTACATAAAATTTGACATCTCCTTTATTAAACACAACATTTTGATTTGCTGAGGCTAATGTGTATACTTAAAGGAGGAGACATATTAACATTTGAAAACGCGCACAAAAATATTTTTCAAAATTTGACGTTATCACATATTCAGATGTTCAATTGGAATAACTCTTAGTTCAAATGTTTAAATGAAATTTAGCAACAACTTTAAAAGGCTATCGATGTATTAAATTAAAAAAATAGTAAAGTAAGGTAACACCATTAAAATAAAATGAGAAGTTACGTATGTGATTTTTCTAATGGCTTTCAAGCCATTTTTTTTAGGCATTGGGTTTTTAAGGGAAAAAAAAGGCTATTGGGACCCACTTCTTTGCTTGGAGGTGGTATGCTTTAAAAGACTTCACCGTGAAAGAAGAAAGAGAACAAACAAATTGGTTATTGGGACCCACTGCCATATGTCTAGAAAAGACAACTTCAGCAGCCATGTGTAGCCACTTCATTGCATCAAAAATCCAACAAAATTACTATTCTACCCCTGTGAGGATGACTAAAAACCCAAGATCTGCGTTTATATATAATAGTAATATTTATCCTATTTCCTGAATTTTTGTGGATTTTTTGCTTGATTTTCTCCTAATTTTTATGTTTAATTGACTTTTAGTTTGCAATTGTCACTGATCATCTCCTTAATTAGATAAAACTTAAATAAGCTTTGATAAAATATAACTTACTATACATTACGCAGAAGTTTGCAAAGGGCAAATTAATCAACTATATGTTATTTATAAGTATTTCTTTCTCATAAAAACGAGGAATAGTATATGAATCCATTATTAGCTCGATGATTATTTTATGAATTTACTAAAGCTTATAAATTTACTAGTATATTATAAAGCTAGCATAGATAAGGTGATGTGACACCTCTCTATAGCCTCCATTGCTATTTATCTTTTATCTCATTTTTTTGGCATTTTCCCCTCTATTTCTCTATATAATCTACTACTTAATTAATTAGATTAACAAAAACAAAAACTTAGTTAATTAAATATTCCTTTGGCAAAAATCCGGCCACGTACAAAGCAATCCTCTAATTCAGCCCACGACAACATATTTATTACTACATTATTTTACCCAATACCAAATTACCACAGAAATAATTTTCAGGATTTAGCTTTGTGAGATGTAGATACGGAGACTGATAATGGTGAAGAAAAAAAAGATTTCAATGTGATGATTTATAGATATAATGATTAGAATTTGTAACTGATGTGGAGTTGAAGTGGCAAAATAATAGTAGCAATAAGGATTTTAATGTGCCAATAAACTTATTTTATGATTTCCGTTACATTACTGAGCCTTATGTTTTCCTCCTAATTAACAAACCTTTATTGCGATACTTTTTTTCTGCTTATACTACCTTCTTCATTTCCCTCTTTCTCCTCCCCTTGCCACAGGCAAAAATCATTCCTTTTGGTCTTCAATATTTTTTATATTTTGCTTGATTTTCTGTTCCATTCTTTTTTTTTTTTTTAATACTTGTGCCTATGGCTTTATAATCTTTTTTTGTATATAACATTCACATCCTTCATTAAATTTCTGGAGTTCTACTTCTTCTTCATCATCTTCAATTTCAGGTACATAATAGAGCAAAACATTCAGGTGGTTTTATAATCTTTTTATAGCAAATAATTCACATCCTTCATTAACTTTATGGAGTTCTACTTCTTCTGCATCATCTTCAATTTCAGGTACATAATAGAGCAAAACATTCGGTAGTTTATTTTCCCATTTTTATCTATTTTGGTTGCTATACTAACATTTTTCATATACGGTATTATATTTTCCTTTTTATGCTTTGTAATTTCCTCAAAAAAATAATTGTGTGTCTTTTCTATCCCGATAAACGCACTTCAATTGGGTTTATTTTTCCCCCTTTTTATGTGTTCTCGAAGGCCACTTCGTGGCATTATTGCAGTCGATGTCCCACGAACTCCAGCCTAATTTTATTAATTAGTTGCTTATATATATATGATAATGTGTACCAAAAAATTTCGGTGTGTGTGTGTGTGTATGACCAGTGAATAAATAAACATTGAAGCATGCCATTAGAACAAGCAAAAACTTGAGAAAAAATTGCATTTTCTTCTTGGCTACACAATTAGTTGTCAATTACAATTTCTTTGTGTGCCGTTTCTATCCCAGGCAAATCCTCTTCAATTAGTTTTTTCTTTTTCACTTGAGCATTGCCCTAAATGATTCAAGTGGATGATTGTATTTCACAATCATGGCATGTTGGAGTTGTGCATCCTAAAAGATTCATGGAAATTCATGACAGATGGATAGAAGTAACTATACATTGAAGAGTCATGAAGAATCATCATTCTACAAACATCAAACTATCAATATTGAAGTAGTCGTGATGGAAACAATAATACTTATTTAGTGAAGATTTTGGTTTTCTTAATTATGTTTTTTCTGATAGTTATATAAAAGGCTGAAGTGAAGACAACTTAAGAAGGAAAAGGAGAAGTAATCAAAATTATATTGTTGGATAATTTATGAGAGAAATCCCTAATGCAATAATGGCTATTGTTTGAATATTGCATACAAGTTGAATTTATGAACATCTGTTGTGAGTAGAAGAAAATGTATTGTTTTTACCCCATTATTATTCATATAAGAATTATTGATATATCTTTAGCTTGTATATCAATACTTCAAGCTTTAATTCTCATGGTCGAAATGTGGTGGTAAGAATTATGGACCACCATAGTAGTATATTTATTTAAGTCCTTTTTTTTCCAGAAAAGTTGGTCATTAATTAGTGTTGCCCAAAAAAGAAACATAAATTTGATCATATTTTACTTAAGTAAAAATTATCGTATTGTCTCTACTATTTTGTTATGTCTTAAAAGAAATTGTGGTGAAAATAAATGAGTAGCTTGTGAGAATGGAAAACTACCTTAGAAAAGTATGTTTTTCCTTAATTCTAAAAAAAAATTAAAAGCATTGCATGTTAATGAAATACTTAAGAATCTAATTAATAAAAACACTAAGAAATTCAGTAGAGAGTCAAAAAAATATGATGGACTAGAGGTGGCGTGGTATGTTACTTAGAATAACAAATTTATTTATGTTTTACTAAAATTTTATTCCGCACTTTGATCGAGTGCCGATTTATTTATCTAGAGTAACAGGGATAAAGTTCAATTTCTCACAAGAATGACTTTTCACACCTAAGTTTCTGCCTAAGGTTCACTCACTGTGCGGTAGTCAAGTCCCATGCTTGACTCAACCTTCAACAACACTTAAACTTTTACGGACTTAAAATATATTATCTCAATAAAGTAAAGAACATAATTTCACTTACTTTATTTTAAAGATTTCCCCAAAGTATAAGTACTAATTGTTATTATTTATTATCTATGAAATGAAATTACCTAAGAATACCAAAAGCCTAAATTATGATAACATTTATTTCTATTTACAGCCACTAACAAATACTACCATAATTTTCAATAACTAATATATTATTTATGAACAACACTAAATTAGGAAGGGACATTACCAAAAAAAAAAAAAAAAAAATCATTCAATTAAAAGAATTGTTACGGAAAAAAAAAGTTAAAAGAATTGTTCATTACCCTTTTTTTTTGTTTTTGTTTTTTGTGTATTTTTATCCTTAGACATTTGATTTATAATTTTAGTTTGTATTTTCTCTCGATTTGCCGGGACCAAAACATAGGTATCGGTATATGATTTATAATTTATTTTTATTTTTTATTATAAATTTTTAGAAGTAAATTTATAAAAAGAAACGTCTCATCGCGCGAAGCGTGGGTCTGTTAACTAGTTTTATTATAATGTGCTCATTTAACAAACTAGACGGCATTATACGTAACATTCAAGATAAAATTAATAAAATAGTGCCACCATATCTAATGTCAAAGGCAATATTATAAAAGAATTGGAAAACTTCAGTGTTTTTTCTGTTGAACTAAACTTGAAATGAAATCTAAGAATAAATGTTGACTTGAAACTTAATTAACTAGCTAAAACTTTATCCTATGATACTTTTCTTATAGTTAATGTCATTATTTTATTCTATGATACCTAAAGCTTTATTTATTCTATGATACGTTTTTTTTTTGGGTAAGTTACTCTGATACTTTTCTTGAAGTGACATTATTTCATGTTAGTAATATAGGCAGGCTTGCTATCACACAAAAGAAAATCTATATATAGTACTAAGGTCTTTTTAGCTTCAACATTGTTTTCTTCTTTGCCTTCATACACTTTTGGATTTTCCATCTCTCATCCTTCAAAATAGTCAAGCAGAGAATAACCTAAGAAGAAACTCAAGTGCACTCCAATTAGTCCAGTTTTGAATTTACGGATAGCCAAACCAAAGAGGTAATTAGCTTTAAATGTTTTACACAACATCCCACATTAATTATAGAAACAGTTTGTGTTGTTGTTCTTTTTTTCCAGTAATTTTAAGGGAATAAAAATAAAATATAAGGATGTTAAATATTGTTGCATTTGTTTTAATTTATGTGGCACTGTTCGGATTTCGAGAGTCAAACCGTTTAAAACTTAAAATATGACCATGAATTTGGACATGGAATCTTTCAATTTTTTCAAAATATTATTATATTTGAAAACTACGTAAAAAGTACTATAAGTCAATAAGTGACAGTTCAAATATTTAAAGGACATATTAAAAAGTCACGAAAAAAATAGTTTATTTGACTCTCGAAATCCGAATGATGCCACATAAATTTGAATGGAGGGAGTATCACCCTATAGGCTATAACATACTTAAGGCAGTTTTTATTACTCCCACTTGTTTCCATTTTCTTAAAGAGTAGTATCTCCTTTTCTAGCAAAAAAAAATGTTTATGTTGGGGAAGATATAAAATGAAGTATTTGATTGTTACTGCAAATCTTTTCAAAGAAATTGAGACAGAGAGAGTACTTTAATTTGTAAAATGATGTCATGTTTGATTTGGTTTAAGTTTTATATATTGATGATGTAAACAAAATTATACATAACTTTTAAGATAAACAATAAGGGCTTGTTTGGTTTAAATGTAATAGCATTGGTCCAGCTGTTAAGGTATTGTCTGCTTTGAGTTTGGGCACGCAAGAATTTGTTTCTTGGGTTTTAACCCAAATGGCATCTCAATAGTTGATTCTGAACTTATTCGTACAAGATCCCTAACTTTCTTATCTCATTCTGATGTGGATTAGCCTAAGGTGTAATGTGTACTCCTGAGGCTTGCTCTGCATTATAGTTGTCACATACCCCTCCCCCCCCCCCCCCCTCCCCCCTCGGGGACTTATGGTCCATGCCGAGGTTTTCCCCACCATGTACTAATTAGGGAGAGTCCTGACTGTCCTGGTCCAACTGTTAAGGTATGTGCGCTTTGGCCCCAGGCCCAGATGGATTTGTCTCTTGGGTTTTAACTCAAAAGATGCATCAATAGTTGATTCTGAACTTACTTTTATAAGCTCTAACTTTCTTCTCCCATTCTGAAATGGGATTCGCCTAATAAGGTGTACAATGTGCATCCATTCTTCAGAGACTTGCCCTCTGCCATGGGTTCATATTAAAATCAGAATATCTCAAGATTATAATACTGAGATTAAAATCAAGATTAAAACTTGGATACCTTGTCTCAACTTCTATATTAGATAAGTTATTCAAATTAAAGTCCTATTTAATACAGATTTTTGCTAATATCTCCAATCAAACATAGGGTAAATTTAATCCTAAAATATAAATCGAGATAATCCGCCTAATTCCTTGAACCAAACAATCACTAATTGATAAACTACACAGATTGTGTAAACAAATATTTTATTGCCAGTGCATATAACTTAAATTCTGTTTCTATATAATTTTGATAATCAGGCTATAGCAGGTGTCAAGATCAAATTTAAGCTAGTTTAGAACTCTACCAACTCGGAAGGAGAAAAAACCTAAGTAAGTCACATTAAGTACGTATATATGCATGCATGCTTAATTTGCTACCTAGTGTACATTATGTATATATATATATATATATGTTGCGTGTTATGTGTTGTTACTTGTTAGTACATCGAGTGACTTTAGTAAAGGCGAAAAAAGGTAAAGGATAAAATGTAGGAAAAATGACATTTTTCGTCCCTGTATTATTGGCTAATAACACTTTTGATCCATGTGATATTTGACTCTATACATTTAACCTTTAATTTATTGAACTAAGAGATTTTAGTCTAATTACTCACGGAGGTTGACTGTGTAAACAAACCGTCTATTATCCTGAAGGGCATGCAATTCTGCCATTAAAATATTACTTTTAGCTTAGCATGCCATTAAACACTTCCGCCGTATGATTCAATTACAGATACATCCTTTATATTCTAACCCATTAAATATTGTCTTTGGTTGAAATTATAGATCAAGAGAGTTTTGTAAGAAGGATGACACATTCTACTGAGATTACCCCAATAGATGATAATCAGACTCCACAAATTCGTCAAATTACATTATATATATGCACACACACCCAAAAGAGATACATTTATATATGTAGAAATAATTTAGCTTAAATCTTTCGCTTTTACCCTTAGGGGTCATTTGGTTTAAGGTATAAGCTGGGTTATCTCAGTACTAATTTCTATACCATGTTTGGTATAAGGTATAAATTAGTGCTGGGATAAATTTATAACTTGTACCAAACATGGTATAAAAATTAGTGCTGGAATAACCCAGCTTATACCTTCTTAACCCACTTATACTGGGATTATTTTATACCATCTTTTAGATGGTATAAAATAATCCCAATAGATGGGATAAATTAGTCCCGGAATTATAATCCCGGGACTAATGAGTCCTTAAACCAAACAACCCCTTAATGAAATGATTTGCAGCCACACAGATATCTATGGCTTGTTTTAGACCACAAGTTTCAAAAATCTTCTTTCTTTCTTAAACTTTGGGCTTAGTCAAATTAAGACACTTAAATTGGGACAGTGGAAGTACTTCTTTTTCGTTTTTTAATCTTTTTTTTTTTTTTTGAGAAAAGATTATATGCTTATTTTGTTGCAAAAAGAGAAGTAGGCCAGTGAAATTGAAGATTGACTATAGAAGAAATAAAGTACAAAATTAAAGAAAAAGGTACCTTTTTTGAATATGTATATCATTTGAAGTTGCCATTTTAAAACTCAGAGCCCATAAATCATCTCATTAAGTATAAAATGAGAAATTTAAAGTTAAATTGTGAGTACTAAATGTGGAAAGATATCATTCTTTTTAAGACCGACTAAAAAGAAAAGAGTGTCACATAAATTAGGATAGAAGAAGTATTATTATTTTTTTTTGGAAAATTATCTGTCTTTAGATTTTATTTTGTTTTATCTGATCATTGTTTGGTAACAATTTATGTGAGAAAAAAGAAAGTGGCCAGGAAAACCTGAAAAAGAGAAAAAACTATTAACTCTTTCCACTAATTACAGATAGAAGAACGGAGGAGAGTGGATCATTTAATCGAGACAGAGCAAATAAATGGTGAAGATCGATCAAGGTCACAAACCAATATGAAATCTACAAATCAAATCTTTGATGAAATGTTTGAGCATTTGGACAATTTGTCTATCAAATCGTGTACCATATTCAAAGTAAATGTAGGGCTACGTGAATCAAATCCAGATGCTTATACACCAAAGATGGTCTCTATTGGTCCTTACCATGAAGAAAATCATCAACTTCGTCCAATGGAAAAGTACAAATTATTGTTCCTACGACGGTTTCTCCAACGAAAAAGGGGGCTTGACGTGGAAAGTTGCATGAGTGAATTGGGGAAAAGGAAGGAGGAAGCACTAAAGTGTTATGACAATATAGTAGACCTCTATAATGACACTACTCGCACTGATCAATTTTTGCGAATGTTGTTGCTTGATGGTTGTTTTGTGGTTGAGTTTATTCGAGAAAGAGCTAAAAAAGTTACTACAGGGGTTCCAGAAGGAGAACACTATATTATCAATGTTGATTGCATGGTTAATCAAATACTTCGAGACTTGCTGTTACTAGAAAACCAACTTCCTTTCTTTGTCCTCACCATGCTTGATGACTTGACAAAGCAAGTTAATGAATTTCCATTGAGACAACTGGTGCGGTTTGCCTTTGTTGATACTTTGCCAAAAGTAACCCCTGCATCCATAACAGAATTACACCAGGCAGAAAATTTCAAACATTTACTTCATATAGTACACACGTTATGTCACCCTTTAGAAAAGAAAAGTACTAGCAGGCTAACTGGGAAAAGTTCTAGTAAAAGCAGATGGTTCAATTGTTCGCCAGCAAATAGGTCGAAAGAAAAGTCAAAAGCTAAGGAAGCTCGAGATAGCTTCATAACGTGGCATAAGGTCATGCCAAATGCAACAGAGCTTTCCGAAGCTGGAGTTAGCTTCGAAAAAGTCGGACATATTTATAGAGCGATGGACGAAGACAGTGCTGAGGATAGCACAAGTTTATTTGATATAAAGTTCGAGGATGGAGTGATGAAAATCCCTAGTTTTCATGTCAATGATTTTACGGAAACCCTCCTGCGAAATCTCATTGCTTATGAGCAACAAACGTCTGATGTACGTTCAAGATATTTCACTGATTTTGCAATTTTCATGGATTATCTTATTGACACGGACAAAGATGTGAGTTTGCTTCGCCTGAATGAAATCATTAGGAGCAGGATAGGAGAGGACAAAGAAGTGGCTAGCCTCTTCAACAAACTTGCAAAAGGGGTCGTCAATCTTGACGAAGTCTTTTATTACGAAGAAGAAACCAAAAAAGCAAATCAATATTGTCAAAAACCATGGAATAGAATGAAGGCAAGTTTGCTGCGCAATTATTTTGATAGTCCTTGGACAGGAGCTTCAACTGTGGCAGCCATCATACTCCTCATACTCACAGCTATGCAGACCGTTCTAGCTTTCACAGGTTGTGTTAAGAAGTAGTCATTCTAATATATACTGGTTGTTTGAATGTCTCCAACCTATTGTTTCCTCACAACTCCATGCATGCAGTTTTCAGGTGTATTAATGAGCTTACTCTGTCAAAGCTTTTGCATTATTAATTGATTAAAGGTGTGACAATTATAATGAGAGTTTTTCTTTCCTCCAATCGTGGCTTCGTGGAAGAAAGCAAGTCCTCATTTATCAACCTCTTCTTTGTCTATATATATATATATATATATATATAACACTATTATTACGCGGCAATCCAAAGCTAATTGGTAGTATGAATCATGACCATCTATTTTCAGTCCATTTTTACCCGTTAGTTCCATTATTCAATAGTACTCACTACTATAGAAAATTGTGATTTAGTGAGGGACAATCCCTCGCTAATTTAAAATTAGCGTGCAACGAACAAGAGCCTCACTAATTTTGTCGCTAATATGATGACTCAAAAATGACTCATTTCCAGCCTCACTCTTGGACAAAGAAGGATTGCTAGAATGATTTATGAGTATGCATCTGTTCAGTTCAAATCTTAGGATTTACTTATTGGATGCATTTAACGTGAGATAATGCACAAATTTTCTGGACAAGTAGTCAGGGTTCAATTATTGAAATACATGCCAATTAATTCCCAAACAAAACTTAATGGTACAGTCTACCATTAATTCCCAGCTACATTTGAGGAACTAAATTGCCTAAATAATATGCAGCTCCATTTCAATGCACGTCAAATCATGCTCAAGAAAAGAAAAAGAAAATGGTGAAGTGGAATTGAATGATCAAATGTAAAAGCTTCATGACATGACAGAGGAAGTTGAACAAATGTACCATTCATAAGATGGCGAAGTTGACCTTTCTTCCTTCTTTACCAAAGAAATCAAATATTTACTTCAATTTGTACCCGTGTTTTGTCAGTACCCTTCTTTTTCCGGTTTCCCACTCAGTGTCCGGTATCTGCATTTTGCCCGACTAAACTCTGGTTCACGCCAGAAGTCCCACGATGGGGGTAAAAGCTCTCCCTAACAAAGGCGACTCCATACCCAGGGCTAGAATCCTAGACCGCTATTTAAGGATGAAGGAGTACTTAGCACTCCCCCACAATCCGTGTTGGTTTGTTGTCACACTTTAGAGATGAAAACTAACCTCACTGGGAATACTAGCATGAAAGCAGAATATTCCACGAAAAGCTTATGCTGGAATCCTTTGAAAATAGATTGGTTGAAAGAAATTAAATGCCAAGAAACGGGGATCTGCTAACGTGATGTAAGATCGTTCCAACTGCAACAGAGCTTTCCGAAGCTGGAAAATTAACTTTGCAAAAGTAGGAGAAATATATAAACCGTCGCACATGAAAGACTACCTTTGGGATAGAACGAGTTTATTTGATAAAGTTCGAAAATTAAATGGACTGATGAAAGTTCCATGTTTTGAGGTTGTTGATGGTATAGAGACCTTCCTGAAAAATCTCATAATACAGGAGCAACAATCACCTGAAATACATCCAAGATATTTCACGGATTATCTTATTGAATCAGATAAAGATGTAAATTTGCTTCGCCAGAAAGGAATCATCAATAACAGGATAGGTGTGGACAAAGAAGTGGCTAGTCTCTTTAACAAAATTGAGAAAGGGATCGCGGTTTCAAATGACTTCTATTATAAAGAAGAATGCAGAAAAGCAGTTCAACATCCTAAAAATCATGGAATAGAATGAAGGCAAATTTGAGGCACAGTTACTTTAATATTTCAACTGTAACAGCCATCATTCTCCTCATACTCACACTTACACAGACAAATTATCTTTCATAAGCACTCTTAAGAAGTCACCTTAATTTTATGACATTGTTGATTAGTTTTGTTAATCCTTCTACTCTG
The DNA here is from genome assembly GCF_019175385.1 of Lycium barbarum. Classification (NCBI taxonomy): domain Eukaryota; kingdom Viridiplantae; phylum Streptophyta; class Magnoliopsida; order Solanales; family Solanaceae; genus Lycium; species Lycium barbarum. The sequence continues at coordinate 2,133,865 of NC_083347.1, forward strand.
GATTCGTCACTACTGCTCTATTCATGTGATTTGTGCATGTGTTTGATGGGCTTAATATTGTATTCAAGTTCCATTAATGGATTTAGCATTTCTAGGCAGATTCATATTACATATTTACAAACGAAGGGATTTGTAAATATGTTAAAAATCTTAAAGATACAAATTAAAATCTTGATGGCCAGTTTGTAAGTTGATGTTTCGTCACGCCCCAACGAGGGGAAACGTGCGGGTAGCTACCACTTTCCACCTTGGTAGGCGAATCCGCCCCTTATTCACAACCAAATAATAAATAATATAAATCCAATCACCCATAATTACATAATAAGTCTAACAAAAATAGATCATATGATACTAAAAATGGGAAGAGTTTAAGAGTAAATTTGAATTATCAAAATGCCTATCTAAAGTTAAAAGAATATTTTACCCTTCGTTTAACACTATTCTTTACTTTCCAATATTTGATTGAAAATGTGTAATTTATGTCCACGTAAATGACATAGTTATAGTACAATGAATCATTATTAATTCCTGTAAAGACTCTGAATTGCTATCCAATTCTTTCTTATCAAAAAACAGATAATTTGAAGAGTTAGTGATCTGAGAGGTTTCTAGAAGACCAAGAGCCAATTAGAATTCCTAAATTTTGTGTTATATAAGATCATTAGCTTATCTTATTTGTTCAAGTGACTCTAGGAATTTGCTTGGACTAAAGTTTCTTCTTCGATTACTAATCTCCTCCACCCCATGCTTTAGCTCTCCATATAGTTTCATATTACATTCCACCGAACCCCATTTTTTCTTTTTAAAATCAAATTTTATCCAATTAATGTATTAGTTATTTTATGCTCTTCTTGACAATAATTAATTACTATATACTATTCATTTAATAGCTAAATTTTCTTGCAGTGTAGCCTGAAGCATAATTCATTGGAGGAAGATGAATTTTGCGATGATAAATTATCAAATCAAGTACGGTAATATTGTATTATATATGATCATTGAACTAGGTATTACTTGAGTTATGTTTGCTAACTAATTGGGAATTTTGCAATGATATATGGGCATTTTCTTGAGTCATGTTTGCTAACTAATTCATATTTGTTTCTCATAATATTTGCAGTTATACACTCGATCTTCACTTCTCAAGCACATCAACAGGTAAAGAATAGATATGATGTTTACAACTCTTTTTGTTGACTATTTGACAAAAATATAAAGTAGTTTGAGAAGTATTAAAGATATAGACTTTAGATAAATACACGATTGTTAGTCCTTTGGGAAAGTGTTCGGATACTTTTTAGGATATTTACGACCAACATTCTTTAACAAGATATTTTACAGATCTCACCCGTTGATATCAAGTCTTGTGTTCGTGAATAGAGATTGAGTTTTGTTATATTTCGTAATGCGAATATATTTAAATAGTTCAATTAATATTCTTCTATCCTTCATAATCTTGAATCAAATAAAGGATATGTTTACATACAATTGTGATTTATATCTATTACGATTAAATTTTATGATGGCACTAATTGTCTTTTTTACTATCTCTGTCACAAATAATCACTATCTATATCCTTTTAAAGTTTGTACTAATTGATATGTAATTCTATAAAGATGATGGCGCTGAAGCTAATGGTAAAGACCCTCGGGATATTATCAGTTTGCAATTCATTTGCATGGTCTATTGAAAATATAATTAAGCAAAGAAAAATATATTTTCTCTAACAATTTTAGATTTTAGATGAGACGGTCACACACTTTTACATGGTATTTGTTGATAGAGGTCGTGGATTCGGGTCTTACCACCACCATTATCAAATCGAATCAGAGCCGCACGCGAAAAGGCGTGTTGATAATATAATCAAATAAATTAACGTGTGTCATCTCTAACAACTAAAAATTTTAGATGGATCGCATACTTCTACATCGTCCTAGTCGCCGTGGTTCTGGTATGATTAGTCCCTTTTCATCGATCTCCTACCTTCAACACTTATATGTCACGATTCAATTATCGGGAACTGTTACTGGCCTTGATACTTAATTATAACTGATAGCATAACAAACAGCAATATGTGGGCAAACTATTTTCGTTTGTTATACGAAATCATTCTGTTTTCTTGTTTTAATATGTATGTTTTCTTAAAAGGAAACAAACCTTTCAAAATACAGAATCAACAACTTATGGATAGAAACTCTGTAAAATTATTTTAACTTTTAAATTCATGTTAGTTAGTCCAACCGACACTTAGACATTTTCATTAATCTTTAGCACTCAAAATTTTCTTCAAAACACACTTTGATTTGCTAATATTATTAGATCTCATATATATTTTTTCAAAAAATAATTTCCATTTACAAAGTAAAGACCGTAGAATATTTTCTAGTAAAATTTTCACGAAAAAACTAACATTATCGCAGAAAATATTTTGCATGCAGAAGACTTATATCATGCCAAACATAATGTCACGACCCAACTCCGTAGGCCGCGACTAGTGTCCATGCTGGACACCCAAACGTACCCAATAACCCAAACTAGCATATCAGCAGAATATTTTTAAATGAAAAAAAAACAATTGGCGTTAGTAATTATCATAAATGAACCGACATAGTACATGGAAGCCGATAAGGCTGTCACAGATCATATCATCCAAAACATATACAGAACCCACACAAGTATGTCTACAGACCTCTACAGAACATAACAGAATCATAAGACGGGACAGGGCCCCGTCGTACCCCTGAATAATGTACATATATACGATAGCAGAAGAATGTACCAAAATATGGGCTCCGGATAAAGGAGCGCTCCAAAATAGCAGAATAAAGTCCTAAGCGGGCGGATCAGCAAACCTGTCGTTTGTACCTGCGCGGCATGAAAACGCAGCCCCCGAAGGAAGGGGGTCAGTACGAAATATGTACTGAGTATGTAAAGCACGGAACGTAGTAAACAAAGTCATAATCGAAGCAGAAGATACAGAAAATGAACTGAATATCCAGATTAGCAAAATGCTGATCATATAGCATAAATAATATTCGCTGGAAACATATGTCGTACCTGGTCCCATTATGGAACAAGATCATAACCGAAACAGAGCTTACAGAGAAGTGAGTGTAACATCCGAAGTATCAAATGCATATTTTCGAAACATGAGGAGTGTGTACAGAAACATATACCATATCATATCCGACCCCTTCCAAGGGACTCGGCAAACAGAACGTGGCCACCCCCCCGACGCTGGTGCCACCACACATAAGGAGCAGAATAGGGGATAACCCCGTAACATAACATATCATATCAGATGGCCATATCATATCATATCATATCATATCAGAGTGTGTACATGGCACAGCATACTCCACAACCCATGTACATGTATACCTGCCCCCTCACATCGAGGCACGGCGAACAATGCAGAGGAATACGCTTGACAACATATCCTGGCCCGGGCTCAGTGTGGGAAACATTGGGGCATCCACGAATGGAGTAGTGAGAAACTAATGCAAAATAAAATATAGCACATTTACGGAGACTCAGTAGCATAATTCAGATGACAAACCATATGACAGAAGCGGAGCAGTAATCATAGTGTATGCATTTCGGATATCCCAATAGCATATGTCAAAATAAGCTTTTTGTAATCATTTTCATGTTTCAAAATGCATTATGGGGCTTATCAAAATAATTCAAACGAATGTCATATATTTCCAGAGACTCAATAAGACCTATCGGATGACAAATCGAAATAATGAAATCGGACAGAATCATAGTGAGTGTATTTCGGATGTCATAATGGATTACAGAAGCATAATCTTTCTAAGTTCGTTTCCAAGTTCCGAAACAGTTTTACAAGACTTAATGGAATATTTAAAACACGTTTTATTTAGTAATTACAAGCGTAGTTAAAAACATTTCTTTAAAAAAAAAACGCTCGAAGACAAGTTATAACCACTAAAAGGGTAAAATCGGAAATAGTGGGCCCACCTCGGGACAAACGAAGCGGTGGGCTCAAATTACGTATTTTAAGCTTATAAAGTCACCTACGGAGATTCTGGGGACATTCCATAATTTTCTAAACAATTTGCGGAAGTTTGCACAATTCTTTCAATAAAGCATACTTATAGGGTTCAATTCCATTGAATGAAAAAGGGGTATTTTCAAATGCGGATTCCGATGAGCAGAATACTTTCCGAGGCTCGAATCCGATCCTAGTACACCTAGGACATGCCAAAAGAATAATCGGGATAGCTTTACATACCTTGTATGCTCTTTACGCCTTTCCAAATTCAATTCCCGTTTCGCCCAAAATCTGCAATTGGTCACATTTACCAATTCTCAATTTCCAATCTTTAAGTATTCAATCTTTATTCATAATTGCCTACAGAAATTTGGGCAGCATCTCCCCTATACATATAGCATCCCCGAGAATTTAACTCGGCCAAAACAATCAACAACAACCCAACAACAACATAAACAACAACAACAATCACTGTAAACACAATATAACTTAACTAGCTATCTTCCCAACATAATGTCATAACCTTCATTTCAACTTCAATTTCCAAACTAACCTCAATGGTTTCACATTCATCATCTAGATCATCACAATATAATTTGGAAATATTTCATATCATTTCTACGAAATATTCACAAGATATACAAAATATACAAACTTTCCACCAAAACATAATTCACCCAAAACTTCAAATCTTCAACCTACATATTCATAACATATTTCCATCTTCCAATTTCATCAACCATAATCATAATTTATACCTTAACAATTCCATTTTCATAATTACATAAATCTACCATAAAATCACAAAACTTCCCATAACAACTTAACAACCAACCTTTCATGCTAATATGGACTTACATCCCTCCAAATCCACCAACCAACATAGCCATTCACATTTAAAACTTCATTTCCATATTTACATAAAATTACATTAAAATCACATAAGTTCCTTTAATCATTTTCCAATAATTTTTCATGCCATCTTAAACCATTTTTCCTCCACATTATACAAGTGAACTACATTTATTTTCATCCAAAATTCTCTTCAAATCTCATTCCATAATTCACAATGCCAACGGACGAATTTATATCGCTATTTTCCCGTTCTAATCCGTTAAAACTTTAAATAAACTTGTTAGCAATGAAAAGGAACCTTATTCATACCTTAAGAATTCAGCCACCACGTTATCACCCTCCTCCTTGGTTGATTTTTAGCTCAAATTGAAGACAACGCAGCGTACAACACTTTTCCCTTCATGGGCTTCGGGATTCGGGGCTCGGATTTTGGTCAAAATTAGTTTTTCTTCTCTCCAAAGCTCCTCTCTCTCTCTTTCCAGAATTTTCTGGTTGTTACAGGTCTTAAAATGAGGAGGAAGGCCGAAATTTTCACTTATAAAAACTTGGGTAATGGGCCTAACCCGGTTGGGCTCGGATTGGGCCTAGCCCACTAACCTTTCTGCATTAAAACGTCCATATCTCCTTGTCCCGACGTCACCTGGGAACCCACGACCTATGGTTGGAAAGATAATTCAATTATCTACAACTTCTATTTCTTGGTATTTGTCCAAATTCCAAACTTATAATACCGTTTTTGCCCCCCAAAGTCAGGTCACCCGAAAACGTTTTCTTAAAAATATTCGTTTGGAGGACTTCCACTTTGATTTGGCCCAAGGGTCCTTCTTGAGTTGTGTTTAACTTCACATATGTGATTCATATAATTTGTCACATGTCCCAAAAAAAATCTTGACGTGTGGGCCCCACCTCAACTTACAATTAATCCGACGTTCAAAAATACGGGATGTAACATCCTCCCCCCCTTTAGAACATTCGTCCTCGAATGTTCAACTAGCCTTATGGGGTATTATAATACGTCGGAGAGGTCTCTTTCTTTCCTTCAAAATTTCCCAAACGTTACTATTACTGTCCCCCTTTTACGTACTCGCCCCTTTTTTTTTTTCTATTTCCGAACATCGTTGTGCTGGAACGTCCCGGCCTTAGCTGGCGACGGAACTAGTGTCAGTTTACTTATAATATCTGTACCATGTCTTTCGCTTTGTCTCTCAAATTCTGTTCGGTTAATGTCTTTCGTACCTCGCGACACTGGCTGCTGAGGTCCACCTGTTGGTCGGTACAATCATGAATGGGGTGTCATGTGTACAAATACACATTTACTACCATTTTTCTTACAAAACAATTCTCAAACGCTTATTCAAACTTACTCTCATTCCCAAGCTGCATTGCGCTATCTTCTTCCTCACCAGCTTATCTTGTCTTAGTCTACCCGACTTCTTGAGTGTTTCTAATCACTCCGCATATCCTAATTTCCTTTAAGTTACCTAAAATTTCCCATTCGTCCCTTATTCCTATACTTGTGAAAATTTTAGTTTACTTCCCAGGGGGTCACCCATCCCAGAATTGCTCTGGCCCTAGCACGCTTAACCTTACAACTTTAATGCATTTAGGCACGTTAAGGCCGTTATAATTACACCAATTGCCCTGCACGTCCTTTGTCACGTAATTTAAGACAAGTCGGGGTCTTGACAGCTTTTCAAAACGTTCTCGTAGCGGGTCCCACCCCGACCTAGCGAGAATTCTTTTACTTTTCTGACTATATAGTTACCGTGTTGCCCCCTGTACGTCTTCAATATTTACCTCCATGTATATATATATATATATATTATATATTTGAGTCGTGAGCGAACCACTCAATTCCCGACTGCTTGTCATACACTTTGTATTCTTTCAATTAGAGGAAACTTGATCGTTGGACATTTTTGCCCTTCCACATATTTTTGCCCTTCACATGGGCTGTGCTAAAGCAAAATGGGGTTGGAACATATTTCTGGTTCATTTAAATAAATTGCGAACTTGCTACTCGTATATGCTTTCTCGAGATAAAATTTTCCAAACAAGGATAATGCTTCTTACAAATGACATGGAGGGTATCTCTTAAACTTTTAATCCAACATAATAGATTTACCCTATCGGTATCGACCTTCAAGACATGTTAAGAATTTATGTCTCATTTTCCTCTTCATATTCCTAGAAAAGTTTGGGCAGAGGTTCCTCTGTATTTCTTACTATCCCAAAACCTGTACACAGGAAATACCAACCATGCCTCACAGGGCCAACACATATACGTATATACATATCATATCATATCGCATCATAGCTACACGGGGCTAACAATTTCAAATAAGAGTACAAAGATGCCGAGGCTTACCTCACATGCCCAACTCAAATGGCACCTGCTACACTTTCCTGTTTATTTTTCTTTTTAATCTTCAGCTTGTGTTTCAATCGTACTTCAAATACCTTACCCAGCATACGTCTTTCATACCATTACTTACCTGTGTACTGTGCAGCTTCCAATATCATCAGTCGCTGTCTTACGTCGATACCGTCCTCCAGCTGAAATCAAGGGTTAATAAAAAAAGGAATTCATTTCCTACAGCTGGCTCTATCGCACGATCTAAGATTCAAAGAAAGGTAACACCCTAAATGCCCTGTAGCCTCCTGTTTATAGATGTGGTGCACAACACACCGATAAACAAGACTCTACTAGACACGGTCTGTAGACATTCCGAGGACGAACTGCTCTGATACCACTTTTGTCACGACCCAACTCCGTAGGCCGCGACTAGTGTCCATGCTGGACACCCAAACGTACCCAATAACCCAAACTAGCATATCAGCAGAATATTTTTAAATGAAAAAAAAACAATTGGCGTTAGTAATTATCATAAATGAACCGACATAGTACATGGAAGCCGATAAGGCTGTCACAGATCATATCATCCAAAACATATACAGAACCCACACAAGTATGTCTACAGACCTCTACAGAACATAACAGAATCATAAGACGGGACAGGGCCCCGTCGTACCCCTGAATAATGTACATATATACGATAGCAGAAGAATGTACCAAAATATGGGCTCCGGATAAAGGAGCGCTCCAAAATAGCAGAATAAAGTCCTAAGCGGGCGGATCAGCAAACCTGTCGTTTGTACCTGCGCGGCATGAAAACGCAGCCCCCGAAGGAAGGGGGTCAGTACGAAATATGTACTGAGTATGTAAAGCACGGAACGTAGTAAACAAAGTCATAATCGAAGCAGAAGATACAGAAAATGAACTGAATATCCAGATTAGCAAAATGCTGATCATATAGCATAAATAATATTCGCTGGAAACATATGTCGTACCTGGTCCCATTATGGAACAAGATCATAACCGAAACAGAGCTTACAGAGAAGTGAGTGTAACATCCGAAGTATCAAATGCATATTTTCGAAACATGAGGAGTGTGTACAGAAACATATACCATATCATATCCGACCCCTTCCAAGGGACTCGGCAAACAGAACGTGGCCACCCCCCCGACGCTGGTGCCACCACACATAAGGAGCAGAATAGGGGATAACCCCGTAACATAACATATCATATCAGATGGCCATATCATATCATATCATATCATATCAGAGTGTGTACATGGCACAGCATACTCCACAACCCATGTACATGTATACCTGCCCCCTCACATCGAGGCACGGCGAACAATGCAGAGGAATACGCTTGACAACATATCCTGGCCCGGGCTCAGTGTGGGAAACATTGGGGCATCCACGAATGGAGTAGTGAGAAACTAATGCAAAATAAAATATAGCACATTTACGGAGACTCAGTAGCATAATTCAGATGACAAACCATATGACAGAAGCGGAGCAGTAATCATAGTGTATGCATTTCGGATATCCCAATAGCATATGTCAAAATAAGCTTTTTGTAATCATTTTCATGTTTCAAAATGCATTATGGGGCTTATCAAAATAATTCAAACGAATGTCATATATTTCCAGAGACTCAATAAGACCTATCGGATGACAAATCGAAATAATGAAATCGGACAGAATCATAGTGAGTGTATTTCGGATGTCATAATGGATTACAGAAGCATAATCTTTCTAAGTTCGTTTCCAAGTTCCGAAACAGTTTTACAAGACTTAATGGAATATTTAAAACACGTTTTATTTAGTAATTACAAGCGTAGTTAAAAACATTTCTTTAAAAAAAAACGCTCGAAGACAAGTTATAACCACTAAAAGGGTAAAATCGGAAATAGTGGGCCCACCTCGGGACAAACGAAGCGGTGGGCTCAAATTACGTATTTTAAGCTTATAAAGTCACCTACGGAGATTCTGGGGACATTCCATAATTTTCTAAACAATTTGCGGAAGTTTGCACAATTCTTTCAATAAAGCATACTTATAGGGTTCAATTCCATTGAATGAAAAAGGGGTATTTTCAAATGCGGATTCCGATGAGCAGAATACTTTCCGAGGCTCGAATCCGATCCTAGTACACCTAGGACATGCCAAAAGAATAATCGGGATAGCTTTACATACCTTGTATGCTCTTTACGCCTTTCCAAATTCAATTCCCGTTTCGCCCAAAATCTGCAATTGGTCACATTTACCAATTCTCAATTTCCAATCTTTAAGTATTCAATCTTTATTCATAATTGCCTACAGAAATTTGGGCAGCATCTCCCCTATACATATAGCATCCCCGAGAATTTAACTCGGCCAAAACAATCAACAACAACCCAACAACAACATAAACAACAACAACAATCACTGTAAACACAATATAACTTAACTAGCTATCTTCCCAACATAATGTCATAACCTTCATTTCAACTTCAATTTCCAAACTAACCTCAATGGTTTCACATTCATCATCTAGATCATCACAATATAATTTGGAAATATTTCATATCATTTCTACGAAATATTCACAAGATATACAAAATATACAAACTTTCCACCAAAACATAATTCACCCAAAACTTCAAATCTTCAACCTACATATTCATAACATATTTCCATCTTCCAATTTCATCAACCATAATCATAATTTATACCTTAACAATTCCATTTTCATAATTACATAAATCTACCATAAAATCACAAAACTTCCCATAACAACTTAACAACCAACCTTTCATGCTAATATGGACTTACATCCCTCCAAATCCACCAACCAACATAGCCATTCACATTTAAAACTTCATTTCCATATTTACATAAAATTACATTAAAATCACATAAGTTCCTTTAATCATTTTCCAATAATTTTTCATGCCATCTTAAACCATTTTTCCTCCACATTATACAAGTGAACTACATTTATTTTCATCCAAAATTCTCTTCAAATCTCATTCCATAATTCACAATGCCAACGGACGAATTTATATCGCTATTTTCCCGTTCTAATCCGTTAAAACTTTAAATAAACTTGTTAGCAATGAAAAGGAACCTTATTCATACCTTAAGAATTCAGCCACCACGTTATCACCCTCCTCCTTGGTTGATTTTTAGCTCAAATTGAAGACAACGCAGCGTACAACACTTTTCCCTTCATGGGCTTCGGGATTCGGGGCTCGGATTTTGGTCAAAATTAGTTTTTCTTCTCTCCAAAGCTCCTCTCTCTCTCTTTCCAGAATTTTCTGGTTGTTACAGGTCTTAAAATGAGGAGGAAGGCCGAAATTTTCACTTATAAAAACTTGGGTAATGGGCCTAACCCGGTTGGGCTCGGATTGGGCCTAGCCCACTAACCTTTCTGCATTAAAACGTCCATATCTCCTTGTCCCGACGTCACCTGGGAACCCACGACCTATGGTTGGAAAGATAATTCAATTATCTACAACTTCTATTTCTTGGTATTTGTCCAAATTCCAAACTTATAATACCGTTTTTGCCCCCCAAAGTCAGGTCACCCGAAAACGTTTTCTTAAAAATATTCGTTTGGAGGACTTCCACTTTGATTTGGCCCAAGGGTCCTTCTTGAGTTGTGTTTAACTTCACATATGTGATTCATATAATTTGTCACATGTCCCAAAAAAAATCTTGACGTGTGGGCCCCACCTCAACTTACAATTAATCCGACGTTCAAAAATACGGGATGTAACACATAATTCCCAAATTAAAGAAGGAAAAAATATGAAGTTGGATTGTAGTAAGGGATACGCCATTGATCGTGAATTTGGTTGCAGAGTCGTCAAGATATTGTGGTAACATATATACTGTTTGGCAAGGACAAGTTAGCAGTGTTCACATATAAGCTTTAAATTTATGTGATTAAAGCTTAGGAAAAAAATGTGACATGAGGATATGGCTTCTGAAAATTGTACTACATGAGTTTGTATATATAAGGTTATAATATTATTTTTATGTATATATATATATTGAAGATCCAACCACCATGGAAGCAGATCGAGATAAAGAAGAAAGAAAACGAGATGGAGAAGACGGAGAAATGGTTATTCGGACAAGAAAGAGATTTGGTCAACTGAAACCAAGTTAATGTAATGAATCTAAGTTAATAAAAACCTTGTCCATAAGCCACGTGCAGAAACCACAGCCACAGATCATATATTATCAAATGTAATCTCAACCATTTGATTGAAACCAGCTGGATACAAAATGAAGCTGGTGGGAAATTTCCTTCACGTGCTAGTCATGTGAAGGAATATAAGTTTGTTATTTTGGTTAGCTAAGTGTACAAATAATAGATAGACAAGTGTATAGGAACAATTTATTTTTCATTTTAATTTACAAGTAGGATACATGTATATATACAAGTTGACAGATTCAGAAATAGTAAAGAAACAATTTCCCAAATCTGTGTCTTCTTTTATGGTATCAGAGCAGATTTGAAAGCTCGATCCAGACCTTCATCAAAATCATCTTCCTCAATTCATCAAAATCATCTTCTTCAATCTCCCAGTAAATCCAAATGGGTGATACAACACCAATTGCACAGTCAAGCAATGTGGACAAGGCAATCACCTATGACCACAGCCACCCATATCACCTTAATAACTCTGATTCACCTTGTATGGCACTAGTAAACACTGTGTTTGATGGTAGAGGATACTCAGGTTGGAGAAGATCTGTCCTACTAGCATTATCAGCCAAAAGGAAACTTGGTTTCATCAATGGAGCTTGTAAAGCTCCAGATCTGAAATCTGCAGAATACGAACAATGGAGCTGTGTAAATGATATGGTCATTTGTTGGATTTCAAATGCACTATCAAAAGAGATTGCAGATAGTGTAATGAGCTACAAAACAGCGAAAGAACTTTATGACAGCCTAGAACAGAGGTTTGGCAAATCAAATGGGGCTAAACTCTATCATCTACAAAAAGAATTATCAACTCTGGTTCAAGGAAATACTGACATTGCTAGGTATTTTACCAAACTAAAAAGATTGTGGGATGAATTAGATGCACTCAATGTTGTTATTTCTTGTTCATGTGCATGTGTGTGTGAAGGGAAGGCAAACCTGATGAAATCCTTAGAGGACCAGAGGTTGATACAATTTTTGATGGGATTAAATGACATACATACACAAGCAAGAGGAAACATTCTTATGATGAACCCTTTACCCAGTATAGATCTTGCATACTCTTTACTTTTGCAAGATGAAAATCAGAGAGAAATGTATACCAATGCTAATCATACTACTGAACCTGCCTCTTTTATGGTGACTTCACAAGGGAGGGGTTATCAGAGGAATGGAAATCAAGTTTTTAAAACACCAAATCAAACACATCATAAACTTGGAAACAACACACAGAGGAACAACAAAGGCTTTCCAAAATACAAGCCTAGAAAGGCAAAATACAACCCAAATGTGAGCTGCACATATTGTGGGAAAACAGGTCATGTAGAGGATGATTGTTACAGACTTCATGGTTTTCCTGAGGACTTTGAGTTTACAAAAGCCAAATCCTATCAAGGGAAAGCAAATGGAGCAGTTGCTGAGGAAGAATTTGAGTTTGCTAACAACACCAAGGTGGAAGCATGCAACAATAATCAGAACAACCATACTTCATACAGCAATCAACATAACCATGTTCCATACATGAGCAAGGATCAATATGCAGAATTGGTGCAACAAGTTATTAAGGAAGTAAAGATGGGACAAGCAGGAAGTTCAAACAGTCCAAATGGTGGTTTCAATGCAGGAGAAATTGCTGGTACAATTCTAAAGTATTCAGGCACTTGTTTATCAGTTTTTAACACTTGCACCTGGATCATTGATTCAGGTGCCTCAGAGCACATGTGTTTTGATTCTAAATCTTTTGTGTCTTTGTCTCCTCTTCATGTTCCTATCAGCATCACTTTGCCTAATTCTTTCAGGATCATTGTGACGCATGCAGGAAGTGTCTCTATTCTACCTAAAATAACTCTGAAAAATGTCCTTCATGTTCCAGATTTCAAATATAACTTAATATCAGTTCATAAGTTATGCATTCAGTTTAAGTGTGATGTGTTATTTACTCTTAGTGGATGCATATTACAGGACCCTTTAATGAGGAACACTCAAGCTTTTGGTGAAGCAAGAGAAGGACTCTACTTGTTGTAGCATAGTTCTAAGTCTGAGACCACTTTCAAGGAAAATGTAGTTTCATGTCAAGAAGGAAGAAATTCCATTTCTGAGTCACAAACAGTTTCTTTTCCAGTTTCAGCAAATGTAATTCCTAGTATAGGTCTATGGCATGTAAGATTGGGACATGTTCCTTATTCAGTATGAAAAAGTTTTCTTTCATTCATTTTCCTTCAAATTTTCAACATGTTTGTGATGTCTGTCCTAAAACTAGGCAGACTAGGTTGCCTTTTCCTTTAAGTCAAATTCAATCCAAAAGAAACTTTGATCTAATTCATATTGACACATGGGGTCCATATAAAACTTGCACTTATAATAGATATAAGTATTTTCTTACCATAGTGGATGATTTCAGTAGAGGGACTTGGACTTTTCTGCTAAGTTCTAAATGCAATGCTTTTCCTGTTCTAAAGGATTTTTTTATCATGATTGAGAGGTAGTTCAATAATAAAGTGAAGGTTATCAGGTCTGATAATGCTCTAGAATTGGGAAAAAGGACACAAGAGGCTCTCTTTCTAAAGTCTCAAGGAATAATACATCAAACATCATGTGTAGGAACACCACAACAGAATGGTGTAGTGGAAACAAAGCATAGACATCTCCTAGAGATTGCTAGAGGTCTGATGTTTCAATCTCACTTGCCCAATTCATTTTGGGGGGAATGTATATTGACAGCAACACACCTCATTAACAGGTTTCCTTCCAGGGTACTAAAAGGAAAAACTCCTTACGAGATTCTCTTTGGCAACAAACCAAGATATGACAATTTGAGGTGTTTTGGGTGTTTGTGCTATGCTTCAACCTTGGCACAACACAGGACAAAGTTTGAGCCTAGGGCAATGGCTTGTGTTTTCTTAGGTTATCCTCAAGGACAGAAAGGTTATAAATTAATGGATTTGAGCACAAAAAGAATTTTTATTTCCAGAGATGTTCAGTTTTTTGAGCAACAGTTTCCATTTGCCTCGTCTAAACTCTCATTCTACCATTTTCTCTGTACCACAACATACTACATCATAATCAGTTTATCATCTCCCTAATTTACCTACACATCCCACAGATACACCAACCAATTCCTCACCTATCCTACATACTGAGGAATCTTCTTCTTCTACTCAGTCTACACAACCTATGCCTACCTTAGACAACACAATAACCAATATTTCCCCACTATCACCTTCACCATTTTCTATTCCTGATATTCCTGTCCCTGATCCACCTGTATCCAACCCCATCAGAAGCAGTACATCAGGCAGAGTTGTTAAAAGGTCTGGATACCTGAATGATTATATCTGCAATCATGTCATTCTAACTGACCTTACTAGTGCTTGTTTTGTTCATCCTAACCCTCCTACATCCTTCTCTTTTGGTTCCCTATCCCTACAAAACCAACATGTATTTCTTTCAATCTCATCTATAACTGAACCTAACTCTTTTGCTCAAGCCTCTCAACATCCAGGATGGACCAAAGCTATGCAGGAAGAGTTGCATGCTCTTGAGATCAATCATACCTGGATGTTGTTCCATTACCCCCAGGAAAGAAGCCTCTACCTAGCAAATGGGTTTATAAAGTCAAGCATAAATTAGATGGCACAATAGAAAGACTAAAGGCAAGATTGGTGGTAAGGGGGGATATTCAACAGGAAGGAGTGGACTACACAGAGACATTCTCACCAGTGGTCAAGATGACCACAATTAGATGTCTTTTAACTGTTGCTATCAAGAAAGGATGGGCAGTACATCAACTTGATGTGAGTAATGCTTTTCTACATGGGGACCTGCAGGAAGAAGTCTACATGCAGTTTCCTGCAGGTATGGATTGTCCTGATCCTAAACTGGTCTGTTTATTGAGGAAATCATTGTATGAATTGAAGCAGGCATCCAGACAATGGTATGCTAAGTTGGCTGGTGCTTTAACTTTCAAAGGGTATACTAGTTCTCTCAATGACTACTCATTGTTTTTCAAACAGAATGGCACTCTAATTTCCATCATAGCTGTCTATGTGGATGACATTCTAATTACAGGAAATGATCTTGATGAGATTCAACTCATCACTGAATTTTTACACACAAAATTCAGAGTCAAGCATTTGGGTGATATTCACTATTTTCTAGGCATGGAAATACTGCGGGAAAAACAGGGTTTTATCATAAACCAAAGGAAATTCACCTTAGATCTTTTACAGGAATTTGATTGCTCAGGTGCTAAGGTTTCTTCCCCCCTTGATCCTTATTCTAAACTCAATGCACACGATGGTCCATTATTGCCTAACCCCACATTCTATAGACACTTGGTGGGAAAGCTGAACTATTTAACTCATACTAGGCCTGATCTATGTTTTGCAGTCCTAATTCTTAGTCAATACATGCAACAACCACGGGAATCACATCTTTTAGCAGCCATTCGAGTTTTGAAATACCTTAGGAATGATCCAGACCAAGGAATTCTTCTTTCCTCTGATTCATCCTTTGATTTGCTTGCATTCTGCGATGCTGATTGGGCATCTTGCAGTGATACTCGTCGATCAGTCAGTGGTTTCTTCATCACACTAGGAGGAGCACCTATTTCCTGGAAATCCAAGAAACAACCATCAGTCTCACTATCATCTGCAGAAGCAGAGTATCGTTCAATGCGAAGGGTAACAGCAGAGATTACCTGGCTAGTTAGGGTTCTTGAAGATCTTTCAGTTCCCCCTATCTTGCCGGTCACTGTGCACTCCGATAGCCAAGCGGCTATTCACATCGCGAAAAACCCCGTCTTCCATGAAAGAACGAAGCATGTGGAGTTAGATTGTCACTTTGTGCGACAGCAGTTTGTATCCGGTCTAATCACCTTATCTTTCGTTCCTTCAAAGCAACAAATCGCAGATTTGTTCACCAAACCCTTATCTGGGGTTTCCCATCGATTTCTACTGAACGAATTGGGGGTTGTTTCCCTACCCTCCAATTTGAGGGGAGATATTGAAGATCTAACCACCATGGAAGCAGATCGAGATAAAGAAGAAAGAAAACGAGATGGAGAAATGGTTATTCGGACAAGAAAGAGATTTGGTCAACTGAAACTAAGTTAATGTAATGAATCTAAGTTAATAAAAACCTTGTCCATAAGCCACGTGCAGAAACCACAGCCACAGATCATATATTATCAAATGTAATCTCAACCATTTGATTGAAACCAATTGGATACAAAATGAAGTTGCTGGGAAATTTCCTTCACGTGCTAGTCATGTGAAGGAATATAAGTTTGTTATTTTGGTTAGCTAAGTGTACAAATAATAGATAGACAAGTGTATAGGAACAATTTATTTTTCATTTTAATTTACAAGTAGGATACATGTATATATACAAGTTGACAGATTCAGAAATAGTAAAGAAAAAATTTCCCAAATCTGTCTTCTTTTAATATAATAGATGTTGAATGCTCTTGACTTCTTCGTGTATATACTTTTTAATATTTTTGAACTCTTAGTAAAAATTCTGACTCCGCAACTGACACTCGTATTGTTGGAAAAAGAAAAATATTCTCAAATCACCATAAACTATAAAATAGTGACAACAAATTTTATCATCTGTTATGCACATGCATTTCACAAGTTTCACAACGCATGTTTCTCTTTTCAGGTAGTATAATATAAGCCTTGTGCCTATGGTTTTAGTCAATGATAATATTTTCAAAGTTTAAAGTTCTTCCTTAATTTATGAACTTATTCCTCAAAAGCTACAATAGCTTAGCTGCAGTGGAAGTCTTCTTCAAAGAAACAATTATGCTCTTCGCCATCTTTTCCTCAATTACTTTTGATTTTATTATGATAATAAATTACTAAAGAATTTTGATTGTCTTAAAAAACATATACTCCCTTTGTTTCAATTTACGTGAAACTTTTATTATTTGGGGAGTCTACGAGGTAGTTCTTTGACCTTTTTTTTGTTTGTTTGTTTTTTTTTTTACATGTTTTCGAAATTATTTGATTATAAATTGTCAATGACTTATAGTACTTTTTATGCAGTTTCTAAATATATAAATTTTGTTGTTACAAACTTAAAAAATATATATTAAAAGTAACGGTCAAAATTATAAAGTTTGATCCTCATACTCCGAAAAGGTTCACAAAAATTGAAACCGACGGATCATTCCTCTTGTATATAATCTGTCACCCTCTGATTCTTTAGGATAAGCAAGAGGAACAAATAACGAAAGGAGAGTCAGCCAAATTAAAGAGGTAACTTTTTTCATTTCTCATTCTATAATTTACATTCTTAATTTGCTACCTCAAGTTAAGGCTATCAAGTGGGTCGGGCCGGGCCATTTAAACGTGAGCCACAAGAGGCTAGGTCGGGGCCGGGAAGGGCCGTAAGTTAAAGGGCCGGACTTAGAGAGGGAAAAGGGTGTCCGGCCCAGCCCTACCCGGATAGGGGCTACATCCCGAGTTAATCAGGCCGGGCCGGGTTATAGTTAGTGAGCCGGGATTTTTTTTATTTTTTTTAAGTTCTAATACAGAAAGACATTTACATTTACTACTAATAATAAAATTAATATTTACAACTAATGATAAAATTGCTAAATTAAAAAAAGTTTAGTTGTTGTCAAATTCGAAAAGCTAGCCGTTATAAATTTAAAAAACTAGTCGTTGTTAATTTTATTTGAACCCCTAGATTTATGAATAACTGCACTTTTCTCATATTTTCAAACTATAAATACACCTCCATTCTTCTTCATTTTCACACAATTCTTCCACAATTCTCTCTTTATCTAAATTTGCCATTCAATTAGTGTACATTACTTTACCTCCACCTTCTCCTCGAGTTCGAAAATCAACTTCAAGTGCGGTGTGGATGCATTTTGAGCGAATAAATGAGGAACATGTTAAATGTCAACATTGTGGTGGCATATATCTCCACAAGTCCGGAGCGTCGGGTATTAGCCTATTAGGGGGGTGGGGGTGGAGGGGGGTACCGGTGTGTTGCGTAAACACTTGTGAAAAGGCACGAAATTGAACTTTGAAGTTTATCTCTTCTTTAAATTTGTCCATCGATGTTAGCCGTTTAATTTGTATGTTTTGAACTTTTGATTTGCAATAGTTCGCCGTTCAAGTTTGTAGGTATTGAATTTGTAATGTTATCAATTTAAGTTTTAAGTTTTATTTTAAATTATTTATGTAGATGTTGACATGTCTATTTGACTGGACACGAAATTTAAGAAAGAAGAGAAGACTTTTAAACTTGTGGTGTTCAAGTTCAGCCCCTTACACCTCTTAGTGGGTCAGGGTCGGGATGGTGGTGGGCCGGGTTTACCGGGCCGGGCCGGCCCACTTGACAGGCTTACCTCATATCGAACTATCGTGAACGTGATCACACCATCAATGGCCTTGCAACCAAACCCAATCTCCACGTGTTTAATACACGTCCGTGGTTTTCGGAGAGCTAAGTATTGCCTTGTGGCCGGATTATAACGTAGTAATGTCGATGATTTATTTCTTGCTCTCCACAAAGAAGTCCATGCCATAATGCCATAAGATATAGGCGGCAATCATGTCGAAAATTTATGGAAAATGCATCTCCACAAAAACTTCAAAACAAGACAGTAATACTGGTAGTAAGCAAATATCAAACAGACAATTAGTTAACTAATTTAAGTAAATCCGTCATTATTTTTTCATCAACATTTATTTTAAAGCTTCTATCTTAGAAGTTTTCTTCATTTTTATACTCTGTAATCCGTGATTCTAAAACAATCCCGCTGAAAATTTCTGTACGGTGTTTCTGTTTAAAGAAATTATCAATTAAAATCCTACTATAATAATTCGGATAGCTATAAATTTATATCACCAAATCATCTATCTTACAAGGAGAAAAGCTATTCAAATAACATGTCCTAACCTTTATATGTGGCATTGTCTCGGCAATTTCTTCATCGGATAACTATTTGCTTTTGTTTGGCACGTTTATAGCAATGTTGATGAAGAAGCATGTCACATGAACAACAACAGTTCCATCCGTTTCATGTAAAAAAAGTTGCCGTGCATTTAAAGAGTAAAAACTCAAGTATTGAAATTTATAACATAAGTAAAAGATGTATCGTTCCAAATTTTCAATTGTTGAAAAATACTGTTACATATCCAACGATTTTACAGTTCATTTTGCCAGGAAAACCAGTTTATGTACTTCAAATATGAAAGGTTCAATATGCTATTAACGCGGAATACATAAGAGGCTGGCGGCCTTTTGAACTAGTACAATATTTTCACTTAGACACGTTAATTAAAAGTATGACCTATATATTGAACATTTTATGTTAGTAGAACATGTGCTGGCCATGGTGCTAAGGTAGAGAATAAGTAGGCCAGAACTGGTTTTTTGGCCAAAACGTTGAATTTTCCCGACTTCACGCCTTATGTTCGGGTGACAGACAAATAATATGACATGTCAGTAATTTGTGTTCAATAGACACATTTTTGCCAACATAAGGTGTCCAATAGGTCGCACTCTCAGTTAAAGTGTCTAAGTGAAAAGTGTGGACACATTTAGGTGGTTGTTTATGTGTTTTTCCCTACAAGCAACATAATTAAACATTATAAAGAGCAACCTACACTCAGGTCTCTATCTCTCTCTCTCTTTTTCTTTAAACAAACCGTGGGTAACGGAAGGGGAAATGAGGGAGGGGATTACAAGGTGGAGAATCGAACCCTCACCAACAAGGTCAAAATTCGGATAGTCAATCAACTGAACTACTAAGATTACCTTACAAACAGATCTTTGCCTTTAGTGTTCAAAAAAGAAAAGGCACGATGACATTAAGAAAAGGCACAATGACATTAATAAATTAATTAATTAGTAGATAAGGCAACAATATAATGTTCTTAACCAACATAAAATCAACTCATGCTTATCTTGTTAAAACAAATACATATGAGAAAAACACAAGAACTCCTTGACAGTACCACCAATCCTTCAAATACAGGATGCCTAAAGAAGAAGTGGCCATTCTTGCCACTCATAAGGAAATATATTGGTGTATGTTTTGTGATAGCCAAAACTACACACTAACTTTGCAGAAGAATTGTCCATGTCGTAACACATCAGAAACTTACCATATCTTTTATATTAAGAACAATATTGAGAATTTGTGGATTAGAAGGGTGAAATACCATATCACATTCAAAATAATAATTTACCCCACCTTTTATCCCACCGCGATGAAGAAGTCCCAAGGTCTCCTGACAAGTGTTGAAAGCTTTAAAAACTATTAATTTAGTGTACTTCCTGCTCCATCGCGATGTCTCGTCCTGTATTGCTCTTCAGGTGCCAAACAATAAGCCCCCGACTCATAGTTGCATAACCGAGAATTCCCCCTGAGACACCTAGAGATCTCATATAGAAATAGTTGAGCGTATCAGGTAAGTCTAGAGACCAGAAACACATATTCAGACTATCGTATAGGTTGATTCGACGTTGAAAGTCAAGCCGATAGAATACTCCGTTAATAGCGCCTCCTGATTTTGGCCACTCTGAAGGGTGGTAAATGGAGGGATGAAAATCAAGAGGAATTTCAAGTGCGGGGGTTATTTCAGTCCATGCATTAGTTTGAGAAGAGAAACTTTCAATTGTTACCGTTGATTCTGCAGACACCTTATAACGGACTATCGTGAACGAGATAACATCCTTATTAATTGGATCATCCAACTTGCAATTATACCCAATCGCCACATACTTAGCACATGTTTTTATATTTATCCCAACCACGACATGCTTAGTAAATGTTAGTACTTCTGGGAGGGCAAAGTATTGCCTTGTGGCCGGATTATAAACATAGTAATGTCGTTGACATATTTCTTGCTCACAGCAAAGGAGAAATCCCATAGGTGATGCAATAATGTATAGGCAACAACCGCGTAGAAAATTTACAGATTCATCGATTTTTTATTTTTTTTAGAAAGAGGAAGGTAGGTTACGAGTTAAAAAGTTTATGTAAACATAGTACTGCATACAGTAAATACTCCATATATGCTCCATTTAAATAGTTATCGACAGGAATGAGGATTTGAAAATTTATCATGTCACAACTAGTAGTTATGACTTAATTATGATTAAACTTGAGACATTAGAAGTCCAATATTATTGTCATGTGAAATTAGAGTTCAAATTATATGTCGTGCGATGTAAGAAACCGTCATAATAGAAGTTATCTAGACAAATGATGGTAGCCTGACCAATTCAAACTAGTTAAATTTCACGTGTTCGAACTGTGAAATTAATCCCTATTGTTTGTTATAGGCTAGCCTGATTGTGTTACCTCCCTTTTGAGTACAGCCTTTCCAGGATCATGTGTGGATCTAGATGCTACGTAAAACGGGCTACCCTTTTCAATTATTGTTATCGGGTGTGAGTAGAAGCACATACTCTAAAAAATTTCTCACACACGATATTTACATCAAAACAGTAAATACAAGACACGCCTCTTGTATACACATATTTATCATTGGACTATGATTAAGTAAAATATATTTCTACTTTAATTTTAATTGCTAAGGTTAAATTACTTCGTTTCATATAAATATCAAATACAAATAAGTATTTACTATTTCTAGAATAATGTGTTTATCCAAACTAGCTATACAGAAAAGCGTGGGAATTAAACTGACTAATCCTTCCTCTACCACTGAACATTGGGTTGATTTATCATTTAGAATTTGTCACTATTTTGAAAAATTGTACAAATATAGCCTTTGAGAAATTATTCTTCTAGACAACGTTGGATTCAGATCAAATGTTTGTTCATATCTTGGGCAACATACCTTACAAAGAATAACTTATAAAATTTTAAATTGTGGTCTCTAACGTTTTCTCATAAGATTTTCAACTTGCTAAAAGAGTTCTTTAGATTGTATCTAAAAGGTACCATAAGTTACAATAAAAATAAAAAAAGAGGTTATTTACTAAACTTTGCAGCCATAAATACCAACAGCCTTCCTCTTCAGTGCATCTGTGCTGATTGACCTCCATCTTCTTAATCTGCCTCCTCAAAAGATACCGTACTTCCTGACAATACCGGTCTTCTTGGTCCTCTTAGTCATTTTGAAAAGTTACGAAAGCACGAGGGTTGAAGATGACGACGTAGCAGCAGCAACAAACAAACTCTTAGGGGTCGTTTGGTAGATAGTCGAAATACTCCAGGGATTATAATCCCGGGACTAATTTATCCCATCTATTGGGACTATTTTATACCATCTAAAAAAATGGTATAAAATAATCCCAGTATAAGTGGGATAAGAAGGTATAAGTTGGGTTATCCCAGTACTAAGAGCCCGTTTGGATTGGCTTACAGCTTAAAGCTGTTTGCAGCTTATAAGCTGAAAAAAATAAGTTGGGGTAGTCCAACTTATTTTTTTTGGCTTATAAGTTGTTTTCAGCTTATAAGCTGCTTTAGATAAACTAAGTCAAATGGGTTCAATTATTTTTTTGAGCTTATTTTAAGCATAAAATGACTTTAAGCTGGCCAGCCAAACACTCAAAAAAGCTGAAAACAGCTTATAAGCCAACTTATAAGCCAATCCAAACGGGCTCTAATTTTTGTATTATATTTGATACAATTTATACGTTGTATCAAATATAGTACAAAAATTAGTACTGGGATAACTCAGCTTATATCTTCAACCAAACGACCCCTTAGGTTATTTACTAAACAACTATCCCAGAAAGGGACAACCTTCAACCAAACGACCCCTTAGGTTATTTACTAAACAACTATCCCAGAAAGGGACAACCAGCAGAAATGCCAATAATAAAGTTTTATAAGCGGACAAACAAGACTAGGCAAGAAACCAAGGAAGATTTGACAGGAAACTGTTCCAGCTTCTTGACTTCTACAAATAGACTAGACAACATTGTTCTTAACCAACATAAAATTTAACTGTTTATCTTGTTAAACGAGTACATTTGAGAACTATCTAAAAGCTCAGCCACTAAACTAAAACTCCTAATTCACCTCTGATATGATTACATAAAAAGTTTAAAGAGAACGTGGCCATTCTTGCCACTCATAAGAGAAGAAATTGAATGTTTTGTGGTTGCCAAAATCACACACTAACTCTACATAAGAATTGTCCATGTCGTACGAGATAAACAACCTGCCATCTATATTCAAATAAATAATGTGCAATTCAACAGGGTGAAATGCATACTTGCGATATAAGTAGATCTCAGATGTAGAAGTCCCAATGATCAAATAGAAGCTGTTAATGGATCAAATATGTGTTCTTAACCAACATGAAATCAACTCATGTTATCTTGTTAAACAAGTACATATGAGAAAATGTAAGAGCTCATTGACATACCAATAATAATTCAAAAACAGCAAGATGCCTAAAGAAGAAGTGGCCATTCTTGCCACTCATAAGGAAATATATTGGTGTATGTTTTGCGATTGCCAAAGTTACATACTAACTTTGCAGAAGAATTGTCCATGTCGTAGCACATCAGAAACTTACCATATTCTTTTATATTAAGAACAATAAGAATTTGTGGTTCATAAGGGTGAAATACCATATCACGATCAAAATTATAATTTATTCTATGTCCTAGCCCACAGCGATGAAGAAGTCCTAAGGTCTCCGGACAAGTGTTAAAGGCTTCAAAAACACATAAATTAGTGTACTTCATGTCCCATAGCGCTGTCCTGTCCCGTATATTGCTCTTCAGCTGCCAAACCGTGAGTCCACAACACATACTTGCAAAACAGAGAATTCCCCCTGATACACCTAGAGATCTCATATGTAAATAGTCGAGCCTATCAGGTAAGTCCAGAGACCAAAAACACATATTCACAGAATCGTATAGGTTGATTCGAGGTTCAAAGTCAAGCCAATAGAATACTCCTTCGATAGCGCCTCCTGATTTTGGCCACTTTGAAGGGTGGTAAAAGGAGGGCTGAAAATCAAGAGGATTTTCAAGTGCAAGGGTTATTTCAGTCCATGCATTAGTTTGAGAAGAGAAACTTTCAATTGTTACCGTTGATTCAGCAGGCACCTTATAACGAACTATCGTGAACGAGATAACATCCTTACTAATTGGGTCATCCAACTTGCAATTAAACCCAATCGCAACATACTTAGCACATGTTTGTACTTTTATCCCAACCTCGACATGGTTAGTGCATGTTTTTACTTCTGGGAGGGCAAAGTATTGCCTTGTGACAGGATTATAAACATAGTAATGTCGTTGATATATTTCTTGCTCACAGCAAAGGAGAAATCCCATTGATGATGCAATAATGTATAGGCGACAACCATGTAGAAAATTTACAGACTCGTCGAAATTTTCTTTAACCATCTCCGGTGAAGTGAAGAGAAAATGAATTTGGGCGTGTGTACGTATAGCTTGGTAAAAGAATCCAATTGTACGAGTACACAATCTCGGAGAACGGCAGTCAGATACATGTAGTGCCCAACTCCTAGACACACATTTAAACCTCGCAAGGGATTTCGAAGGCAACCGACGCAATATATCAATTACCGTCTTTACAGACAGCTCCATGACAATCTGCAAATCAAAACGGAATTTCAACAACTTGAGAAGGAACTGAGGTCATTGGCTAGCTAGATGATTTCTTTTTATCTATTAAAGTTTAGGTGAGCTGAGTTACCTTGTCAAGCTTGTTATTTAGTTTCCTCAATTTCTTCATAATCTGCAAAAGATCAATTTATGTAACATACTAATTAAGAAATATATAAGTTCATGCATTCAGTGATGGATCTACCATTGAAGTTCGACATATTGTAGCTTTATTTGGCCCACGGTATCTATGTTAAGAAATCCGCTTAATAGTGTAAATAATCTATCCCTGACCAGTATATGTCCCGACTTAGAATTCAGAATTCATAAATTTGAAATTTAGAATCCATAGGCAGAGGCGGAGCCAGGATTCTACGCTTGTGGGTTCGGGGTTCTAATTCTTTAAAGTTACTGGGTTTGTAATTAATTATTTGTCAATATTTGACAAAAAATTTAATACAAATATATGATTCGGACAAAAGATACTAGGTTCGGCCGAACCCACACCCAAAGGGCTGGCTCCGCCCCTGTCCATAGGCACTAGAATAGTCGTGGAAGTTGATCCAAGTTAAGGAAAAAATAGAGAATAATGTCAATGCATCTCTACTTAGTTCTTTTTTTCCTGGAAATCTTGAGAATTGGATGGATTTCATACTAATTAATTAAAAACATCAATGCATCTCTTACGTAACTTCAAAAGCATGAAAGTAGTACTAGTAGAAAGTAAAAATTAAACAAACAATGAGTAAACTAATATATGGAGGGTAAAAGGCAAAAAATATGCTAACCTCGGTAATTTATAGATTGAGAACAGAGATGAGAGCTTGATAATCATATAGTGTTGTGCTTGTGGTCGGTGAAAAGTATATAGGGACACTCAAGTTAGGGTTTTATTAAACTATTAATACTCCTTTTTATAGTAACTAAATCCGTTACAATTTTTTCATCAAAAATTACTTTTAAAACAACCTTCTATTTTAATTTTATAAGGTATTTTTCATTTTATTTATAGACTACAATCTTTGATTTTCTCAATAATTACCTGAATAGATTTTCAATTTTTTACTAGCAAAATGTCTGATTGAATTTTGAAGAGTCAAATTAAATTGCAGTCAATATTTTAGATTCTTTATGCTATTTAAATATTATGAACTGGTATAATTAAGGTACCTTCAAGTACTGAGTACTGAGTACATATGATGGTTGTAAAATATATATTTACACCAAATACTCCTTATCATAATAAGTGTTTAATTGGGGTGGCAAATGGGAGGGGTTTGATTGAAAATGATTTGAACAAAAACGGGTTGAGTTTCAAATCGCCCATATTTCATGTGGGTAAAATATGGCTTGGTTGATAAATGGGTGGGTTGGTTATGGGTTAGCTCATATTATACAAGCGTAATATTATTTCAAGTGTAATGTTTATAATTTTTTTCTTTTGGAGGGGGAGGGGATGTGGGTGATAAGAAATTTTTTCCATTTTGTATAATTTTTTTATAAAAGTGGATTATATGAAATTGATATTTGGGCGGGGTGGGAATACGAATTATTTTTCACTTTTCATAAAAGATAAATTGTATGAAATAGAAAATGTGGGTAGGTGTGTGTGGGGTGGGGGGTGTTAAGAGAAAATTTCTCACTTTTTATATTTTTTTGCATGGTGGGGTGGGAGGTAAGAAAGAAATTTCTCATTTTCGAAATGAGTTGTTATTGGTTCTACTGTGTTCATATATGAATATCCATATTTTACCCATATTTCCTCAAATTTTGAATGTTCGTCATCGTTTCATTTTCGGGTTTGGAACCGTTAAATTAATTACAAGACAACACTTTGCAAAATATTTATTTTTCTACATACTAATTATTTATTGTCTTTACATAATATATATTGTACCAGTTATTAAATTAGAAGCCCAAAAATAATTAAATAGAGGAGGAAGGATCAACAATTTTCAGCCAAATTAATGGCCCAAAATACAAATACAATAATCAGCCCAAAATTTTATTCCACAGCCCACTATTTTAATCCAATATCCGGTCCAGCCCAACGCTCGACCCGGTCCAGCCCAACGCTCGACCCGGTCCAACCCGTTTCTCCTTCCCCTTAACCTAATTTCTCTCCCTCTTTCTTTCCTCTCATCTTCTCCGCCTCCTCTGTCCTCTCTCCCTTTTCCCTCTCCATTTGCCCTAATTTCTCCTCCATCTCACCCGCCTCCCTTTCTCCTTCCTTCATCGTCATCTCCATTCTCCCACACCCACGTTCTCTCTCTGCACTTCCACATCTCCTTGTCCCCCCACTCCTTCGTCTCTCTCCTCACGTTCTCCCCACACCCACGCCTCTGCCATCTTCCCTGACACTCCCACCACGCATGTTCCCCGCTTCCTCTCTCTCATACGCTCCTCTTCATTCTCAACTCTATAAATAATGAAGAATTACTCAATTGAAAGGGGGGACGACCGAAGACTTTGCTATATTCAACATTCTTTCTGTATCCCTACAGCTATTCTAAATCGGAGATGTGTTAAAATTCCATTCGGTTTTCGGAATCATTTTCAGACGCCTGAATCCTTTCTAAAATATTCACATTTTTTACTATCCCTGGAAATACTCTGAAGGATTAAGTGGATTATTCCTTATGTTGTTACTTTAAAATTCGAGCGTAGATTCGAGACGTCGACACCCACTTCACTGCGCACAAAAAAGGTAAAACTTCAACACGTTCATCGCTTATCGTCTTTAATTTCTGCTCGTTTTAAGAATTTAAGTTATTCTGCCGTCTTGAGTAGTTATATATTTTCTTTGTTGTTGTATCGCTTGTTCAATGTTTGGAAGCTGTTAGGATAGGATGTTAATCGCTAAAAGATGAAATTTGAAAGATGTCTGTTGTAGTTGGGATGATTAGATGGAATTTACAGGACTTAGAACTTATTTAAAAGTCGAATATACATAGGATATACAGTGGGTTATCAAGGTAAGAAGAACGTATACATTCGATATACATCTGATATACACACCATGGTGTGTATATCTTAGGTATATTATGTATATAATTAAAGCATATCGGCATTATTCCTCTTTGCTCTATTTGTTCTAAATAACGTATTCGGTCATGAATGTAATTTATTTGGTTTGAGATAGGACGAAATGATTATACGACATGTCGATATTGGTTGTTGATTTTATTTTGTCTACAAAGTCGTGGCTGTTTTGTTTAAGCTGATAAGATTAATGTGGAATGGTTAGTTTGAGACTTAGGTTAGCTTACTACGTCATTACTGCATGGTTTAAGTCGAATTCGATTAATGCTAGATGATAGTCGCCTGTCTGTTTAGTTGTGGTTTCCCCAGCTTGCATTATCATGATTGTGTTTGTTAAAAGATAGAATCTGGTTGATGTTAAGAGATAATGATGTGCTTTTATCTGTTCAAATGAGTTGGTGTGATTTTTTTTTCTTTTTTTTTTCAGATTATATGGTTTGGCCTTCAAAGGCATAAGTGTTTGGTGTTAATTTAAAACTTGATTGTCGTAGTTATTTGGGTTAACTGTCTGGACACATGCTAACTGTCACATGACTCATTTCAAAGTTCTGTGTGTGAAAAGGACTTATTTAAATGCTACTCTACTCTCAACATGTTTAATCAGTGTGTTTAAAAAAAACATGTAAACCTTCCATGTTTAAACCAGCCTGCTTGTTTAGTTGATTTACCCCTCTATCTATGCTTATCACACTCTGCGATGTGTTAATTTACTTTACTTGATTGGTCTATGCTACCATTGCTTAATTTTATCCTCTGGTTGCAATGAATTCGTGACCAATGTATGGTTACTAAGGTCACTACCTATCATTCTTATAGTTATTATGCATAATATGTGAGCCTGGCAGTCTGAATTTTGCATAATAAAGCTATTTGTTTTAGTTTGTGTTGACTGAGGCTTGACTGTTTAGTGTGAACCTACCTGGGAGTTTGTTTGCTGCCAAGACTTAAGTATTGATAGGATGCCCTTGTCTTGAACTTATCATAGCCGCAATTTCTGAGTTTGCTTCTTGTTTGTCACTTGTTTTTTTTTAGCTCCACTGTGGCCTGCTAAGTGTCTAAGTCCAAGCATGATATTCATGTCCTATTTCTATAGATAATACTACTTGCTTGCTTGCTGTTAATCCTGAGCTTATTTGCTTCTTGAACTTGCCTACACTCTATGCAAAGGTTAAATAACTGTCATACATGTCTCCCAAACCGCATGGAATCTGGTCTTATCACCTCCAAACTGTCTACTTTTGAGTAATGAAAATCTGTATGAGTTTGTGCCTCTTCTTGTTGTCTGTTTTGCCTAGCATGGCTCTGTATAAACATATACTATCTGGTTCTCTCTCTGTCTGGTTTAAACTGATTTTGAGTTCTTTGAAACCCACCTTATTTGTTTACTTATAATAGATGTTATTATAGCATGGTGATATTTGCTTATTTGTTGTGATCTTTAGGAACTTTGTTAGGTACTTATTGGAGTATGGGACTCTGGATTAATATAGTTGCAAAAACACGTCTTCTAAATGTGTGCTATACTAGTTGCTTCTATGGCTATTTGTCTGAATCCAATATAAGTCTTACCTTGTCCATTCTCTTATGATTCTGTATGTTAAGTGCTTTTATTCACTGTATAGTAGCAGTGTTTGATAGAAGTGTGCAAATGGAGAAAGATGTACACAATAGATAAATGCAATAGGGTCTCATTGGTATAAGTTTAAACCTTCCCTGGTGTTAACCTTCTATACATCCTTATGAATATGTATACATGAGATATACTTAAATATACACAGAACACACACAATCTACTGATCTTTTTTTTTTAGTTTATGTTCTACATGTTTAACTTTATTCATTGATTAGATACTAATTCTTTTTCTTTCGTTATTATGCATGACTATCGCACACGAGTCCAAGCGACCCGTCATCTCCCGCATTCGGTGTTGGGCTAAAAACCTAACGCAATTTCTCTTTCAAGTCAGCCAACCTACAGCCAAACAAGGAAATAAAATTTGGGCCAAAGCCCAATAAATGTGAACAGCAACAGTAGCGGACAGCAGTATTCTTTAATGGGCTGAGCCCATTTGCATCATTCCTATTCCTCTATTTTTTTTATGTGCATTTAACGTGTATTGTATTATTAACATTTTGTTTGCTAATTTAGATGAACTTTAAGTAACATTAAGGGTTTTAGTTTAGTAATGGGTAGTCAATTTCACAAATTACATTCACTTCTATTTTTAAAACTATTCAATAGTATATATAACATTTAATTGGAATAATTGATTTTTTTCAAATTGGCACGACCACATCGAGCTAAAAGAATCAAGATTTACTCTTTTATCTTAGAACATTTGAAATACACATTTGTTAAAACATTAATCTTGCAATAACTTTACAAATACATTTTAATTTACTAGTTGGAGTAATTTAATATTCAGAACACGTATGAGTAATTTATTTATAATCAAACTCCTTTTTTGTTAAATCACTATTTTTCTACAAGTTTTTTACTTTAAATAACATTCTATTTCTATCTATAACTTTAGCAATACTTACAAGATATTTTCTTAAATATTATAAAATATTACATCTACACTTAGCCTGATTAATTCACCTAAGTCCGGTCGGTTAACCATTGTTAATGGGTCTTAAAGGATGCCTAATACCTTCCCTTTAGACTAATTGAACCCTTACCTAAAATCTTAAGTTTCGCAGACCTTAAACAGAGTTAACTTTAAAAAATAACTTTAAATAAACCTTAGGTGTCCTAATTCACCATAAATAATTAGGTGGCGACTCCTTAACACAAACAAAGAACAGGAATCTCCAATATGTTGTACTTCTAATTTAACCCGGTTAAAATGGGGTATAACAGACTTAATTATGAGCAAACTTGACCTCAAAAGACATTAGAAATCCAATACTATTGTCATGTGAAATTAGAATTCAAATTATATGGTGTGTGATGTAAGAAATCGCCATAATAAAAGTTATCTATACAAAAATAGTAGTTGGAGTAGGTGCATAACATGGATGCTTCGTAAAACGGGCTACTCTTTTCAATTATTGTTGTCGTGTGAGTAGGAGCACATATTGTAAAAACATTCTCACACGATATTTACATCAAAACAATAAATACAAGACATGCATCTTGTATACACATATTTATTACTGAACTATGGTTAAGTAAAATGTATTTCTACTTTAATTTTAACTGCTAATATAAGTTTAAATTATTAATATAACCATCAAATACCAATAAATATTTGCTCATAAAATATTACGGATAATCTATATAGCATAAGTTATGCTAAAATAATGTGTTTATCCAAACTAGCTATACAAAAGGCGTGGGAATTCAACTGACTAATCTTTACCACTGAACATTGGGTTCATTTATCATTTAGAATTTGTCGCTAATTTGAAAAATTAAGTAAATATAGCCTTTGAAAATATTGAGCAAAATATCTTACAAATAATAATTTATAAAATTTTGGACTGTGATCTAATTTTTTTCATAAAATTTTAAATTTGCTAAAAGAGGCCTTTAGACCCCGTAATCTATAAGGTTATATAAGCTACACTAGAAATAAAAAGAATGTCATTTAACATAAAGGAACAACCAGAGAAAATGTCAATAACAAATTTGCAGAACTGCACATATTAGACTAGGCAGGAAACTATTCCAGCTTTGACTAGTTAAAATAGACTAGACACCAGTGTACTTAACCAACATAAAATTCTAACTATTTATCTTGTTAAACAAGTACATTTGAGAAATCTATAAAAGCTCAGCCACAATGAACTAAAACTCCTCATTCCGCCTCGGTTACACAAAAGGTTTAAAGAGAATGTGGCCATTCTTGCCACTCATAAGGGAAGAAATTGAATGTTGTGCTTCTGCGAAAATCACATACTAGCTCTGTAGAAGAATTGTCCATGTCATAGGAGATAAATTTACCAGATATATTCAAATAAATAATGTGCGACTCAATAGGGTGAAAATCCATATTTGCGATATAAATAGATCTCGGATGTACAAGTCCCAAGGTCTCCGGACAAGTGTTAACAACTTCAATAACATCTAATTCGATGTACTTTCTGACCCATAAAGTTGTCTTGTCCCGTATATTGCTACTCATGTGCCAAATGTTGATATGACCAGTATTTAAATCAGTCACTGCATAACATAGAATTTCCCCCGACACACGTAGATGTCTATCATAAGCATTCCCATACGTATCGGGTGACTCCAGTGACCAGAAACACATATCCACAGTATCGTATGCAGTGATTTGATGTCCACCGTGGAACCAATAGAATACTCCATCAATAGCACCAGCTGATGTCAGCCACTTTGAAATGTTATACTGTAAGGGGCGAAAACGGATATGATTATCAAGTGTAAGTATGATCTTAGTCCATACATTAGTTTCAGTAGAGAAACTTTCGATTGTTACAGTTGATTGTAACCCCTGTCTCCGTCCAGGTACCATATAACGAACAATTGTGAACGAAATCGCATCAACTGGGTCATACACCTTGCAATTAAACCCGATCGCCACATCTTTAACGCACATTTGTGTTTCAGGGAGAGCTAGGTATTGCCTTGTGGCCGGATTGTAAACATAGTAATGTCGGTGATTTATTTCTTGCTTACAGCAAAGAAGATATCCCTTAGATGATGCAATTATATATAAGCTATCAGGTAGAAAATTGACAGATTCGTCGAAGTTTTCTATGGCGGTCTCTTTGGGAGAGAGGAAAAAATGAATTGGGGCTTGTTTATGTATAGCTTGGTAAAAGAATCCAATCGTACGAGTACACAATCTTCGAGAACAACAATCAAATATGTGGCCCGCCCAATTTGTAGACACACATTTAAATCTCAGAAGGGATTTTGTAGGCAGTCGATGCAATATTTCCATTATAATGTCCGCTGGCAGCTCCATGACAATCTGCAAATTGAAACGAAACTTCACCAATTAGCCAAATGTAATATAATGTGAAGAGAAGGAACAGAGGATATATAATGCAAATCTACAGTAACTTATTATAGGTGTCATTGAGAGGCGGATGAAGCCTATAATCTATGGGTTTAACTGAACTTTATATTTTTTTTATCTCAACCATGTGTGTGCACCCGCGTACTTAAAACACACTAAAATATTCAACAAATATCAATTTTTGAACTCATAAGTTTGAAAGTACAATAAGTTTACAGCAACGTCAATCCTCATTAATCAAGACCTTAAATTACTTGTATAGGAACATGTTTAAGTTGAAAATTGGATGGACTTTATTCTAATCCAAATTACACTCAGGCATCTTTAATCAAACAAACGAGTAAACAAATATAACTATATAAGTATGGACGAAAAGGCAATAAATATACTAACCTGTCAATAGGCTTTGTAGACTGAAAGCAGAAAAGAGAGCTCACCGCTTCTATTGATATTGATACGGTGTTGTGCTTGAGTATGTGTAAATATATAGGTCTTTTTTTTCTTTTTCTTTTTTTTTAACCTGGTATTCTGTACCTGCATTAGAGTCTAGGGCCCAAACCCATGAACCAAGTTCAAAATGAATTAAAAAGTATTTACTACTCCAACACAACCTTTGTCGGTCAAGTTAGGGTTTTTCTTTTCTTTTTCATAATACATACATTCCATATTATTTTTTTAAAATCACTATTAGTTGTAATATCTTTTGTTTCTTTTTTCTCCTTTTTCTTTTAATAAACTCTGTAATATTGATGCAGTAAAAGATCTAGTAAATATTATTACCAAAACTTACCATGTAACAACTAGTAGTAGTTATGAGCAAACTTGACAGCGAAGAAATATCGTCATACTAGAGTTTAATGCAACGAGGATGTGTAAAAGAAAACATTGTCTCGATCTAAATTAGGTTATTTTATCTAGCAAATACAAAGTATAAGTGACCTACACTATACAACCACATTAACCTCCTATAACTAATTCAACCACATTAATAATGTAAAAATTATTTCAGCGTTAGTGTTTTTAACTTAATTACTAAAATTAATACTTTGAGAATTGAGGAATGAGAACTTTTCTTCTGTTTTTACATAATTGAGAAAAGTATCAATTTTGCCTTTGAACTAGTTTGAAATGGAATAATTTAGCCTTTTATTTTGTTTTTTTCCCATAAAAATGCTATGTGGTCCCGCGCATTTTTAGCTTAGTAGCTCCAAATGTTGTCCCCTCTATCGATTGTTCTTAGCTTAGATAGAAAAGTAATTTGCCCTTGAACTATGTAAGATGCCAAGTAGAGAGGTAATATTGAAGAATTCAAATTTCACTATATATATATAAATGATTATCAATAATTAAAAACAATAGTATTTTCTCCGCCTCAATTTAAGTGTCTTAGTTTGACTTGATACGGAATTTAGGAAATAAAGGGAGGCTTTTGAACTTTGTGATCCTAAATTAAGTTGTGTATAATGTACTAAAATGT
The DNA here is from genome assembly GCF_019175385.1 of Lycium barbarum. Taxonomy (NCBI): domain Eukaryota; kingdom Viridiplantae; phylum Streptophyta; class Magnoliopsida; order Solanales; family Solanaceae; genus Lycium; species Lycium barbarum. The sequence continues at coordinate 2,168,395 of NC_083347.1, forward strand.
CATTTAAATCTTTTGGTTTTAAACTTGACATATAAGAAGTTTGAATTGTCAACTTACTAAATAAAAAGTGACACTCTTTTTGAGACATACCAAAAAAAAAAAAAAGTGAGACTTAAACTGGGACGGATAAAATAGTAGACTTTTTCTGGTCTTTCAGTTTGCCCAGATAAACAGTGTTATTAGATACTTCGTTATGCTTTTCATTGGGAGCTAATAGACTCCGGATTCTAGAAAAGTTAGTCTACTTGATGGGTTTTGAATAAATTATTTATTTATATTAAGTAGATTTTTAACATTAATAAAGGGTTTTGACCAATGCTAATAAGTTATGCTGAAGCGGAACTATAGCTTTTCCCCGACCGAAGTGCACAAATACCCGATTTTCAGACCACCATTTGCCTAAAGTTAAGACATTTTTCATAAGTTTCGATCATTTTTGTCTGAACTTCAGCCATATGTAATTTCAGACACTGCATGTCTTAAGTTATTCCGACGTGCAAAAAAAACTATAAAGTGATTACAACTTAAATAGTAGTGCTCAGTCCCTTTAATTTGTTGTTCGCTGCATCCAGTTGTATGCATATATGTACTGACATTTGTATATATTCAAATTAGAGAAAAAGCACAATGCCAGTAACAATTTGCATATCCAGTTTATATAATGTTCTTAACAAAAGACATGTACGGACATGTGCAAAGGAGATGTACGGATGCCCCTGTACGGATGCCCCAGTACGGAGGTGTGAGAGGTTGGCTATAGAAGGTTTTAGAAGAGGCAGAGGTAGGCCGAAGAAATACTGGGGAGAGGTGATTCGACACGACATGGCGCTTGTCCAGCTTACCGAGGACATGAATTTAGATAGGAGATTATGAAGCGCACGAATTAGGGCAGAAGGTTACTAAGTAGTTGAGTGTTGTCTTGTTTATCATTTCATACTAATAGTTGTAGTATTATCCTTGTAGGTCCTTGTCTTTTGATTCCTGATACTATTTGTTGTTGCTTGTACTTTGATTCTCAAATTGTTTTAATTTCTATAGTAGTTCACTATGCCTTTTATATTGCTTTAAATTGATTGTTCTTGTCATTAGTACTACTTGAGTGCTTCTTTTACTATGTTATTTATCATATTATCTTGCTGCTATTACTACTTATTATTATTGTTTATTATTAATGATGTTTTTTCATCTCTCTTTGAGCCGGAAGTCTATCGGAAACAGCCTCTCTACCCGTCAAAAGGTTGAGGTAAGGTCTGCGTACACGCTACCCTCCCCAGACCCCACCTGGTGGGATTATACTGGGCATGTTGTTGTTGTTGTCGTTGTTGTCATTGTTGTTGCTGTATAATGTTCTTAATAACCTAAAATCAACTACTCATATAATCTTTAAACAATTACATATGAGAAATATAAAAGCTCACTGACATGAGTAGCACTAAGAGCGCATTTTGATTGACTTATAAGTGGTCGAACCAGCTTATAAGCTGTTTTTTTGGTTTTTTAGGTGTTTGACCAGCTTATAAGCTAAAAAAGTGCTTAGAATAAGCCAAAAAAAAAAATAAGTTAGGATAGCCCAGCTTATTTTTTTTTATTTATAAGCTGTTTTTTTGTCAAACCAGTTTATAAGCCATTTTTTTAAGCTAAACCAAACGGGCTCTAATTCTTAAGAAGGCGAGGCCATTCTTGCCACTCATAAGGAAATAAATTGTTGCCTGCCAAAAAGTGGTTGGCAAGACCACACACTAACTGTGCAGAACAATTGTCTATGTTCTGGCACATCACAAACTTACCACATTCTCCTTTACTAAAAACTCTATAAACAATGTGTGGCTCAACAGGGTGAAATAGAAAATTCGGGCTGACATAAAGAGATCCATTTGGAGGTAGAAGTACCGTGGCCTCGAGGCAAGTGTTAATAGCTTTAGAGATATTTAATTCAGCGTATTTTCAATCCCATTGCGATGTCCTATCACGTATATTGCTCTTCAGGTTCAAAATAGCAAGTCCATGACTCAAATTTGTGTAACAGAGAATTCCCCCTGATACACCTAGGGATCTCTTTTGAAAATAATCGGTCCAATCAGGTATGTCTAGAGACCAGAAACACATATTCACACTATCGTATACGTTGATTAGAGCTTGAGTGTCAAGCCAATGGAATACTCTGTCAATATCGCCTACTGATGCTAGCCACTTGTTTAAGGAAAAGACGTGGTGAAATTGGAGAGGAAGTTCAATTGCAAGGGTGATTTATGTCCATTCATTAGTTTGAGAAGAGTAATTTTCAATTGTTACTATTGATTCTGTTGGAATCTCATAACGAACGATCGAGAACGAAATTATATCCTTTTGGGTCCACATTGCAATTAAACCCTATCGCCACATATTTAACACGCGTTTTTGTTTCCGGGAGGGCAAAATGTTGCCCTGTGGCCGGATTATAAACATAGTAATGTTGTTAATATTTGCCTTGCTTACAACAAAGAAGAAATCCCATTGATGATGCAATAATATATAGGCGGCAGTCACATAGGAAAGTTACAGACTCGTCGAAATTTTCTTTGACCATCTCTAATGAAGTAAAGAGAAAACGGATTTGGGTGCGTTCAGGGATAGCTTGGTAAACAAATCCAATTGCACGATTACAAGATCTCCGAGAAGGACAATCAGATACGTATCTTGCCCAACTCGTAGACACACATTTAAATCTCATAAGGGATTTCGAAGGCAAAAGATTTAATATTTCAATTTCAGTGTCTGCCGGCAACGCCATAACAATCTGCAGATTAAAATAAAACTTCAACAATAGAACGAAACTTTAAAGCCAAACTTTAATAAGAGATCTGGAAGAAATTGAATGTTTTGCTTCTGCCAAAATCACACACTAACTCTGCAGAAGAATTGTCCATAGGAGATTAATTTACTATCTATGTTCAAATAAATAATGTGTAGTCCAACAGGGTGAAAACCCATATTCTCGATATAAGTAGATCTCGGATTTAGTAGTCCCAATGTCTCAAAAATGTCGTCGTCTTTATCCTAGAGATCAAAAATATCCTCTCCGCTAACAGCTTCTCTAACTTAAGATGGAAAAGTACATTTTGCCTTTGAACTATTTAAGATGCCTAGCAATGGAGTAAAAATGGTCACCCATATTTTGGGAATGGCCTAGTAAAGTCACTTTTGTTTTTTTTAAGACTAGAGTATCACTCAACTATTTTTATTTTTCTCAAAATATACTAAACACCATAAAACTCTTATTCTCTTCTAGTTGGCATGTCATATCACATTAAAATTTTATTTTTTAAATAACAAATATATTTAACTCATGATAACTCATTTAAACCAATCTAACCCATGTCTTATACTCGATTTAAACCCGGTTAAAAATTATCTAAAGAATCAATTTTATACCCGATAAAACCATGGGAAGGCACGTAGGTTCATATCCGATTTTAATCCGTTATTTTTGGCAATCGGGAGATTTTGGATAGCAAGCAAAGATTTCCTCAAATTCTTTGAAAATTATGACAAACTTCAACAACCAAACTAGTTAGAACAAATAATTTCCACATTTATGTTGCTCATATCCTCCAAGAATCCATGCAAAATAGCTCCACATAAGGCTCAAAAGCATCTTAATGGGTGTTCTAAACATTGAGCTGGCTATGCAAAATCTGACTTTAACCACCTTTTGTTGCATAAGAAACTTGAATAACTTTTTTTGCACTTATTAAGCACCAAAGCAGAAGCCTAGGATTAAACTGAGGCCATACTGGGTAGCCTTGATAGAAGACTTATGTAAGCAGATTTTGGACGCGGCAAACTAGCTATATATGTATATATATATATATATATACTAGACGGTCTATGCCCGTGCGCACTTTAGATTATAGTGCATCTATGTGTGTAGTTATGTTTGAATACTGTTTTTATGCATATATATATATATATATATATATATATATATATATACTAGACGGTCTATGCCCTTGCTGCGCACGGGCCCAACACTTTAGATTATAGTGCATCTATGTGTGTAGTTGTGTTTGAATACTGTTTTTATGCATGTATATATATATATATATATATATAATATGTTCAAAACACGATTAATATAACATTATAGTTTGTGTTCCGTATGTAAAACTTTATTATATTAGTGTTTGTTAGGAATACAAAATCGGCAAATTTATTAATATTTTTTAAAAGAGAAGACTTGTTTAAAAGGAAACTATTTTCCTCTCTTTGAGATAAAACAATATCAATATTTAAGCATCAGTTGATACTTTCAATTTTAATTCGATTAATTTAAAGGTGTAAAATACTTATTATTTTTTATCAAATTTTGGTTTGGATAATTCTAATTCAAATTATTAAATTAATTTTACATGTTTAAAATGAAACAAAGTAAAAATTGATTTTCTATTTAAACGAAGAAATACTATTCTTTAATTTTTGGTAAATAGTATCGGTTTAACTCATTTTACTTGTCATGTTGTCTTTTGCATGGTTTTTTAAGAAAACGTCGATTAGAATTATAATTTGACTAATTTACCTTATTCATTATTTGATCTCCATTTGATATATTTTATTTTACGACATTAATCTCTTTTCACGTCTATTAGAGTAAGAATAAAAATAAAAAAGTAATTAAATTCTATCTTATATTAAAATATAAATATTTTAAGTATATTTATTTTAGTAAACATAACCAATAAATGACATGGCGGAATAACAAATACAATAGTTTAATATCTAGATTAGATCTTAGGCTAATATAAAAAAAATTGTATGGTTTGACTACTTAACCTTTTGAAGAAAAGCAATTTCATTTGCTCCCACTAATAGATTGATACGCATGTGGCAATGAATCCATCATTATTGACTTAATGAGATACTTTGGAAATTACATGAATATTGTTTGATTTTTTAATATGGGGTGCACTTTTTTTTTTGGACATTATTAGTTTGCACTATTTTTATGCATATATATATATATATATATACTATGTTCAAAACGCAATTAATATAACATAGTAGTTTGTGCTCCGCATCTAAAATTTTATTATATTAATGTTTGCTACGAATACAAAGTCTGAACTTTTTTTTTTTGACATTATTTGTTTTTTTAATATGGGATTCACTTCTTTTTTTATATTGCTTGATTTTGTTAATATGGGGTACACTTTTTTTTTCCGTGAGTTTGGAGATGGTGGGTTCCACTTTTTTTTCTTCTTTTTATTTTTTTATTTTTTATATTACTTGGTGTTGTTTAGTATGGGGCCGACCCTTTATGGGGTGCATTTTTTTTTGACATTATTAGTTTGCACTATTTTAATGTTCAAAACACGATTAATATAACATTGTAGTTTATGCTCCGTATCTAAAACTTTATTATATTAGTATTTGCTACGAATACAAAGTCTGCATTTTTTTTGACATTATTTATTTTTTTAATATGGGGTTCACTTTTTTTTTTTTTGATATTGCTTGATTTTATTAATATAAGGTCAACTTTATTTTTTTTCCCGTGAGTTTGGAGATGGTGGGTTCCACTTCTTTTTCTTCTTTTTTTTTTAAGGGACAACGGACGACGAAGCATGGGTCTAAATCCATGCTTCTATATCATTATTTATTTTTTAATATGGGGTTCACTTTTTTTTTTCCGTGAGTTTGGAGATGGTGGGTTCCACATCTTTTTTTTTTTTTTAAGGGACAACGGACGACGAAGCATGGGTCATGCTTCTATGAAAAGGGTCAAATATACCCCTGTACTGTTAGAAAATGGTTAAATATACTCCTCGTTATACTTTGGGTCCAAATATACCCTTTCCGTTATACTTTGAGTTCAAATATAGCCCTTTGTTATACTTTGGGTCTAAATATACCCCTCTTCCGTTAAAATTGTCTATGGTGGATATGAAATATGACGTCGCACTGACAACTCGGTGAGGTGGACACCACATGACATGTCACCTCACCACCCCAACCAATTCACCCCTCTCTTCTCCGTCTTCTTCTACCACAACCATCTCCTCCCCCTCTACAACCTTTTCTCCATAGGCAAAGATGACCCTGCTTCTTTTCTCCATGATTTCTTTACTCTGAAACCACTACTGGTGAACCTCTTTCTTCCATTGGCGATTTGGATATTTTGTTTCTGTTGTAAACCTTGATGAAGCTTCTGGAATCTATTTTTTAGGATAGGAATAGAAAAGGAATCTTTTAGGTTGCATCGAACCCTTGAGTTAAAAAATTGATGTGGAACTGGAACACTCTTGCAAATGTCGTCTTTAATTGATTCAATATTCATTTTCAACATGGTGGTGTGGTGGCGCCAATGGTGGCAAAGGTTGTGGAGGGGAAGAGATGGTAGTGGTGGAAGAAGGAGAAGAGAGGGGTGAATGGGTTGGGGTGGTGAGGTGGCATGCCATGTGGTGTGTGTCCACCTCGCCCAGTTGTCAGTGTCACGCCATATTTCATATTCATCATGGACAATTTTAACGGAAGAGGGGTATATTTAGACTCAAAGTATAATATAGGGGTATATTTGAACTCAAAGTATAACAGAAAGAGTATTTGGTTCCAAAGTATAACGAGAGGTATTTATCCTTTTCCGTAATTATAATACATGAGACAGCTAGTTTTGGTTGTTGAATTAGTTTGCCATCATTTTTAGAGAAGTTGCAGAAATCTCTGATTGTTGTCCAAAATTTTCCGTCACCATAAAAATAACGGGTATAAAACCTCTGTGCCTTCCCATGATCTCGTCAAGTATAAAATTGCTTCTTTAGATACTTTTTAACCGGATTTAAATCGGCTATAAGACATGGGGTAGATTGGGTTAAATGAGTTATTATGAGATAAACTATATTTATTATTAAGAAAATAAGATTTTAATGTGACGGGGATAGTATATTTTATGGTGTTTAGTATATTCTAAGAAAAATAGGGATAGTTGAGTGATACTAGTCCTAAAAGAAACAAAAATGACTTTACGTTCATTCAGGAAATTTACTCAACAATGAAGTAATATTAAAGAATTCAAATTTCACTATATATATATAAATGATGAGCAATAATTAAAAACCAACACAAGTAGAGTACTGAATGAATAAAGTGTTAAAAGAATTACAATAATAGTGAAAGATTCAATAATACTAATAGTATGTCTAAATGGGCCTATTGTTCAATATTGGGCCGGATCCATTCAAATTAACAAGGCAGCCCATATAGCAAACCCAAGCCCAAGCCCGCTTAGAACCATTGGCGCTTCAAATATTGAAATTGCAGATGAAGCGTCATCAGCAGTTGGACCTTGTGAACTCTCCGGCGACAAACTCGCCGTCGCCGGAGAATTCGCCGGAGTTGCTGAACTTGAAGAAATGCTTGGAGAAGTTGCCGGAGTTTCTGAACTTGAAGAAATACTTGGAGAAGTTGCCGGAGTATTCACCGGAGTTTCTATCGCCGGAGAAGATACACTGGTTGATGGACTGAGTGCTGGAGATATTGCCGGAGAAACGGTAATCGCCGGAGGGTTAGCCGGAGGGTTCGCCGGAGATATCGCCGGAGAAGAAACCGGTGGTTGAGATTTCGCGATCGGCGATTTATTAGGAGAAGAAACCGGCGCTTGAGAAGGTGCATTTTGCGCGTTACCAGAATTTAACACCAAAAATACTAAAAAAGCAATAGTAACAAATAAATTAGACATTTTGTAGTGCTAGAAAATAAGAAAGAGCGAGGATATTCCGGTGAACAGAAATTAAAAGGAAATGAAAAAATAAATTGTGAAGTTTTTGTGATGATTAATAATTGTCCAGTGAATATTGAAGAGAATGTTTTGGGAGTCATATATAGGAAGTGAAAGTAAACGTTGCGTTTATAAAAAATTTAAAAGTGGAAGTTACCGTTGCTAGTCGTGTCTCCCAATGCTACGGCGGTACGGCATGTTTGCAGTAATATATCCGTTATTCAAAAGTATTTTACTAACTAGTTCTGTAAAAAAATTGTGGTTGATTAAATCATACTACTAATTTATCATGATAGTTATAAATTAAGGTAAGAGTGTGAATTAATTAACTACATACAATTTAGTGATATAAGTGGATCTCAAGACATGTGTTATACATTTATCGTATAAACATCACGGTAAATTTTTACCGACTCTATATTGTGTTGGTTTCATTTGTCAATGAGTTGCTTCATACATTTTTTAACCATTTAGTATCCTGAATTTACTTGCTCGATTAATTTAGAGTTGCGTCAGGTAAGACGTTTTGCTCTTTTTTTGAGGGATTTTTTCATTTCAAGCTCGAACAACAAAACTTTTGATTAAAGATGGAACAATTCTATTATTCCACCATAATCCTTAGCGGTACTTTATTTTGTTTTAATCTGTCTACAAATACATGAATTCTAGTTTTTTTGTCTCACGTAAAACACAAGGATTAGACTCGCACTTACAACAACTGAATCGTAAGGTAAAATTGGTCGATTCTATCCCTGTGAGCTAAATATAAAAGGTGACCTGATCAAGTAACCTTATGGTCAAAACTAGCCAATCTAGAATAGTTAAGTTGCCATATCAGTGTAGTTAAACTAAATTTAGGGGCTCGTCTTTTGAATTTTTTTTGGAATAAGTTGAAGTGTGTTGACATACTTTTTTCTAACAAATAAGTTAGCAATGACAATGTTAATGTAGATACTTTCATTCAACTAGTTTTTTATCTTTTGCTGTCGCTAGTTGTGCTTTCGGTACTTACAGATTTCTGTGGCTTGGAGATGTGCACATAAATCTCTTGTTGTTATATTTAATCACCGAGTTGGCATAAAAATTCAATTGAGTGACAAGGCTGCAAAAATCGCTTTTATTTGAAATTGTATACATCCATCATCAACTACACTTATGTCTTAAATTAATTGGGGTAATCCTCTATATTTTCACCAAAAAAGACGCACGTATTATGTTATGATATAGTATATTTATATTTACACCGAGCACCACTCGTTCTATTACTCCTTCTGCGTACAGTCATATTTCTTATACTCATAATCGTAAGAAAACCATTTTCATTTGAAACATATTTTACCTTTATATACATAAGCCCTTCGGCTATCAAAATAATACATATATACAATGGGAAATCGTGAGACCATACTACCCACACATGCGTGTCTACGAGCCTCTACTAGAGTACTAGACATATGGACGGGACAGGACCCCGTCGTGCCCAAAACATATATACACAAAAGAATAAATCAGTGGCACCTCCGGAACAATGGAGTGCTTTCAAAGTCTGCTAATAGCTCCTACGAGTCTTGATCACCTCTTTGTCTACCTGTGGGCATGAACACAGCGTCCAAAGAAAAAGGACGTCAGTACGAGCATTGTACTGAGTATGTAAGGCATGAATAAAACGAACGTAATAAAGAAATCATGAAATATAAGATGAAGATATAACCTGCTTAGCCTTTAAGAGTAATTGCGTTTTAAACATATCACATATATCAACATATCACATACATCATCATCGTTAACCCGCGTCCGGGTAACCATCGTACGCCGCCCACTAGTGGTGTCATGTCTGGCCCTCTAGGCACGGTGGAATCATAAGCAGCCCGCCTTAGCGGTGACATGTCCGGCCATTTAGGCGCGGTGGAACCATATGCAGCCCGCCTTAGCGGTGACATATCCGGCCATTTAGGCGCGGTGGAATCGTGTCATCATGTACTCATCATAGACTTCTCATTTTCATACGTCTCATAGGCATATTGTGACCTTATCATAAGCTTATGATAACCTTATCGTAAACATAGCATGAAGCATACATTAGAACTCAAGATAATCTATAACTATATCGGGGTGACGTAAGGTCGAGAACCCCCGATTACATTATGGAGTAATCACATTCATCATATCTCACCTTAAAGGAACTAACATTGTAAGGCTAGTGTACACAATGAACGACATCAATGGATCATTAACCTCATAGACATCCTATCTCGCTTACGATTCTCTAGACTTAAACTCATTATCATCATTCATTATCATACTCGTGTCGTATCTCTCTTTTCTTTATCTTATACATATATAGCTCCTTATAGTCATAGACTCATAATTTCCGTTATACAGGAAGACCATGGAAAAATAAGAAGATTCATGCCATAGAAGGAAAGGACTGGCCTTACATACCTTTTTCGTTTAGCTATTCTATCGCTTGATCATTCTCCTCCAATGCTCATGTTTCTACCTTCAAGAGAGTTCGTATTAACATTAGCTAATCGATTATATAAACATGCTTACTAAAGCTAGAGAAAATTGGGCAGCATTTCCTTTGTTTATACTACTTTCCTCATATCATATATCAACTCCCAAACATCTATAATAACATTCACAATATTATAACCAACAATCTTCATTCACTCTACATTATCCACATTTCACAAATTTCACTTCAATTCCTCCATAATCATGGTCATAGTTCACTATTACATTTACTCACATATAATGCTTATCCCACGTCCTTAATATCATTTATAACATAATCATAATTATGACATATCAAGAATTATGACTCATCCCAAGCTACTACTCAAAATCTCATTATTCTCATCTTTGTGACCCATTTTCTATCTCCTTTCATAATCTAAGTCTTTCAACCTCTCAATACCTTAAACAATATGGAATGATCATAAAACGTACCTTAGATAGTGTGGGAATGAGCCTTGAGTGAAAATACTTCACTTGAGCCAAAACCCTAGTTCACTTCCAATGGAATTTCTTGACTTGGATGAACTCTAATGAGTTTCTTACACTTGATTTTCTTGGTAGATGAAGTTGATCATAAATTTCTTTTGAGTTCTTGCGGAAGAAGGATGGAGAGCTTTCTATAGAGTTCTCGAAGTGTGGAGAAAAAGAATGAAATGAATTAAATGAGGTTGGTCCTTATATTAATTTTTGAAGCTGTCCCGACACCATTCTACGGACGAACATACGGTCCGTATCTTTTATACTGGTCGTATGTCTGGCCGTAGATTTGGTCCAGTGGAAGTCCCATTCTGGGCAGAACATACGGCCAGTATGTTGGGCCGTATAATGTCCAGCTTTTCCGAACTCTTTTTTGTCGACTCGTTTGATCTCTAATCCTTATGGAACCTTCTTAACACTTGTTTAACACCTCATTAACAATCTAAGGGATGTTATAACTCTTCTCCAAGACATTATTAAGTCATCGTTAACTTGTCACTCGCAAATCTCTTCCGATACATAACGTATATCTTGCCTTTCTTGGCGAACTTCTTTTCTCTCGAATGTCTTTGAAATCTCAATTAGGATCCTCAAATGCTATTTATTACCTATTGAAACATCGTATACTTCGTGACCTTCGTTAATCTATCCACTGTACATTAACGGGAAACTTTCCGAGGTGTAACATGAAACATATGCTATGTGGCTTGAGTTAAGCTCAAATCTTTGTCAGTTATGTAGTTTGCCCTTAATTAAATTCATACTTTGAGCATAGATTCAATTATATTAGCCTATAATATTTATTCGGACCAATATATACTGAAATTAAAATGTAGTTCAAATTAGTTATGGATTTAGAAATATAATTGAGATATCTATACATTACATTGCATGTGTCTTTATATGAGTTTCTACTTCATATTACTTAAATGTAATTAATTAGTTCTTCATTTTTCTATGACATTTTTTTTGGTTATCAGATTATCCAATATTGATTAATTGAGGGAATGAAGACTGTCTCCTCATATGTATCGCGCAATCCTCACCCATGCGATAACTTTTGAGACTGAAGCGGGCTCATTTATAGAATTGTGTTTTTCAATGTTGGGTCCCAATATTAAATTATCATGTTCTAGTTATCAAGCCTAGGCCTCTCGACATTGATTGAGAGAATGAAATATCTCCTTGTATGACCTCAACAAGCCTTGTTTACAAATTCAACTCCAGATAATTTTTTTTTCTAATCGCCTTTTTCTTAATCATGTCAAACTTCAATACAAATATTTATTCAAAAAATTCCGGTTCAGTCAAACCCTAAGAACAGACTAAATAGACATTTTCGACTCAGTTGTATCACTAACCACGATTGTGCTGGTTAACTCGTGCTTAAAGTCGAGAAAATGAATAAAAATAACTCTTCACAATTTTTTTTTTTTTAAAAAGGAACATTAATCTTCCAAAAACAAAATACTTGTTATTTTCAGATCTCATATATATACCAACATGGATTGTAGTGGGATGGATGGAGTCCTCCACCCTTAACCAGAAATATCACGTTCGAGCCTTGAAATAAAAAAATTCTTGTCAGGAGAGCTTCCCAAAATAGGCCCAGCAACGCGCAATCCCGATTTAATCGCGCTCATATACGGACATTGTACACACTGTTTGGGAAACCAAAAAAAAATCTCATATTATATAAAAGTAAAAAATAAAAAATAAAAAAAATCTCATACTATATAAAAGTAAAAGAAATTTAAAATATAATACTAAAGACAAATTTATAAAGATTTACAAAATCAATTGAACCCACTCAAGTAGATAGTCAATACAAGATAAATGTTGGGGTACGCAACTAAAGAAAATAAGGCAAATATTACCCCCTCTTTCTCAAAGGTTTCCTCTCACAACTTTCCAGAAAGAATTAGGGTTTCTCCTCTCCCAAATAAAATAAAATTAAAACAGCAGTTCCTCGGGTAAGATAATCACCCCAATTTCAATTTATTGTCTCTTAATTTCAATTTAGCTTAGTTTTAAAATTAGAAAAATCAGCTTATTTAAGTTCATAACAACTGAAACCCTAACCCTAACCCTAATTCTTGATAGATTAAGCTATGGATGATAATGAAGGTGTTGGCGGAGAACCAATCGAGCAATTTCATAGAAACGAAGCGATTTCAGCTGTTGCAGATGATGGGTTTCTTGTTGAAGAAGATGACGATTATGAAGATCTTTATAATGATGTTAATGTTGGTGAGAATTTTCTTCAATCTATGCGTAAAAATAATGATGATTTAGTTGTATCTAGGAATAATGATAATGATGATGACGTGGCAGAGAGGAAACCTGATGTTTCGGTTTCCCCTCCGTTACCGCCACCGCCGCCACAAGGAGTTGTGGCGGCTGAGAGTGTCGACTTACCGGGTGCGGGACCCGTAAAAGAGGAGGATGTTGTGTCTGGGGTTTCGGGTAGGGTGTCGGTAGGTGCATCTAGTGGTGGGGGGTTTAGGGTTGAGTTAAGTAACCCGTCGAGTAATAAGATGAGTGATTTGGCTGATCGGGTTGGGAATAGTAACGTTAACGTTCCGACAACTCAGGTGATGGTACAACAACCTCATGGTGGTGGTGGGGTTGTTGGAAATGATAATTTGGTTAGGCAAGGAGGAGGGGTTAATGTGAACGTGAATGGGGCAAGTAATGTTGGGGGTGGAGGAGGGGGTGGAGCGACGATTCTTTTTGTTGGTGATTTGCATTGGTGGACGACGGATTCGGAGTTGGAGTCTGAGTTGAGCAAGTATGGACTAGTGAAGGAGGTGAAGTTTTTTGAAGAAAAAGCTAGTGGGAAGTCTAAAGGGTATTGTCAGGTTGAGTTTCATGATTCTTCAGCTGCTACAGCTTGTAAGGAAGGGATGAATGGTCATGTTTTCAATGGGCGGCCATGTGTGGTTGCCTTTGCGTCATCACCGTATAATGTGAAGAGGATGGGTGAGGCTCAGGCGAATCGAAGTCAACAGACGGCCCAAACTACTGTTCCCCAACCAAGGCGGGGGCCGCCTGGTGATGCTGCTGGTAAAATCGGAAATAACAATGCTCCTACTGGTGGCAATTATCAAGGTGGTGGTGGAGATGGGAACAGGGGTGGTTATGGTAGAGGAGGTTGGGGTAGAGGAGGTCCTCAAAATATGGGAAATCGGGGTCCTGTAGGTCCTATGAGAAACAGGCCTGGTGGAATTGCAGGAAGGGGGATGATGGGAAATGGTGGAGGTGGATTTGGACAAGGTATGGGCGGTGCACCTCCACTTATGCATCCTCAAACAATGATGGGTCAAGGCTTTGATCCTGCTTTTGGAGGGCCTATGGGAAGAATGGGTGGTTATGGAGGATTTCCTGGTGGTCCAGCCCCACCATTTCCTGGTATGTTATCAAATTTTCCACCTGTTGGAGGAGTTGGGATGCCTGGAGTAGCTCCTCATGTAAATCCTGCATTCTTTGGTAGAGGAATGCCAATGAATGGTATGGGAATGATGCCAGGTGCTGGTATGGAGGGACCTAACATGGGGATGTGGTCTGATCCTAATGTGGGTGGATGGGCTGGCGATGAGCATGGTGGTAGAGCAGGAGAGTCAAGTTATGCAGA